>NC_069666.1:17619722-17922916 GCF_027244095.1 Hemicordylus capensis | reverse complement strand
CTTCCCAGGGAAGTGGTGGGACTAATACACTCTGCCTAGGCAGAAACTATAAAAGCCAACCACCTGCTGTTAGAATCTGTGGGAGCACCATTGTCTTATGTCACTGTATCCAGCCCTGTTGCTTCATTTCGCAATGGCTCTCAGAGCTGTCCATGGTACTGCACTCTTGTGGAGATGCTGGTTCTGTCTTGACTTGTCCACCTAGATGAGTCTTTGACAATCAGTGATGACTGATACCAGCCATGTTGGGAGTTCCTTCTATAGCTTAATATTCTTGCTTTATGTGGAAGCTTCCATTCTGATGTCACCCTGTCTCGTTGATTTCTCTCCAGCAGTGGATTGTCACATTACATAAAAGGCAAAGCAACAATATAGAGGAAATTGATAACCACACAGCTTGTGAAACAGAAGGAAGTAAGCCCCTCTATGAAGATGGAACTGGAGAGTGTGTTTGTGTCCATTCCTAAAAATAAACTTGGGTTGCATGTAGACTTGTCAGTCATTCTGTAAGGATATTTCAGATGGCTGGAGATGCTGGACAGTTGAGCCTAGCAGATTATCTTCTGGTCTTGCAGTAGCAAGCATGAATTGTCTCCATTACTAAGTAGGGTCTGCCATGGTTTGCATTTGAATGGGAGACTACATGTGAGCACTGTAAGATATTCCCCTTAGGGGATGGTGCCATTTTGGGAAGAGCATCTGCCTGCTTCCATGTAAAAGGTTCCAAGTTCCCTCCCTGGCATGTCCAGAAAGGGCTGACACAGACTCCTGCCTGCAACCTTGGAGAAGCCGCTACCAGTCTGTGTAGACAATACTGAGCTAGATGGACCAATGGTCTGACTCAGTATATGGCAGCTTCCTATGTTCCTGTGTTGTTGTTGATATCCATTCACTGGAGGACCAACTCTTACGACTTATGGGTCTCAGTCGGTAGAGAAGCTAGCATGCTCAGATGCATTCACAACTCACTGTTGGCCTTTTTCATTTAAATTATGGCTAAGCTGAAACGGGAGAGGTCTTTCATGAAGCACTGTGACACACACTTCTCCCATATCAACACTATATGGAGCAAAAATCTGCAACATGGGGCACTTATTTCTTTTTTCCCCTTCTCTGTTTACACATTTGGGATGAAGACAGAAACAGTGTCCTCCATCTCTTGTGGTTTCATGATCTCCTCACATCACCAGATTTGATTGTTATCAGGGGGCCATTTCATGTATGTATTATTTCTTTTTCTATGTAAACTGCTTTGTGAACTTTGGTTGAAGAGCAATATATAAATATTCTTCACCATAGTAGTAAAACTTGAATGAAGGCTTTGCAAAGCCAGCCTTTGTAGCCATCTGGAAGATGGGACCAAAGAAAGGCATTCTGCCACCACAAATGAAGCCTATGTGTGAAGAGGTGCTTTCAGGGATCAGCAGCGGTCCTTTCTGAGGGCCAGCTCCAAACCCCAGCATTTTCTGGCCCCTTTGAGCACAATCCAAAGCTGGATGGCAATATGCTACCATCTTTCAATGGATTCAGGGGGAGCAGTCTTGCTACCAAGGGGACAGTCATACTTGAATGGCATCACCTTTTTGTACATTCCAGCTCTGGAGAGGAGGAACCCACAACCAGAACAATTTGTTTTTTTCAGCAACACAAAATGGCCAGGGATGCTGCTGGTATTTTACTGGTATTTGCTAGAGGGGTTTTCCTCTTTCAGAGTTAGGAGCCAGTGCTGTGACTTATCCTCAGCATCACCACTTAGGCAACCACATGTAGGGTTGCTATATTCTGGCGTTCCAAATCCGGGTGCCCAATTTGCATATTATGCAAATTGGCTTGAAAATAATTTTTGAGCAAAATAGTGACTGCATGTCTTGCTCCATAATGAAAGCTGAAATATGGATGAATCTGGGTGGGCTAAGCAATCTGGGTGAGATGCTTAAAATCCGAGTGAAACCCGAAATTCTGGGGGCCTGCCAGGCAACTCTAACCACATGAAACCTCTTTTGTTCGTGTCTGCTCGGTCCTGCTTTGGATGCCCTTTGAGCCCCCTCCCTGCTCTATCATTCAGTGATCCCAAGAATTAATGAGAGGCCCCTTCTCTTAGAACTTCTAACACAACAGAATTAATGACATCTCTCTTGGAAGACAAATGAGAACACACACTTTCAGTCCTTGGGGATTTGCTTCTTTTGTTTTACTTGCTGTAATGCCCCTTTATGCAAGAGCATTAGGGGATGGGCCGGATGAAAAGGAGCAGTGGAAATTAGAATGACTGCTACAGGAAGGAGAAAAGATACTGGAGATAAACACCCACTATGGAACTAACTGAGAATGAAAGTCAGAGTCTCGGTGGAGTCACTTGCCTTCTGTTTTGTACTGCAGCTTCCAAAGCTTCTGGTTTCCCAGGCATTCATTTCCTCCTCCTCTGTTTTTTTGCTTTTTGTTTAATTCCCTGCTTGAGCTTCCCAGTGAAACTTCCATAATCACCACCAGTTTTCAACTCCATTATGCAGGTTAATGTGGTTTCAAATGTGGGGATGAAAACAATCCATAGGCAATCACAATTTTAAGGAGCAGTGCAAAACTTGGGAGAACAAATTCCAAACATAAAAGCCAGCCGGGTGTAGTGGTTAAAGTGCTGGACTAGAACTGGGGAGAGACAAGTAAGTTCAGACTGAATCCTCATTCAGCCAGGAAACTCACTGGGTGACTTTGGGCCATTCACTTCCCTCTTAGACTAACCTACCTCACAGGATCATTGTGAGGATAAACTTAATGATGTACATTACTCTGGGCTCCTTGGAAGAAGAGTGGGATATAAATGTAAAAATAAGTAAATAAAATAAATAAAAAGGAAGACACCTTTGTCTCTATAACACTAGACAGGGGGCATAGCTCAATAGGAGAAAGCACACGTTGCATGTACAAGGGCCCAGGGCCAGTCTCTGGTGACTAATTAAGGGCCTTGTCTGAAGCCCTGGACAGCAGTAGGAGATAGTGGGGTATATGGATCAATGGATATGCTCATGCTCATATGGAAAATTATAATAAAAAGGGAAGAGAATATTAACTTGAGTCCCAGATGTTGATGGACCAGCTCCCACAATCCCCAGCAGTGTTCCCTCTAAGAGGGATTCCCAGATGTTGTTGACTACAACTCCCAGAATCCCCAAGCAAAAGCCATTGCAGCTGTGGTTTCTGGAAATTATAGTCAACAACATCTGGGAATCCCTCTTAGAGGGAACACTGATCCCCAGCCCAAATGGCCTTTTGGAGGGAACTTGGGAACTTCTGCATGCAGGTGTTCTTCCCAGAGCATCCCCATCCACGAAGGGGAATAACTTACAATGCTCACACACAACTCCCATTCAAATGCAAACCAGGACAGACCATGCTTAGCAAAGGGGACAATTCATGCTTGCTATCACAAGACTAGCTCTCTTCCCTTCTGCATCTGCTTTGCATGCAGAAGGTTCCAAGTTCCCTCCCTGGCACCATCTCCAAGTAAGGGGTGAGAGAGACTCCTGCCTGCAACCCTGGAGAAGCCACTGCCAGTCTGGGTAGACAATGCTGAGTTAGATGGACCAAGGGTCCGACTCAGTAGAAGGCAGCTTCCTATGTTCCTAAGGGCTCACTTCTGAGCCTCTGTCTCTTTCCTGATGTGGAAGACCCTTAGGAAGAGCAAGGCTGGAGGAAGTGCATAAAGCAGCTCTGTTGCCACCATACTGATCATCCTTCCCTGGCAATTGCTGACTGAGATGTCAGCAGCTTCTCCCTGGAGCATCATTGCATCCATCCTACACGGCCCTTCAAGAGCTGCAGACAGCAGGGCTGGCCCTTGTGGTGGCTGCTGGTGTCACTTCTCTGCCTTCACACTTCCGCTGACAACTCTTGACAGGACCATTGCCATGGCCTCCTCCTCCCAAGCCTTAGTTTGACTCCTGGTCCCTATAAAAAGCTCAGTGTCGTTGCTATGAGCAAGGCAGCACAAAAGAGGCTGGACAGCATGAAGCTGCAGTCATGGGAAACAATGTGCGGGCGGGGAAGACAGGAAGGCTGTCAATAGTCACGGTCCTTATTCAAGTGCATCTTTGCTTTTTAGCACATTCATTCTCCTTTATTTATAGGCCATGAAACAAAGTGATCGCCCTGAGCATAACAGCCATGCTTGGGTTGTGTTGCTACAGGATGTTGTATACAGGGAACTATGTTCCCCCTCTCCAGTGGCGTAGAGAGGCCAGTGGCGGCCTTGGTTCAGTCTGACACCAGCACCCCTTCAGCCATGTCCCCTCTGTCTGACAACAGATGCAGGGGGCATGGTTTTGCTCACAAACAGGGCCATGCACCCCATTTGTGGGGAAATTCCATCCAATGCCCCATTCACTTCGCAGCATGGCTAGGAGCGTCTTTCCCTGCTTTAAAAGGCAGGGAGATGCATTCCCGGCCAGGCTTGGAAGCCAGCACAGGTTAAGCTTCTCAAAAACGGAGCCACGAGGCTGGGGTACAAATCACGGCCCCTGAGCATGGCGGCCCGGGTTCTTTGAACCCATTGGCACTATGGTGGCTCCACCCCTCCCCAAAGGGTCCTTTAAAATGAACCCCAACACCTATTAAAGATCATTGCGGGAGATCTGGTTGGTGTTACCACTGGCTCATAAGAACATAAGAACAGCCCTGCTGGATCAGGCCCAAGGCCTATCTAGTCCAGCATTCTGTTTCACACAGTGGACCACCAGATGCCTCTAGGAAGCCCACAGGCAGGAGATCGTTTGGTGGCGACCCCAAACCAGGCCTTCTCTAGTGTTGCCGCAGGGCTCTGGAACACTCTCCCAAATTAATTCAAAACCTTCCCCTCTCTGGTTGTTATTAAGCAACTTTTGAAAACACACTTATTAGATCAGGCTTTCAGTTTTGAATGCTTTAAAGCAGGAATTTCCAACCTATGATATTCAGGAACACAGTTTGGGAACTCATGCTTTAACATTTTATTGATGATTGTTTTGAAGTGTTTTATATTATTGTAATGGCACAGCAGGGACTTGCCTAGCGAGCAAGAGGTTGCTGGTTTGAATCCCCACTGGTATGTTTCCCAAAATATGGGAGTTTGAACTGGACCAGCCCCCAAAGTTTGAACTTTGGGGGCTGGTCCAGTTCAAATATGGGAGCTGAAGTCCCTGCCCGTTGGCAGTCTTTTCTCCATCTCTCCCTGGCTGCCACCCATCCCTGTCGCCTTGGGACCCCTCACCACTCCATCCTCGGAAGTAAGGACAGCTGGCCTCGCCAGACATAAATATAAAACAAATGATTAAAATGGATTCTAATTAAAAGTTCGTGAGAACAGGAGAGTCTTGAGGGTCTTCCTGAAAACAACAAGGGAAGGAGACGCTCTAATTTCAGCAGGGAGCATATTCCAAAGCCCTTTAAGTGCAAGACATGACCATTCTGTGTGCCATGAACTGGGCTGGCTCGATGGTTGACATCGAGCCAGCCCAGTTCAAACTCTGTGTGCCATGCACTAGGAACAAGAGAACATCAGCTTTTCTAACGATTCTCCAGTTTGCTAGCGAGCTAGTTATCAAAATCATGGAAGACTTTCTGCTCATTATTTCTAGACTCTAATTCACTAGCCAGTTGCTTGTTGGGAATACTTTATATTCAAACCTGGAGTCCTTCTCATAGGATGTGTGGATAGCATGTGGCCAAAGCTGCACTTTCCAAGTGGCTGAGAATCAAATTGCCATGGGAATAATTGCAAGTACACATTCAAAGGGAGTTTTTGAAAAGTATGCATTTGAATTGTACTGCTATTCATACCCTTCTCCTACTAGGAAGCCCAACTACTAGGTTATCACGCGCATCCCCCAACCCCACCCCCGAGGAGGGAATGCAAGCTGATGAATGCTCAGGAAGGCATACCTTGATGTCAGAATAACAGCAGATTCTAAAGCACTTTTCAAAACATACTGAGCCCATTCACATGACTATCAAAAAGAGAGCAGGAGGCTATATACTGTAGTATACTCAGAAAATCATGGTCATACGAACCACTGGGAATCCCTCCAACCCAAGTTGTTCAAAACAGGGTAACCCAAGTTCAGTACCATGTTCTTTACCCACAGCTCTCCTACTATTGTGTGGATGCATTTACCTTTCCTAGCAACTCCCAGGTCTCAGCATCCATGTAAAACTACAGAGAGCTGTGGTTACAGAGGTGCCATATGTGCATGTGCCACGCTGCAAAGCACACTCTATGATCCTGGTGCTTGCAATACCTTCAGAAGGGCTAGGCCTGCCTCCTGCCCCTTTGTAGTCAATCAGAGGACAACTGATGATGTAATGAGGATTGCCAGACTACTGGCAGAGCAATGCATGCCACGATTCTCAGAGGACCTTCTGTTGTTCTAGATCCCAGTGGAAAGGGATGGAGGAAGAGCTTTCCCAGCAGGAGGCACATCACAGTTGCACACCTTGCTGAGCTAATGCACAGATGCTTGCCCTAGAGCAACAGTAGTCTGGAACGCAAGTTCCCAACTTGGTGCAACAAGCTAGCACAACATCCTTGCCTTTCTGTAATGTATGCAACCTAGCACAACATCCTTGCCTTTCTGTAATGTATGCAACCTAGCACAACATCTTTGCCTTTCTGTAATGTATTTGTGGGTGCACTTCATTAGACTGTATGCCGGGCACTATTACATGTTTGCCTAAAAGCTAGGAGTGATCAGGGTCTGACCAAAAAAAGTTAATATTCCGTAGCGGACATTCTGTCTAAAAGGTAAATCTTGCCTCAAAAACCTTTTGGAGTTCTTTGAGCGTGTAAACAAGTGTGTGGATCAAGTTTATCCTGTTGACATAGTATATCTGGACTTACAAAAAGCTTTCGATAAAGTTCCTCATCAAACAAAACTTAGCAGTCATGGGATAAGAGGACAAGTACATGTATGGATTGCTAACTGGTTGAAGGACAGGAAACAGAGGGTAGGTATAAATGGAGCGTTTTCACAATGAAGGGAAGTAAGAAGTGGGTTCCCCCAGGGATCTGTACTGGGACAGGTGCTTTTTAATTTATTTATAAATAATCTAGAAGTTTGGGATGTGCATGGAATCTCCAGCCCAGGCCTCACAGAGACCAATTCCGCAGGCGCACGGCCTCCAAAATGGCCACCACACTGAGAGAAGAAGGCCAAAAACCAGCTGAACTAGCCAGAGGGGGCCATAAAGAGAGCTGGCAGGGGGGGGACCTCTATGGACCCACCCACCACCACCTCCAGGAACTCCCCCAAGGGGGAGTAAGGTTAAAAGAATTGTATTAAAAAAAAGAAAAGAAAACTTTTGCGAACATTTGCAAACCCCTGAACAGTCAGAGGGTGTTTGGTCTGGGGTCGGAACAAACAGGTGATGATTCAGTTCAACGCCGAACCTTCGAACCGAACAGGTTCGATGTTGAACTTCTCAAACGTCGAACCTGTTCACACATCGCTACTAGAAGTTGGGGTAAGCAGTGAGGTGGCCAAATTTGCAGATGATGCCAAACTCTTTTGGGTAGTGAACTCCAGAATGGATTGTGAGGAGCACCAGAAGGATCTCTCTAGACTGGGGGAGTGGGCGACAAAATGACAAATGTGGTTTAATGCTGGCAAGTGTAGTGATGCAAATTGGGATGAAAAACCCCAACTTCAAGTATACATTGATGGGATCTGAGCTGTCAGTGACTGACTAGGAGAGGGATCTTGGGGTCGCAGTAGACAGCTCATTGAAAGTGTCGACTCAATATGTGGCAGCTGTAAAAAAGGCCAATTCCATGCTAGGGATCATTAGGAAGGGGATTGAAAATAAAACTGCTAATATTATAATACCCTTATACAAAACTGTGGTGTGGCCACACCTGGAGTACTGTGTACAATTCTGGTCACCACATCTAAAAAAGGACATTGTTTAACTGGAAAAGGTGCAGAAGAGGGCAACCAAGATGATCAGGGGCCTAGAGCACCTTTCTTATGAGACAAGGCTACAACACCTGGGGCTATTCAGTTTAGAAAAAAGACGAATGTGGGGAGACATGATAGAGGTCTATAAAATCATGCATGATGTGGAGAAAGTGTATAGAGAGAAATTCTTCTCCCTCTCACATAACACTAGAACCAGGGGTCATCCCATGAAATTGATTTCCAGGAAATTTAGGACCAGCAAATGGAGGTACTTTTTCACACAATGCATAATCAACTTGTGGAATTCTCTACCACAAGATGTGGTGACAGCCAACAACCTGGATGGGTTTAAGAGGGGTTTGGATAACTTCATGGAGGAGAGGTCTATCAATGGCTACTAGTCAGAGGGCTACAGGTCACCTCCAGCCTCAAAGGCAGGATACCTCTGAGTACCAGTTGCAGGGAAGTAACAGCAGGAGAGAGGGCATGCCCTCAACTTCTGCCTGTCATCTTCCAGCAGCATCTGGTGGGCCACTGTGTGGAACAGGATGCTGGACTAGATGGGTCTTCTTGGGCCTGATCCAGCAGGGCTCTTCTTATGTTCTTATGTGCTGTTACAGACCAGATTCATGATTTCCTAGTCCTGTGATTGTATCTCTCTTGCACTTATAATCTGTGAAATCTATATAATATACAGAGAAAGTTAAAAACAAAAAACAAAACATCACAGTCTGGCAGGCTGAACGGAATTTTTGGCTCTGATGTTATGGTGGGGAAAGGCAATGCTTTGGTCAAGATGAATGCCCAGTGTAATATGCAAAACAGTACATCTCTTATCTTCATTATGAAAAGCAATTAAACGAGGATCTGATTTATCCCTGACAGTAGACTCACCAGTTCTGCACGTCCTCCAATAATATTTGCCAAACTGCACTTACAGCTATTATTAAAACAATTCTGAGCACTAAAAATATACTGTTCCAGGGAGAATCCATTTTGCTGGAAACAGCAAACCATTTAGCAGCCATCTAGGACGTGTGCCAGTCCTTTACCAATCAGGAGGGAAGTGTGAAGAAGCACTGGCAGTTCGGAGCAGGGAGGTCAGGAGGAATGAAGGAGGAGAGGAGGATATGCAGGCGTGGAAAGGAAGGCAAACAACGTTGGCTTGAATTATTTCTCCTCCTAAAGAGGGACAAGAATAACTGAAATACTATTATTGCATCTCACTACCTTGCATGTATAGTATTATTTGCATGCATTCAAGCCTTGGGACAGCAGTGGTCAGTGAAGTGGCTAGGAACATATAGGAACATAGGAGGCTGCCTTATACTGACTCAGACCATGGGTTCATCTAGCTTAGTAATGTCTACTAGGGATGTCCCTGAATCAATTTTTTTGATTCGATTCAAAATCATTTTAAATTTGAATCAATTTTGAATTAATTCAAGCCTGTTTGGGCACCTTTTTTAACCAGTCAGGGGGCCTGAATGGTTTTTAAAAGGTGTCGAATGGCCCTCGAATCGGATTAGACTCAAGTTTCAAAAATTCAATTTGTATTAGAATCTAATTGATTCGAAGGGGTAATTCAATTCGAATTCAAGTCACTTGAATCACCCAGATTCCAGTCAAATCAATTCAAATTCTAATCTATTTGCCTATTGTTTACACCAGGGGTTCCTCCCAACCTGCTTTAAGAAGTGTACCCCTTCTGTCACAAACCTTCAGCTCAGGTACCCTATAGAGATTTTATGTGTGTTCGTGTGTGTGTGTATTACAAACATGGCTCCTCACTCCCGGGGACTCATAGAAATGGCACATGCACTCACATAAAGAACACACTGAGGTAGGGTGGCCCCTATTTTCATCCTTCCTCTGTGAGGAGCAAGGTACAGGATCTGGGCTACCCACAGATGAGTGAGCTGGGTTGGAGGGATTTGTGTGGCTCTTCATGAGCCTGCAAACCTGGACTGCACACCTCCAACCTTCATTTTGATAATTCTGTGAACAGCCTTAATATAATAGCAATACAGCTCATCTGAATTTCTTCCTATCCCCTTTGCTCTACCATTAATATTGTTATAAACTTCTATTGTGGACTGGCCATTCCATCCAATTGAGCCCTGTGTAGCAGGAATCCATCTGTTCTATCAGATCATGGAAAACCTTACACTCACACCAAAAGGGTTTAAGTAACAGAAGAACCATTTCCACAGAGACTATGATGGATTTAGCATTGCATCTCTTGATCTCTAGGTGAAGATGGGAGGTACTAAGATAATTCCCTGTGGGGAGAGAGGCATTAACCCCACAGTGCAACGTGGCTGTGAACTCCAATTAATTGTATCTCACTTTGATCTCCTCTTCATTAATCTGTTTCTTCTACTTCCAAGCATAATTAATACTTCCCTGATCAAAGACCTATCATAAGGAAAGGCCTATCATAAGCAACTCTTGTCTTATTGCATGTTTCTATTAAGTATGAAGTATGTAGCAATCGACCTGGAAAAATAGCAAGAACTTGAATTTCAACCATGAAACCAGTCCCACTGGCCCCAAAAAGTCAATTACAAGAGGAGGCCTCTTTGATCATTAAATTTAGAATCAAGAACACAGCATGGGAGATCCAATTTCTTTCACTCCCCCCCCCCCCAATCTCTATAAATACATGTAAGAAACTGGAGTGTAGCAGTGTTTCTAGGATCAAGACAGCACATCAGGAAGCCAATGTTAAAGCAGGAGCTATTAGGGAGCCTGGAGTTGTGTCTTCTCTCCCATAATAGAGGTTCCTGTGTGGTATTAATGGTTGTGTCACAGGGAAAGTCTGAACTGGAGCAGCTTTCCTGATTGCTCCATCTCCATGCTGGGAAAAGCTATACACATTTTGGGTGCAGTTGTTTAAGGCAAAGAGTCTCTGTTTGGTGCTCTACATGCATCATAACCTCAGGTCCTAAGGCCCCCCAGTCACAGGGTAACACAAACAATTTGGGTGATGAGTAGGGATGGGAGGCCCCGATGGCAGCAGATCTGCCCCTCTCCTCTGTAACTAGAGGAGGTGATGGGAGGGGAAGCATTGGTTGTGTCTGACCCAGAAGAGGCACCATGATGGGAAATCTCAGCTGCATCAGCTCCTCCTCCTCTATGGCCTCTACCCCTGCCAGTATTCTCAGCAGGCCACAGAGGATTCCCTGGCTGAGACAGAGCCTCTTCCACCTCAATGCAGCCTATACATGCAACATAGAGTCCAGAACCTTTAAGCTTCCCAGCCCTTCTGAGCCTAGGACATAGCCAAGTTCCATTTCCCCTTCATAAAGGCTCAGTTGGCTTCAGGACTTTGCTGATGCAACATAGTTGTGGAAGCTCTTGCCTTTCTCTTGAGTCGACCTCACTTCCTGGCTTGACCTTTGCTTGTTTGGGCTTTGATTCATGCCTGTCCCTGCATATACCTGACTTTCTGGCTTTTGGCCTGGCTTGACTTTGACTCCTGATGCTCCTAAACAGACCTGATCTTCTGGCTCCTGACCCTGGCTTGTCTGGCAATGATTAATACTCTCACGGGTGAAGTTTTACCCAAGGTTAGACACCCCCTCACCAGTGTTCCCTCTAAGGCATGCACGCTTGTGCATGCTCACACATTTTTTAATGTCCGCTCAGTTAGATCCTGCTCAGGTTCAGTCAGGAAGGCCCCATTCTGAATGCATGTGTGCACACATTGCCTTGATACTTCTGCCCAGAACAAAACTCATTCCGCACTCAGATGAAAAAAATTAGAAAGAACACTGCCCCTCACCCCCAAGAAGGCATAAAAATATGTTGGGGGATCACTCCTTGTCATAGGTACTCATAGTGTGATCCAGAAAAAGAATTGAAGCTCAGGTGAGTCAAATATCTTCAGTGATATGCTTTACAGAGGCTAACCTCATCCTGGCCCTCTTGCCTACTACTTGGACATAGGTACCATGGCCTGGCCTGTTGTGACCCACACTCACTGTAGATTCTCTGATTTATATCACTGAAAAAGTGGGGCCAGAACTGGTCCAAGCCTTAGGAAGCATTGGAACTGGGGCTGAGAAGGCTCCCAAGGATCTCTGGGATCTTGCCTGGGATCTTGGGGGTAGCACCCTCTCCCCCAGGATTCAAGCCCCCTACAGAGCAGGTCTCTCCTACACTATTGTGCTCCCTGATGTCTGCATGCCAGTGTAGACCACAAGCTCAGCGAGATTCAGCTCAAAAACTTGCTCAGCAGGAGCAAGTAGAGCAGAGGAGGAGTGCCAGACTCCAGAAGACTGTGTCTCTTTAAAGCTTCCATTCTTTGAGCAAGGAGGAGGTGCCTAGGAGGGGTGGTCTGAGCTCAGAGGTACTTAAAGGCTCAGTCTACCTCTGACTGGTGTCAGGACAATGTGCTCCCTTGGATCTCTCCAAGGTCCTGTGGATCTGCCTTGCTTTGCGTTTGCCCTGCCTCACCGCATGGGCAACCAGGACACCATGGAGGGCTCTGTTGTGTACTCCCTTGTTTTCTTGTGTACTCCCGCCTTGTGTACTCCCCGCCTTGTGTACTCCCCGCCTTGTGTACTCCCCGCCTTGTGTACTCCCCGCCTCTGACTGGTGTCAGGACAATGTGCTCCCTTGGATCTCTCCAAGGTCCTGTGGATCTGCCTTGCTTTGCGTTTGCCCTGCCTCACCACATGGGCAACCAGGACACCATGGAGGGCTCTGTTGTGTACTCCCTTGTTTAATCATCAACAAAGCCCCAGAGTTGTTAATTATATTAATGAGCAATCATAACACATTACTAATCCTTTCGTTTCCTTCCAGCCTCTGTCCCTGTGTCTCAGTACAGTGACTTTCTTTCCAGCTGCCACTTCCTGTCTCTGCTGCACAGACTGTTGGGATCTGTAGTACCACAGTTAACTCTGTGAGCAGCTGCACTACAGGTACAATAGCCACTTCCTCCTGTGACATTGTTTCACAGCACAGAGATCATCTTATGCAGATGGGTGGCCTCTTCTGAGTATCTAACAGGAAAGATCCATAGTAAAGTACAGAACCAATAAGGCAAGGTACCCTCATGCAATTATGATCAGCAAGATTAAAAATTCTATATCCTTTGGAATGCAAAGAGTCTGTATGCCCACCAAATCCACAACAGAGACTTGATGGCCTCTGTTTCAACAATCTTTTTTTTTTTTTTTTTTTTGGGTGGGGAATATTCCAAATTCAAATCTCCAATAATTATTAGGGATGTGCAAAATGATTCAGGTACAAAACAATTTGTACCTGAATCTGGCCAATTTGGGTGATTTGCAGACAAAACAAATCACCCCTGTCCTCGATTGCCCAGATTCGGGTACAAAACAAATCACCCTCGATTCAGATCCGAAAAATTCAGAGATTCAGACCTCCATTTTGTAGCCAAAGTGGACTGTGTGGCAGCTACCACCCAAATTTCAAAGAAATTGGGCAAGGGGGTGATTTTTAAAGGATTTTCGAAGTTTATGCATCTTTAAGCTTTTCCCCATAGGGAATAATGGGGACTTCAGCAACCTTATAGCTTCATGTGGGGGGCACCAGGCTGGCCCAGAGTGGGTTGTGGGGGGTGATAGTGCTCAATGGGTGCAAGGAAGCTACCACCAAGATTTCAAAGAAAATGGGCAAAGGGGTGATTTTTAAATGATTTTTGAAGTTTATGAGTCTTTAAGCTTTTCCCCATAGGGAATAATGGAGATTTCGGCAACCTTTGTTATACCTCCTGGGGGGGATGGCACTAGGGTGGCCCAGAGTGGGTTGTGGTGGGTTGTGGTGGGTTGCGCCCAATGGGTGCAACGAAACTACCACCCAGATTTCAAAGGAATTGGGCAAAGGGGTGATTTTTAAAGAATTTTTGAAGTAGACATGTCTTTGGGGCAGATTCAGGGCAGAAAAGTGGTTTCAGGGGCAGAAGAGTGGGTTAGATGGTAGTGCTCCAATGAGTGCCTGCTACTATCCAGATTTCAAATAAATTGGTGAAAGGGGTGATTTTAAAAGAATTTCTGAAGTTTGCACGTCTTTAAGCTTTTCCCCATAGGGAATGATGGGGATTTCAGCAGCCTCATAAGTCCACTTGGGGGGCACCAGGGTGGCCCAGAGTGAATGTGGTGTACTGCACATAGGGTGCCAACCTCTGGGGGCACTGCGTTTTGTTGTTTCTGAGGTGTTCTGAGAGCAGATTCTCTAGAAGCAAATGACAAACGTTGAATCCACTACCAGAGTTGAATCTGCTACCAGAGAATCTACTCCCAGGAGGGGTATGCTGAGCTCAGAGGTATTTAAGGGCATCTTAAGACTGCTATCAGAGGGACTTGCTTCCTCAGAGCTCTCTAAGGTCCTGCAGGCCAGCTTCATAGGAACATAGGAAGCTGCCATATACTGAGTCATTGGTCCACCTAGCTCAGTATTGTCTACACAGACTGGCAGCAGCTTCTCCAAGGTTGCAGACAGGAGTCTCTCTCATCCCTATCTTCAGATGCCGGTGAGGGAACTTAAAACCTTCTGCTCTTCCCAGAGCAGCTCCATCCCCTGAGGGGAATATCTTCCAGTGCTCACACTTCTAGTCTCCCATTCATATGCAACCAGGGCAGACCCTGCTTAGCTAAGGGGACAACTCATGCTTGCTGCCACAAGACCAGCTCTGTATAGCTGAACCTGTGCTGGTCAAGTGGTGGGTTATTTGGGGCAGTCAAACCACAATCTGAACCCAAGAGCTGGATCATAGAATGTTAGATTTGGAAGGGACCTTGAAGGTGTTCTCATCCAACCCCCTGCTCAGTGTAGGAAACTGCAAAGGTATCCCTGATGGGTGGCTGTCTGTTTGAAAACCTCCCATGAAGGAGAGGCCACCCCCCCCAGCATGAGGCAGACTGTTCCACTGCCACACAACTCTTACAGTATGAAGCTGGTTGGTTTGCCCTAACCAGTAACCTGAACCAGTAATTGTGATTTAATCTTGGTTTGTTTCAGTAGCCCTTTCCTCACAGAGCTCTCACACAGAGAGGGGCAATCCTAGATCATGGCATGTGAGAAGGAACGGGACCCAAACAAACCATGATATAATGAAATAAACCAACATTTGCTATATTGGTAGCAGTTTACTGTAGCTCGCTTTAAAATTAGGCATGTTTCTAGACCTTAAGGTCATTCTCACACCCTGTGCGTGCGGCAGGGAGGGCATGAGGGGGAAGGCAGGAGCAGTCTTACCTTTTTCCAGCAGTGAGGCTCACGTGCCCATGCAAGAGGCTGTACCTGGAGAAGTGCGGCCGTCTGGAGGAAGGGGAAATGCAGCCTGGTGGCAAGGAAGTACGCAGCCACCCCACGCCAGTGTTTTTCCCAGCAGCGCCAGTGGGGGAAACAAGGCAGGGCAGGTGAGGGTGCCCCCTGCTCCTTAAAGGCGCCCCTCCACCTTCCAAGAGTACACTGAACCAGTTCTGTGCACATCCTTAGTCTTCTACTAGCTCAGGGCTGCACAACTTTGGCAGCCCTGCACTAGTCCCTGCTAACTGGGCAAAGAGGCACTTTTAAAATGTGGTGATTCTCTTTATTTAGCAGGGGGAGAGAAACTGGCCCCATCCACCCCCAGCACAGTACTTCCAGTGACTGTTGCTGGTGTGTGCCTTATGTTTCTTTTTAGAATGTGAGCCCTTTGGGGACAGGGAGCCATCTTATTTGTTTGTTATCTCTCTTTGTAAACTGCCCTCAGCCATTTTTGGAAGGGCGGTATAGAAATCGAATTAATAATAATAATAATAATAATAATAATAATAATAATAATAATGATAGCCCAACAACCTTGCCCAAGTGCAGCATTAGGATGTCGGCCAAGGTCACCATGAATTGCAAGATGAATGCAATAAAGGCCTTCGACAGAGCACTGTTCTTCACCACAAAACTTTCCAGGGCAATGTTTAATAAAGCAAATCCACAGGGAGTCCAGGGAAATCTTAAAAGCAGCTGTATTCTGCTATCGAGCCCACCTCATGGATCCTGGTTTTAATTAAGGACTTAGAGGTATCAAGAGAAAATGAACTAAAAATGTCATCGAAAAACCATAACAACTGATTACTTTATTGCTATTGCTTTGCCAAAAACTCTTGCCCTCCCCACCCCACCCCCAAAAAGAGCTGCAGCACACAACTCTAAGAAACACAGAGATCCCTTTCTCGTGATCGGGAGAAAGGGCTCAAGAGGCATGAGGGGAGGCAGCCTCAAAATGCTTACCTCCCCACAGATTATCTCTCTGCCCAGACAACTGCCGGCGTCTGCTCCTGGCAGCACAGAGATTTGGGGGCAGGGAGGCCCCCAGAATTCCTATAATGCACCACACAAGTGGTACAGGTTCGATGGTCAGGAGGGACTGACAATCAGTCATATAGAGTAACAAAAGTAGCCTCAGGTTCAACTGAGCTATGGGAGCTTCATGTGCTCTGCCTACTTACAACCAGGAGGCAGGTTTGATGGTCAGGAGGGACTGGTGCCTGCTTAGATGTACATATCATGGTGAAGCTTAATGCTTCGGTGGTGGTGGCGGCATCACATGTGGTTTTTTCCTCAGGGGTTGTTGCCAGAGGTTTAAGACCACACCTTGATTCTGGTGCTGCAGAGGCCTTGCACCCAGAAACGGGAGATGGCTTTTCTCCTGGCTGGTCTAACTGGGCATCCACACCAATTCGAGAGTCCGCTTTTCTCAACTTCAGAACTCTGTACAGCAGGGACCTGGGAGCCTAGGGTATTTCCTTCAGTTGGCAGGCCCTCTGCCCCAAGATTGCTCACCCCGTTTTCTCCAGCAGGCTCTTCCATCTCTCTGCCTGCCCCATCTAGGTGCTGATCCTTCAGGTTCTCCTCAGCAGTAGGCAGCCCTTTCTTTCCAAACATGCCTCCCATCATGGTCAGTTCAGCTCTCTCCTAGGCAAGCTCTTCTGCAGTTCTCAAAGGAGGCTTTTTAATGCTCCATTATTATTTTTTGTTATTTCTGGTCAGTTCTTTAACTTGTTATAATTTTCAATTTTAATTTGCATCTAATAATTGTAGTTTTTAATCAGACTTTTTAAAAATGTAGTTAATTTTATTAATTAATTTTAATTTATTAATTACTTTTATTACTTTTGTTGTATCTGTGGCTATCTTCTTGTTGTGAGCCGCCACGAGCAGTAGTGCACTGGAGTGGCGGGGTATAAATATTTTAAATAAGTAAAAAATAAATTGTGCATCAGCTGTGGCTGCTTACACATCACATAGCAACACACTGGCATCCCTCTTCACCATCTCTCAAAGCTAAAAAAAGAAAAGTCTTTATCCCAAAGATATATAAAAGGCTTCAGCCTCCCTTTAAAAAAGGGAATGAAAATAAACACAAACACAATGTGATACAATATAGTCCCAGAGGTAAAGAGCGAAATTGCACAGAGAGTTCTTCCAAGCAAAAACAACCCTAACAATGCTGAGCTGCTATTCTCCACCCACTCCTCAGTACAATTGTCTCCAGCTATATCATGCTGTCCATACAGAAGAACCTTTTCAACATTCAGCTCGTGTCTCTTTCTTCCACTAGGTGCCCGTATTACTAGGGTTGTTCAGGAGTTGGGAAGCATTGGCACGAAATCTGAACTTGTACGTGTCTGTTCTATGAAGGTAATTCTGAAGAGTTGTTTCTTAGCTGCCTAAAGGTGTGTGTGTGTGTGTGTGTGTGTGTGTGTGTGTGTGTGTGTGTGTATTTCTCAGGATCATGGAGAAACGGCTCCAAGCTGTGGGAGAGGAAGCTTTAAAATGCATAGCTCCTCCACAGATTATTATTATTTATTTGATTTATATACCGCCCTTCCAAAAATGGCTCAAGGTTCTTTACAACAAATCATTTAGACATTAAAATCATATAAAACCAACATTAAATTTTTATTTTAAAAAACAAAACCATAGATCTAATTAAAAGCCTGGGTGAATAAATGTGTCTTCAGTGCCTTTTTAAAAGTTGCCCTTTTATCTTTTAAAAAGTTTTTAAAAGATAGGGAGGCTCTTATTTCCACAGCAAGCAAATTCCAAAGTCTAGAGGCAGCAATGGAGAAGGCCCATCCCTGAGTAGCCGCCAGACCAGCTAAACTACAGAAGGGAAAAGAGGAGAATGATATAGGAAGTTGCTTTCTACTGAGTCAGACCATTGGTCCATCTAGCTCAGTATTGTCTACACAGACTGGCAGCAGCTTCTCCAAGGTTGCAGGCAGGCGTCTCTCTCTCTCTCAGCCCTATCTTTAAGATGCCGGGGAGGAAATTTGGAGCCCTCTGCATGCAAGCATAGAGGTGCTCTTCCCAGAGCATCCCCATCCTCCAAGAGGAATATCTTTCAGGGCTCACATGTAGTCTCCCATTCAAAGGCAACCAGGACAGACCCTGCTTAGCAAAGGGGACAATTCATGCTTGCTACCACAAGACCAGCTCTCCTTTATCAAACACAGACATTTAAATGTATCTTCCAGTATTAGTGCTGCTATGTAAACAATAGAGATGGTTCTGCATTTCTCTCTGACACTGGGAGTTCTAAATAACTTGGCCTCATTTCAAAAGTGGAGCAGATGCAATTGGACTCCTTCATATTTTGTAAATGTAGATTGATATATGAGCAGTTTATCACAGATGTTGGTTCCTTCAGCTCATTTGTGTGTTTCCTTTTCTGCATTACCAGTCTCCATGCAGTCATTGTTAAAACACTGCAAAAAAAGCCACAGTAATGCAATTTTATGTATGATTGCATCCAGATTCTTTTTGTGCAGTGTTTCACTAATGCATATGTGTACTTGTGTACAGTGATATCAGACTGCAAAAAAGCAGTCTGGATATGATTGTAGATACTATTTTAATGTATGATTCTATTGTGCCAAAGACTGTGCATCTTATGAATGCACAGGGCACATGCACATCAGTCAAATATCATGCATATGAATGCATAAATATTGCTGCTTTATGGTGGTTTATTCTGTAGCCACCTAATGGTGAAGTGGGGAAATGACCTGATTATCAAGCCAGAAGTTGCCAGTTCAAATCCCCACTGGTATTTTCCCCAGACTATGGAAATATATATCGCAGCAGCGATACAGGAAGGTGCTGAAAGGCATCATCTAATACTATGTGGGAGGAGGCAATGGTCAACCCCTCCTGTACTCTACCAAAGACAACCACAGGGCTGTGTGGTCACCAGGAGTCGAAACCGACTCAACGTCACACTTTACCTTTATGATGGCTTATTAGTGTGTATGTGCACATTGATAACACCGTGGGAGGGGAATACACAAATGAACTGTAGCAAACTGTGCATGCTGCAGTTCTGAAATTGATTTTACGCTGTGTTGACACATAATGCAGAACTTGAGGTCCCACAAGCAGGAGATATGGAGGGGAACTAAAGATGGTGCAGCAGACAATCACGTATTCCAGTTTCTTGGAAATAACTCAGTTGGATCCTATCACAGTCTGCCTTGCACTGCCCTTTGACTGGAAAACCTTCCTTATGTAATCTGACTCACCTGGAATGAATGATTCAGACGCACTGTCCAACTCAGGGTGAGCTGCTTTTGGTTTTGACGAGCTAACATCAAATCTCGGGGCACATTCTCATGACCATGGGGAGTGCAGTTTAAGAATTAACCATTACCGCAATAGCGGAGCCCCTTCTGCTCCTCAGGCGCATGACGTGAGAATTTCTGAGTAATCCTGGGCAAACTGTTCCGGTTAAACATCATTGTTATCCATCCTGGTTAAAGGCTATTAAATACTGGTTCCGATGGTAAACATCTTTCGCCTTTTATTAAATATTTCCATGGAGAGGAACATTTAGGAGTGTTTTGAATTGTTTCAAACTGTTTTAATGTTTTCACTGCTGTTTTTAGCCTACTTTCCTTAGGCGAAAGTAAGCTTATGAGATCACTTGGCAGTGTATGTGGGGTGTGTGTGTGTGTCTGTCTGTCTGTCTGTCTGTCCGTGAGCCCCCCTACAACAACTTTGCAATGCCTGGATAAATATGAACCAAATTGGTTCGTGTATGTCTGTACAGTTTTAGAGACACATCGGGACACCTCAACGTAGTTTGTGATGATGTCATCCACTCCAGTTCAAGATGGCACCCCAATTCAAAATGACGTGTGAACATTTGAGGCGCAAGTGGACTAACTTGTGGGCTGCTTAACCAATTTGAACCAAATTTGAAACAGTTATAGTCACACAAAGGGACACCTCAGCAGCATAGTTTGTGATGATATCATCCACCCCTGTTCAAGATGGTGGACACATGAAAGTCTGAGGAACAAGTGGGAATCAATTTGGACCAAATCTGGTACAGTTTTATGGACACATCGGAACACCTCAATGGTGTAGTTTATCATGATATCATACACCCCATTCAAGACGGTGAACTCATGAAAATTTATGGCATAATCTGGCTAACGTGAACTGCCTAACTGATTTGAACCAAATTTGCTACAGCTGTAGGGATGGCTCAAGGGTGCAGTTTGTATTGATGTCATCCACCCCAATTCAAGATGGCAGATGTGTGAACATTTGAGGTGCAAGTGGGCTAATTTGTGGACTAACTAACCAATTTGGAGCAAATTTGGTGCAGTTGTAGTGAGTGACAGGGACACCTCAATGGCATAGTTTGTGATGATGTCGTCCACCCCAGTTCAAGATGGTGGACATGTGAATGTTTAAGCCTGAAGTGGGCTACCTTGTGAGGATGGTAATTATCAATTAAGATTATAGTGAAAGGAAAGTAGATGGATTAGTTCTTACCAGAACAACTTGTTTATTATGTTTTTTGTGTTGTAAACTGCCCAGAGATGTAAAGTATGGGGCAGTATACAAATATACTAAATAAATAAATTTAACCACAGCAGTTTGACTAGTCTTATCTTTCTGCCGGTCTGTCTGGTCTAACTGGTCTGGTCTATCTGATCTGGTCTATACTTCTGTCGGTCTATCTGGTCTTTCCTTCTGCCTGGTCTATCCTTCTCATGTGACCCTCCACAGGGGCATGCAGGACTTGGTGATTGTGCTCCCTATGGTCATGATAAAATGGCCTTAGTGACCTGTCTAGGTTTTGAGGCCCCTAGTGAACCTCAGGTTCTTGGCATGGGTTCCAGGGGCATAACTATGATAGGGCAAGGGGAGGCAGCTGTCTAAGGGCCACGGCCTCTGCGGGGCCCTCCAGAGACATGCCATGTGCCTTCCCCCCCACACCCAGCACCTGCCACAGCTCCCTCTTGATTGAATCATTTTATTTATTTTTTAAAAAAATCTCCTTGTTTGCGTGAGTGCTGTATTTCCTTGTCCTCCCTCCCTCTCCACCCTTTTGCTTTGTTGGCTCCTCCTCCTTCCCCATCCATTGGCTGGTGGCACCCCACGTGATCAAGAAAGGGAAGGCACATGACTGGGTGGGGTGGCTGGGCGGCTGCCTGAAAGGGAAGGCACATCACCGGGTGGGGCGGCTGGGCGGCTGCCTGAGCTGACATGTGCCGCCAATAAGCAAGGAAGAGGAGGTGATTGTAGCCTGCAGCCGCCAGGCTAGCTAGCTCGCCTAGAAGAAGAATCTTCTAAAAAATTCAGTTCTGTTCTAAGTTACTTAAAAACACATGGAGATGGAGGAGCCGCAGCAGGACTTGCAGGACTCAGAGGAGCCCTCAGGTTATCTTTGAGAGTGTTCACTGTTGCCCACTGGGCATTGATTGGGGCATTATGGCCCACTTTCTCTGCCTCCCCGCCCACCCACGTAGCCGCTGCCCGCATGTCTGGGCATGGCCTGGGTTGCTCACTTTATTTATTTTTAATTGTAACACTCCCCCTTCCTCCCCCTGTTAGGAAAACAGAAGCCTGGTGGCCCACTTTCCTCCCCTCCCCACCCGTCTGGGCACGGGTCGCTTTATTTATTTTTAATCGCTCTTTACCATAGAATGTAGTTTAAACCTAAGGCAGCATGCAAATAAGGTGCTAGAAACAGCTTATGCAGCAAGGACAAGGGAGGGGAGGGGGGAAGAGGAAGGCAAAGGAGCACACACCACCCCAAATCTCCCTGCAGAACTTTTGGGATGCTCACGAGTTGGACCCTACTAGGCCTGCAAACCCCAACCCCAGCGGCCCCTAGCTCCCCCACAAAAGCATACATCCTCCCCACTCACACGCACATATTTTTTTTTACAGCCCAAACAGATCTTGCAACAACAACAAAAATTAGAATCAAATAAGGTTAGCAATTATTGCACAGTGCATTTGAAATCTTGGGGGAAGATATAAAAGATCTGCTGCATTGCAACTGTTCTCTCCCCACCATGTGATTTTGCAGGTCTTAAAAGCAAGTGGAAGGCAGTGATGGTGGTGGTGGGGGCATTTTGAAATCTTGTCTCTGGGCCCACTCCAACCTTGTTACGCCCCTGTGTTCAGGTGGTTAGTTATAGACTTTGCAAGTAGGTTGTGTGAAGCTACCCTTAGGAAAGCTGGAAGTCAGGAGGAACGTAATGCAAGGCAGAGCAAAACCACATAAAAAGGAATTAACAGAACCCCCCAATCTGCGAATCCCTAGGTACAGCACACCTCTTTGATTTACATACCTGTAATCGGTCCTGGAATGTTTCAAAAGACAGAAACATTCTGCGGGAAGGAGCTCTCGTTCTGCCCATGCCTTTCCTTGCTGGCCTAAGTGAGCACAGCTGTTTCTAGCCTCTGCTTTATCACAATGTTCCTACCAACATCCCAGATGTTGTGGCAACTGTGTGGCCTTTGCTACAAAACGCAGCCTAGATCTTCCCCTGCTGAGATCGTTTGATTTCCTCAGACATGCCAACAGCTCCCCAGTCAAAATCACAGTTTGATCTACTCTGTAATTGCAGAGATTGATCAGGTTTATTCTGCAGGGGAGGGCGGGGAGGGATAAGTGTGGGGAAGGCTTGCTCAAGGCGTTACTTCTTGGAATGCCAAAGATGTTGGGGGGGGGGGAATTCTGGAGCAGAGCCAGGAAACACCTCCCTCTCTTTGCTCCGGAGCCTTTTAGCCTTCCCCTTGTGTTTTCTGGAAGCTGGAGCCCAGGAGGAATCATGATCCTTTATGTGCTGAGATGGGAGGGCATACGGAGAAGATCTTGGGAGAAGATCCTTTCAGAGACACTCTCTGCACTGGGTTGTTGTCTCAAGTGGAAACTTTGAGGCTTTCCACACGAGCAGTTCTGCCCTCCTTGGGCGGCCAGATCAGCCACCCACACGATGACCAGCTCCGTCGCAGAGCCAGTACGGGCAGTGAAGATCAGGGGCTCCCGGAAGTCCCAGAATGCCTCTCACACGTGTGTGGGGCATTCTGGGGAGATCCCTGATGCCGGGAGGCTTGTTGTAGCCTTCCCGGTCAGGGGCCTTCTTGTGAGTTGGCGCGCCGCAGAGCCGCACTGTGGTGTCTCATGATCTCACTCCACTAGCCTCATTTTCGGGAGGGATATTTAGGCGGGCTAGCCACTGTTGAACCACCAGGGGTTCAAAAAAAAAATCTGTGAATTGGGGAGGGGATGGGGAGCAGCATGGCACTGGCACATAAAATTCCATTTTAAAATCATTTTAAACCAATCAAATATTATCAAAAGCCAGGCTGAATACCTGGCTCTTTATGGCTCTCTTGAAGGCCTCCAAAGAAGATAAGCTTCTTATACCCAAGGGGGAGTGCGTCCCAAAACCTACGGGTGACAACTGAGAAGGCCGGACCGGTAGGTTAGGCTGAGAGATGAGTGAATGGCCCAGAGTCACCCAGTGAGTTCCATGGCTAACTGGGGATTTGAACTCAGGTCTCACCACAGTCTTAGTCCAACACTTTGTCCACTACACCATGCTGGCACTCAGCTACTAAGTTGCTGCTGTGCTGGATTTCCATCAGGGCTCCTTGTCACCCATCAGGTTCTGGCACCAAGTAGCCCAGTTGCCCTGATTTGCTGAATTTTCTCCTTGGGCAGGGATGACTTAAAATTCATAGAGAATTTTTACTTGTAAGAAATTTCTCTATATGACAGCATCAGAGAAGATGCCATCACCTCTCCCTGTTATCTTCATCTTGTCTGGATCAAATTTGCCCTGCTCACTGCTCTCTGCCTTGTACCCAAGAAGGTGAACAGAGAGATTTTATTTGTGTGTGGCAAAGTCTTTGACATCAGAACATCACAAGTCCACCAATGACCTTCCTCGTCCCTCTGCACGGCTGGCCTAGATCAGAAAATCTGGACCATAAACACAGTGGAAAGGCACAGTTTCATTTCAAATGAGAGAAATCGCATCCATCTGGCTGTGGTATTTTTAGCTTCCCCAGCATCATTGTGCTGTTCCAAAATAAAAGCACAGAAAGGGGGAGGGAGAGACAGATTCAAATGGAAGGGTGGAGCTACAACCACCCACACACCTCAACAATTTAACCATCTCCCTTGGCATCCTTTGCTTTTAGGGGACCCCTCTCCAGTACAATAGCCCTCACCACCATTTTCCCACACCTCAATCATTCTGGAGGGGTTCATAGGAACATAGGAAGCTGCCTTAAACCGAGCCAGACCATTGGTCCATCTAGCTCTGTATTGTCTACTCCAGATGTTGTTGAACTACAACTCCCATCAACCCCAGACACAAAAATAGTAGCTGGGGATGATGGGGGTTGTAGTTCAGCAACATCTGCAGTACCATGGGCTGGGAACCCCTGGTTTACACTGGTTGGCAGTGGGTCTCCAAGATTTCAGGCAGAAGTCTCTCTTAAACCGACCTGGAGGTGCTGCCAAGGAATGAACCTGTTCAGCATGCCATTTCAGCACGGGACCTTCACCATGGACCTTCTCCACTGAGCTCCTCATCCTATTATTAAGCTGACTTATAACACATCAAACCATTGGTCCATCTAGCTCAGTGTTGTCTATACTGACAGGCAGCAGCACTCCGGGTTTTCAGATGGGAGTCTTTCCCAGCTCTACTTGGTGGAGATGCCAAGGATTCAACCTGGGTCCAGTACTTAGGAGTATTCTGAATGCAATGCCTCTGCTCAAAATATAGCAAGTGCCTTGCTCTATGTTGGTTTATGTTTCATCTCGAGGACACCAAGTGGAATGGAATCTCTGCTGTACTGTTGCCTTTTTCTTTGATGGACCAGTTTTGCATATACACCGCCATCACAGCACTCTCTCTCTCTCTCTCTCTCTCTCTCTCTCTCTCTCTCTCTCTCTCACTCACACACACACACACACACACACACACACACACACACACACCCCAATAGTGGTTAAATAGCAGGAGTTTTTTACTCTGCATAGCACAACTCTTATGTCAGATTGTGTTTTTTAATTTTTCTGAGCACAAGCATATGCACGTTCATTAGAGCTGAGGTAAAATAGCTCCCTGTTTTCATGACCCCATTTGAAGATGGCAAGTTATTGTTATGTACATGTTTTATGGGGATAATAGATCAAGATATCTTCTATAAAGGAATGTTATCACGGACATTACTTGCAAAATTGGATATCTATATTGATATTCATTGATCCACTTGAAAAAGATTCTGAGGTCATTCACACAATCAAAAATTGTGTTCTATCCAGGTTTGCGAGCTGTGGGTGCTCCCAATTTTCAAATGTGTGGAAGCAAGGTAGGAGTAAAACCTGGGTAGAAGTGATCGTGTGGAAGCAAAGTAGAAAGAAAACCTGGGTAGCTTTTCCTCCTACCTTGCCTCCACACCATCACTTATACCCAGGTTTTCCTCCTATCACACAACCAAAAACTGTGAGCACCCACAGTTCCCAAACCTGGGTAGAACACAGTTTTGATTGTGTGAATGACCTCAGTATTTTTCGAAACAGAAGTACACCGGCTCACCATTGTGAATCCTTATGGACATTCTTTTATGTAAGATTTTTTTCATGGCTTTGTGATATTGTGTAGTTCTGTATGATGTATTTATATATGGACGGTCATTTCATATACTATTGTTGATTGATTGATTGATTGATTGATTGATTGATTGATTGACAGAGCCAGCGTGGTGTAGCAGTTAGAGTGCTGGACTAGGACTGGGGAGACCCGGGTTCAAATCCCCATTCAGCCATGATACTAGCTGGGTGACTCTGGGCCAGTCACTTCTCTCTCAGCCTAACCTAATTTACAGGGTTGTTGTGAGGAGAAACTCAAGTACGTAGTACACCTCTCTGGGCTCCTTGGAGGAAGAGCGGGATATAAATGTAAAAATAAATAAATAGATAGATAGATAGATAGATAGATAGATAGATAGATAGATTAAATGCTGTCAAGTCGATGTTGCCTCTTAGTGACTACATAGATAGAGTCTCTCCAGGATGATCTGTCTTCAACTTGGCCTTTAAGGTCTCTCATTGGTGCATTCATTGCTATCGTCATCGAGTCCATCCATCTTGCTGCTGGTCATCCTCTTCTTCTCTTTCCTTCAACTTTCCCCAGCATTATGGACTTATCAAGGGAGCTGGGTCTTCACATAATGTGTTCAAAGTATGATAATTTGAGCCTGGTCATTTGTACCTCAAGTGAAAATTCTGGATTAATTTCTTCTATGATCCATTGGTTTGCTCTCCTGAGTGTCCATGGTATCCTCAAAAGTCTTTTCCAGCACCAAAGTTCAAAAGCATCTATCTTTTTTCTCTCTTGCTTCTTCAAAGTAGGCTTGTGCATTTTGATTTGGGTAGAAAATGTTTTGTGCCTGAAAATGGCAATTTCGGAGGTTTTGTAACCAAAACAAAATCAAGAATTAAAAAACAGAGATTTTTGTTTGCAAATCAAAATGACTGTGTTTCGGACAGAATGCTTTGTTCTTTGGAAAAGCATTGCAATTGAAATTGACTTCTCTGACTCTCTCCACTCCAGCTGAGGCACTGAGTGATTAGCAGAAGATAAGATATGCAAAAAGGTTTGAGCTTTAATGGTTTTGTTAAATATGTGTTGTATTCAGTGTGATTGAAATGCAAACTGACCTTGCAAAGGGATTTGGAAGACAGCATTTTGAGACAGAAATACCCAAATATCTTTGGGAACTCAATGCAATTCCAAAGCTCTTGCTAAAAGCCATGGTATAAATTGTGTGGAGAAGCTTTTCGAGAAGCTGGTTAGGAAAGTTCTGAAATTACACAGGTTTTTCTTTCCAAAGGTTTAGAAAGAATCTCTTGACTTGTTCAGGGGTCTTTTGAAGATCTATTTTGTTTTTCTTCTGATTTTTATGAGTTACAGTGGTGTCTATGTTTTGTTGCCCAAGTTGAGCAGTCTTATGTAATTTAGGCCACAATATAATTTGGTGGGACATGGTTTCTAAGCCAGTGGTTCACAACTTTTGCCATTGCAGGGACATGTCATCCACATGGGACTACAGGAGACAAAAGGAGGGGGGTGGGCAATATCCCTGTGAATTTATTGACATCCCCAGGAATCTTAGTTGCTTCACTCTTTCTTGTAACTATGATCCATGGTTTTGCACTTTCTTAAATGCAGTGATGATAAATCTCAACAATTCTGAACAGTAGGCTGATTTGTTTGGGCTACGGTTCACTCCACTTCGGTTAAATGAACATTTGAAGCTGCTCCATAGTACCAAGGCAGTTTTGTTTTATTTTTATTTATTTATTTACATTTTATATCCCGCTCTTCCTCCAAGGAGCCCAGAGCAGTGTACTACATACGTAGGTTTCTCCTCACAACAACCCCATGGCTGAATGGGGATTTGAACTCAGGTCTCCTCGGTCCTAATCCAGCCCTCTAACCACTATACCACACTGGCTCTATCCCCTGAACCCCCATCTGAGGGGGCCCCTTTGCCCTCTTCCTCCAGTTCAGAAGTCTCTAGGTTATTTACAACATTAAAAAAAAAAGAATAAAACAAACTGACATAGGAAGCTACCATATACTGAGTCAGATCATTGGTCTTTCTAACTCAGTATTGTCTACACAGACTGACAGTGACTTCTCCAAGAATTTAACAGTGCTGGATTAGGACTGGGAAGACCCGCGTTCAAATCCCCATTCAGCCATCATACTAGCTGGGTGACTCTGGGCCACTCACTTCTTTCTCAGCCTAACCTACTTCACATGGTTGTTGTGAGGAGAAACTCAAGTACGTAGTATGCCGCTCCGGGCTCCTTGGAGGAAGAGCGGGATATAAATGTAAATAAATAAATAAATACAGGATCCCCTGAATCCTGGGGTGGGGGGCTTTGCACCCTATCTCTTCATCAGAGTCCTCAGGTTCTATCTTTGATGAGGAGAGTCAATCTCTGAGGCCAAGCTGGGGGTGGGGGGACCCTGGTATTTCCCCTCTTGATATTTTACTCTTGCCCCAGGGACCTTTAGAGGAAGACTAAAACCCTGAAACTTCAGGATAGCCCTTAAGTCAACCCTAAGTCCACAAGGTTTGTTCCCTGATGCTCTTTCCTCCCTCCAGCTCTGCACTGCTGCTCTGATTTTCATTTCCCATTGCGCTGGTGCCAAGTGGAGTGTTTGTGACCTTGGTAAGAAATTGGCAAGAAGTGCAGGGTGGAAAGATTATGTGCCAAAAGGTGTGAATTATATATTGTGGGACAGTCAGGACTTATGTTTGTTCAAGGGAGGCAGTGATTTTAAAAATGTAATCCTATGCATGTTTACTTACTTACTTAGAGATCAATGAGACTTCCTCCCTAGAAGCCTTAGCCCAGACAAGTTATTTTAAACACCCCCATGAGCTCTTGCATCCTCCAGGTTTGGACTCTGATCTCAGTGCAACCAACATACATCCAGGATCATTCCAGGACACTGTGGCAGTGGATGCAAAGTGCAGCTTGCCTCTGAAGACGTGTGGAAATCGATCTAAAAATAGCCTCAGATTTTGGGAAGGAAGGTTATTTGAAATGAATTTGATCCTCTCTTGTAAGTAAGCCAAAATATTTTTTGATGGATGCACAGCACAACGACCATGTCACCCTTCCCTCCTCTGGAACACAATGTTACTCTTCTCAAAGACAGCACTGATAATGATACAGATCTCTTTCTTCTTGCTGCCCCAAATGCCCAGCCTTTGAAAGGTCATTTCTCCATTCGGAACTGACTCTATGACAACTTGATGCTTCTTTTCCATACAAATGCTCCTGAAAACTCAATTTCTGTCTGGATTCGGGAGTTCTGGTTTGTTTTCCAAAGTGACCCTTCCTCAAGGGCCAGCTCCAAGGAATGAGGAGGCCCTCAGTGGGCCAAGAACATTAGAAGCTGCTTCATGCCAAGTCACAGAATTGGCCCATCGAGCTCAGTATTACAGACTGGCAGTGGATCGCCAGGGTTTTCAGGTAGGTTTTTTCCAGCCGTACTTGGAGATGGCAGGAATTGCACCTTTTGTGTGCAAGCAGAACTACTGGATATGACCCCATCCCCAGGATGCTTCCTGATAAGTCCCTTCCATAGGTCAGTCTGCCTAAGACTCATGGGGGCAGGAGCAGCTAACAGGGATTGCTGCAGCAGCGCTACACAAATACGACAGATATTTATATACCACTTTTCAACAAAGGTTCCCAAAGTGGTTGACCTCGATATAAATAAATAAATAAATAAGACGGCCCCCTGTCCCCAAAGGGCTCACAAATGGGATAAGAAAGGTAAGATAGACACGAGCCACAGTCACAGGAGGGATGCTGTGCTGGGGATGGACAGGGCCAGTTGCTCTCCCCCTGCTTAGTAAAGAGAATCGCCACTTTTAAAAGGTGCCTCTTTGCTCAGTTAGCAAGGGTACATCATTTTTCCTTCTCTTGGTGGCCACAAACTGGAAGCCTTCTCACATTTCCAAGTTGTCTCCAACAGAAGTGCTGTTCATTGCCGGCTGTTGGTTTTGTTGCTGTTTATTTTCTTTGATTTATATTTTGCATGGTTGTGCACCATCTTGAGCACAGGAAAGGTATACATCATTTTAATCCATTTATAAACCACCATAAAAAAAAGCAAATTTGATGAATGTATATACAGTAAGAGCATTCTGAAAGAAATATCTCCATTCAAAGTAAAGTAGTACATGTGGTTGTAAAGATGATTTTGTGCAGTGTTGTATCAGTGTTGTGTAGTGTTGTATCTGTGTGTGCAGGATCATATATTCACACCACACACAGAACAAACTTGACGAAATGTTATGTGCAGATACATCACATATATGCATCAGGAATGCAGAGGAGGGGAAAATATATAAGTTAAGGAAGGTAGAAGGAAAGCTGGGAAGGTATGGAGGGGATGGAAATCTGCACATTCTCCAGTTCCAGAATTAATGTTAGATTCTCCTAGTTAAAATCAGGGTTCAGGAGAAGTGGGCAGGGTGGTGTTTTTGGTTAACCCATTCCTTGATCCAGGCCAGTTTTCAACTGGTGCTTGTATTCCAGTCCTAGAGTAGAGGTGGGGCTATCAAACAGACAGCAGCAAGAGCATAAACAGTGAGGCTATTCTCACGACCACACGGAAGCAGGCTAAGGGAGGCCAGCCGGGTTCCATGTGGTTGTCTGCTGCAACGGGAACCACACACCTCCCAGCAGCAAACCTTCAAAAATAGCCCTCCCCTTAAACGAGGTTAGCGGAGTGAGCACTCTGTTCTAACCCTGTTCTTCTGATTGTGAGTTGCCGTGGTGCGGCTCCACGGCAACTCACAAGGAGACCCCCAACTGGGAGTCTCCAACAGGCCTCCTGGCCTGGGGATCTCCCCAGCATGGGGCATCCTGGAACTTCCGGGGGTCGGGTAGCCCCTGATCCCCGCCGTCCTTACCGGTTCCGTGACAGAGCCCGTAGTTGTGTGGGCAGCCGATCTGGCCGCCCAGGGGACGTCTCCCTGCTTGTCTGCTGGGAGAGTGGGCTTAGCCTGCTCTCCCCACAAACTACCTCAAGGCGCTTCACATTGCTCATGTGAAGTGCCTCAATCTCCGTCTCAATAACTGTTAATATTCCTGATTCCACTCCACTGTCTTGTCCTTGCATACCACAACTCTCTCCTCCGATTCTACGGGATGCACGGCAGAGTGAAGAAACACTCCGTTTCTTGATTGGAGAAACAATCAAGGGAAGGGAAGGGAAACTTCCACTCATCCTTTCCAACTTTACCCAAGTGCAGTCAAGGCCAATTGGCTGTATTCCACCCCACTCAATTAACACCTGTACAGAGGAACCACATGGCCTAGGCAATGACATGAATCCTCCCCTTACATTTCCAGCATTTCTCCTCCTGGCTGCTCTCCTTTGGATGAAAAGGCCTTTTGCATTCCACCCGGTGGGCACTCGTATGCTGCAATCAGGCCTCCACTTAACCTTCCCTTTGCTAAGAATGAGTCCCTTGCCATCGGTGCATGTTTTCCAGCCTTGAATTCAAAGGCACAGAATGCCGGTTGAGTCACCTGTCAGCTGTACATGCTGCTTCTACCCCACCTCCTTGTTATGTCACCTGGTAGAAGCCTTGCTTCATCTTGCACACAGCAGGGTCTGGTGGCTGGAATCCGCCGAAGAAGAATGGGCAACGAAAACAGCAGCTTCTTTACCAGGTGATTGCCAGGAGTTGCAAAGGAGGCATGTGAACAGATGACAAAAATCAACACCAGTACCTACGCATAATTACAGAGGGGGAAGATTGGCCTTCAACATCAGTGTTTGAAAAAGCCTGTTGAAAACATGGAAGATTCTAAAGATTCCCTCTGCTAATTGAGCAAAGAGGCACCTTTCTAAATGGGTGATTCTCTTTATTGAGCAGGAGATAGGGATGTGTAAATCGATTCAGGTACAAAGCAATTTGTACCCAAATTTACCTGTTTGGGGCAATTTGTGGACAAAACAATTTGCCCCTGTGCTAGCTGGCCAGATTCGGGTCCAAAACCATTCACCCAGGTTTAAATGTACTTAAGGAGGCAGTCAGCCACTGTTCTGCCTCATGGGAGAATAGAGAGAGAGCACACACCAGAGGAGCTTTGCTTTTCCTTGCCTGCCTGCTGCCTGGATTCTCTGGTTTTTGTTTATGCTTTCCTGATTGAGGAAAAGAGAAGAGAATTTTTCCCCACCCCGCTTCCCACTGCTGAGAGAATCACAGCCTGCACCTGTTGTCTGTGTGAATTGATTTGGGTACAATATGATTTGTACCCAAATCTACCTGTTTCCGGAGAATTGTGGACAAAACAAATCATTCCTGTGCTAGCTGGCCAGATTTGGATCCAAAACAATTAGGGGGTGATTCACTTCATACAAATCAAATTTTAAAAAATTGACTTGTGCACATCCCTAGCAGAGGGATAGCAATTGAACCTATCCATCCCCAGCACAGCATCCCTCCATTGGTTGTTGCTATCTTTTTAGATTGTGAGCCCTTTGGGGACAGGGAGCCATTTTATTTTATTTTATTTTTTATTTATTTATTTATATGTAAACTGCTTTGGCAACTTTCTGTTGAAAAACAGTATATAAATATTTGTATTCATCAAGGGTGCCTGAGATCTAGCCCCTGATCCATAGATATTGATAGATCAAGGGTGAGCTCAGACATCATACTGAACCATAGTTTATGCCATCTAATGGTGGGCAGGTGGCAGCAAAGGTTAGGATTTGCTGGCTCATGAGTAGAGTCCTGGTGAGTGCACATTTCTGGCAGGGGCATGTTGTGTTAAGCCGCCAATTGCTGGTTCCCACAATGCATTACTGGGTTTCTATCAACTTCTACCAGGGTTGGTGTCTACTAATCATCACATAATTATCAAGATGCTTATAGACTGACAGCCTTGTAATCTTTCCCTGGTATTGAAGACAGATGGACCAGTCTGCAGTTCCCTGGGTCCTCCTGTTTCCCTTTTTTGAAGATTAGGACAACATTTTTCTGTCTCTAGAACACCTCTATTTTGGGGTGACAAAAGAGTACCCCTCTATGCAATTGGAATTGTGGGCTCACAGTCTCCATTTTTGATACCTCCATTCATGGGATCACGAACTCTTCACCTGCCCATATTTGGCAAAGATTCACAACTGGTCATTTGGCATGAGCAAAGCATGGGGCAATGTGCCCTAAGGGCATAATAGCTAAGACCACAAGGGGAGCATCCCCAGCCTCCCTCTTTATCTCAAGAGAGGACACTCAGCCAGCAAGTAGACCTAATTAAAAAGGTGCACCTCAAAGGAAGAAAATACTCCCTTTTCATAGAAGGGATAGCACTGCCAGCACTCTCTGCTGCAACTCAGATAAGAACAAGCATTTCCTAAACCACCATCAATAGCTTTATTTGTTGTCAACAACTAGAGTGGAGACAGCCCATTAAAATCTAAAACCATATATCTTTATACCTGGAGTGGCATCTCTGCCTCAAGATAAACTGTTAAGCCCAGCTATTCGCATTCACACATACACTTCCCCACGCGACTGTTGCCTTTTGTTTGGCAAATCAAAGCCAAGATTGACCAGTTCATGCAACTATGAACTTCATGGTTCTACCCGGGTTTCTGCCCCTCCAGGGAGGGAACATGGCTTATGAATTGCTTCCGGTCATGTTTTTTTTTTTAGTATAAGTACCCATGGCCAAGCCTGGCCTTGGAATCTGTATGGAACTTTACACTCCTGGTTCTCAGTGGGTTGAGTGGTAGCTTTTTGCTCCTCACCCATTCCCCTCCCTGCCTATCTGCCTTTTTCCTGCAAGGAGACCTGCAAGTGCACCGAACACACCACCAGACTACAGATAGGTAACATTAACCTCCCGCCTCTCTCCTTGCCCCCTTCTCTTCCCTCTATTCCTTTCTTTAAGCACTTTCTACATGGCCTTAACCTGCAATTTGGACCCTAAGCTAAATTACCTTCAGCGAGATTCTTGTTGAGACTATCAGCTGAGATTTTATTGCCTAGCCTAACCAACCTTTGCCTTCCTGTACCCCCATTTATCCTAAATAAATCTTGTATTGCATTTCTGTCTCCCTGTCCTTTCCAATTACCAAACTTGCACAAATTCGATACTGAGGCCAAACGGATCACTCTAGCCAAGCTAATTCCCCACGCTAAGCCAGAAGCACAGTTGGGGCATCTAACAAGCACTCTGGAACAATTCTGGTAACAGGCACCTCATCCAATCTCCAAAATTTCCCAAATATTATAGGCAGAGGTTTTGAAAGCACATCAGCACATTGTTGAAGTACTCTAGGATGCAATTCATCCAGCTTTGAAGACCAGAACTCATTTAAGGTAGATGGTTGCTTCCTAATCAGCTCCTTATCAGTCTTGAACTGCAATCCTGACCACCTACCATTCATGTTGTAATGTGTTAGGCAGAATTCCTAGTAATACCTTCTGAGACCTGCAATCACTCAGCTCTAACATGTCACTCATGAGACTGCCTTGGACCCATGGTAGGGATGCTTCTGAAATTCTCATCTATATCTCTGCAGGAAATAGGACTGTAGCTCAGTGGTAGAACATCTGCTTTGCTGAGCTGCTGGTGTACTGAGGGCTTCCTGCCTACTGGGAGTGCAATGCATTCTGGGATACCTTGGAGGACCCAGCTCCCTTTTCTCATAATGAAAACTGCAGCTGCACCGATTGTTTGAATGGTGAGTTTGCAGACCCAAACAGAGGATCTGCTTAAATGTGGGGATCAAGGTAGGAGCTCTTCCCTCCCCCAAACCACTTCCATATGATTGTCTGAAAGAGCTTTCTGTCTATGCACAGTAAGCAGCTGGAAGACCTTTCCTGTAATCGGTAGAGAACTTTGGATGGAATAATGCTCTGGAAACATTAGTGATTCTAATTAATTTCCAATGAGCCTTCAACAGGATGAAGGAAGAAATATATTCCCTGCCTGACTCAGTCATTTACCTGAGATGTAACGAGGGTCTATAATGAAGCACAAGTCTTTATATGATCAAGTAGATGTGGAGATAGTGAAGGCCTCACGGATTCCCTTCCCACAGGGCCTTGGGAGCTGTTGCTTTTGCTAAACACAGCTTCTTAGCTAAATTACTTACACAGGGGAGACTCATCAGCTTGCTGTTAGAGACCGGAGCCGTGAAATGAATGCTTCTTAATGGAGTACATGTGCGCCTCCCCATTGCTGCTTCTTGGGGAAGAAGCATTGTGAGATTAAATCAATGAGTTGAAGTGAGGGGCTGCATACATTTTATTTATTTATTTATTTAAACTCTTTTACCAGGCTCTTGTTACCAGGCCCTGAGACACAATGAATTTCATTTCATACAGTGCATTTTGATGTGAAATTTCCCTAGGGATGGGCATAGGGACATAGGATGCTGCTTTATACCAAATCAGTCAATTATTATTATTATTATTATTATTACATTTATATCCCACTCTTCCTCCATGGAGCCCAGAGCGGTGTACTACATACTTGAGTTTCTCTTTCACAACAACCCTGTGAAGTAGGCTAGGCTGAGAGAGTCACCATCTAGCTCAGTATTGTCTACATCAGGGCTTCACAACCTTTTATATACGTGCACCCCTTCTGTCATAGGAAGAAACCTAGGAACATAGGAAGCTGCCATATACTGAGTCAAATCACTGGTCCATCTAGCTCATTATTGTCTACACAAACTAGCAGCAGATTCTCAAGGTTGCAGGCAGGAGTCTCTCTCAGCCCTATCCTGGAGAAGCCAGGGAGGGAATTTGGAGCCTAGATGCTCTTCCCAGAGTGGCTCCACCTCCTAAAGGGAAGATCTTACAATGTTCACACATTAAGTCTCCCATTCATATGCAACCAGAGCAGACCCTGCTTAGCTAAGGGGACAAGTCATGCTTGCTACCAATAGACGAGCTCTCCCCTCCTGTCACAAACCATCAGCTCAGATACCCCATCGGGTGTGTGTGTGTGTGTGTGTGTGTGTGTGTGTGTATACATACACATTTAAATACTACGGTTATGAGACAGGCTACTCCGGTTACTGGCTTAAATCCAGACTAAGTTACTTATAAGTACTTCCACTGAAATAAAGTTTTGAAGTTACTTCCATTTGAATTAAATTTGTCCCATTAATTTCAATAAGACTGTTTATAAGCAGCAGGCCAGGGGCATAGTTAGGGGGGAGGGGGCCCATGTTCACACCTCTCCCTGGTGGTCCCTTGGAGTGAGGGAGATAATGAAGAAAATAGGGAGGGATGGACAGAGGTGCACTCAGCCACGGACCTTGGGGATTTGGTCTGTGGCCTTCTGTCCGGGGGGGGCCTCCCCACACCCGCTGCGCTGCTGCCCCATTGCGCATGGGCATGTACATTTATACAGTCTGTGTAGACAATAGTGAGCTAGATAGACCAATGGTCTGAATCGGTAGAAGGCAGCTTCCTATGTGGTAGCAGATGGTAGAACCAAGGGACACAAAGCCTGAATCCAAAACTAGGTTTTTTCAAGTTCTTTGATGTTAGAAATTGGTGATTCATATTCCTCTTCCCTTTGGGTAAATACAGATACAGCCTGTATTTAACCTGTATTGGGGTGGGAGACATCATCTTAAATTCAGAGTCATCTTCTATTTGGGTAAATATGGTATGCAAAACATGTTAAGTCCCAATATACTAAAAAGAGGATACATGTAGTACTAAGTACATGTTTTGTGATCTTCTTCAATCCAGATAAAGATAATCCCAACAGGTGTTTTTAATAGTGATTCTGTCAAGGAATTCACTTTTGAAAAAAATACAATTGTAAAACCTGTTCTTCGCACTACATGTATCATTTCTTTACTATGAGTATTTTATGAAGTTGTGCCTTACATTGTTGTAAAACCTTTCATTGTTAGCACTCCTTGATTGAGTATTTGTTCTGTAAGTTTACTTGCCCTGTTAATTTCAATGGGAGTACTCATGAGTAACAGTCTGGATGTAAGCCCATGACTGGAATAGTCCCAAGGTTTCATCTATTTCTTGTTCCACTTGGTCCTGACAGGGATGTTATACTAGGACGTGACAGTGTCATGGTGTCCGAAGATGGCCCTTGATTGCCTAACATGATTGGCTTGGTGGCATTTGCAGCAGGGGCGAAAGGTACAGAACCAAAGGATCTATTCGCTTTTAGGTAACCCTGAGTGACAAGATGGCAGGATACAGGGAGTGCAAATGGCTTCCAAGCCAGTCAAATTCTGAAGGCCTGTCATGTCAGCTGCTCTGCCATGGAAAATTGAAAGTGACAGGCATCATTCCTTTTCCTTGTCAAACATATCAGCTGTAGCCATCACTCAGCATCCAGATGATTCTGTTCGAAAACACGCAAACAAACCAAGCATCTCATCCAGAAAAACTGAGGAGCCTAGGTGCTAGGAAATGGTAACAAAGAGAAGTTTTAATAAGCTGCCAAGAGTAGGATGTGTCTGTCTCCTCACTCTATCTAGCCAGAGTCTGTAGCTTCAAAGCTCAGCACTGAGTGTTGAAAGTAGCCCTTATTTCATCAGCTGTGAAACGCCCATTAGCATCCTACTCAAGTCTGCCTAAAATATTCATTTGCAAGATATTGCCATGGTCTCTGAAAAGCAGCAGCAGCAACAACAACATTTTTCATGTTAGATTATGAATCTCTCACCCCTGCTACTCACACCCTACCCCCAGAGGTCATTCAAGAGGGAGAGTTTGAGGAACAAAGGAACTGATGCTCAGAACAGCTGTAAAAGCAGAGATTCCCAAACGATGCACTATCCAAGTTCAGATATTATGGTCTGTGAGTTGTTATCCAAGGGTTATTCAGCTATAACGATCCTTGCTACAAGAACAAGATGTTCCAGCTAAATATTCAGGATTAACAGAGGATGTAGATGTTCAAATCCGAGATGGAACCATCAGTTAGGAATACATCATTAATACCACTAAAATACAAAATCTTCAGATACATTGACAGGTGATGCATCTTGATAACTAAATTACAAGGAACTAATCACTTTGCAGTTCTTCAGATCTTCCTTTCTCCCCACAGTTCATTTACTTCCTACGATCCTCTGCAGCCCTTTCCAAGGAAAAAGAAGTGGTAAATGCCACTGAATAAACCTTTCCCTCTCCCCTTGGACAGAAGAGGTATTCAGTGCACGTGTAGGATCTGAAAGTTTAAACATATTGGAGTGATTCTCATGATCGCTGAGAGTGGGGCGGGGCAGGGAAGGCTCCAATAGCAATAGCAATAGCACTTACATTTATATACCGCTTTATAGCCGGAGCTCTCTAAGCGGTTTACAATGATTTAGCATATTGCCCCCAACATTCTGGGTACTCATTTTACCGACCTCGGAAGGATGGAAGGCTGAGTCAACCTTGAGCCCCTGGTCAGGATCAAACTTGCAACCTTCTGGTTACAGGGCGGCAGTTTTACCACTGCGCCACCAGGGGCTCCAAAGAGCTTAACTTCCCTGTAGATAATCCAAGCATTGGGGGTGGGAGTGCTCGCCATGCCCCCACATGAGCAGCCCTGCACTGTGAAGCATGAAGCAGGGAGGAGGGATCCAGGGCTGGAACTTGTTCCAGCCCTGAGGATCCCACAATGCACCACGCAGTGGGGATCATAAGAGCTGGATCAAGCCAAAGGCCTCTCTAGTCCAGCATCCTGTTTCACACAGTGGCCCACCAGATACCTTCCCCGTGTGCCTCATAACGTCATGTGCTACTGTTGTGTTTTTTCCCCAGAATACTATCTTGTTGTTTAGAGCTGGGTTGTGTGGAGTCTGGCTGTACAGTGCCTGTAAGTCCCAAGCCAGACAGTTCTATGTTGTCTAAGCCATGTCCAAGCCTGGTCAATCGTTTTAGGTCAGTCTTCAACTGGTGGCAACCTACCTCGAAGGAACAGCATGCTCCTAGATTTGGGATCAGAGCCATCTCTCTACTGAGGGTAGATCCCAGGAAAGCATAGAGTAAACCCCATCTCATCTCAAGGGCTTTATAGAGAATCACCAGCACTTTATATTTTGCCCAGAAACTTGTGGGCAGCCATTGCCGTTCTTTTAAAATAGAAGGAATGTGGTCACTGGGTTGAGTCTGGCCACATTTTGTACCAACTGAAGTTTCCAGACTAGGTATAAAGGTAGCCCCTCGTAGAGTGCATTGCAGTAGTCATGTCTGGAGGTTACCAGCATATGTAAGTTTGGGGCGGTATAAAAATATGTAAAATAAATAAATATGTACCCCTGCTTTTTAGGTCATTCTTCTTCTTTTTAAAAACAAAAAAAGGCTGTAGCTGGAATATCAGTCAAAGCTGATGAAAAGCATCTCTCACCGGTGCCTTAACCTGAGAAACCAGAGAGAGGCCTGGGTTAAGAAGTCTCCCAGACTTCATACCAAAAAGACTTCATATCTTATAGTATATATTTAATATCCTTTGGGCATTAAAATCTGTTGAGGACAGACTCCTACAAAGTCAATGAATGCATCATATACAATAAGCAGTAAAGCACCTTCAACAAAGGACAGCATCTTGATTAGTGGTTCCATGATGTTCCACTAAAAAAAAAGAAAAAAGAATCAACATTTTTATACCACACAAAAGTTGCGTCTCTGGGCCATTTACATCATTTGCACAAGGGATGTTTTTCACTGAGCCTCCGTTTGTTCTGCAGGCCCCTGAAAATGTGTGCCTGAGAATTGCTGGGGCACAAGAGCAATTTTTGGGAGACAGTGCGGGGGGTGGGAATCGGTGAGAATCATCATGTTCCCTGTGCGAGAGGAACATCTCCCCCTCATGGAACTATTAGTCAGGACGCTGCCCAGTGTATGGAGGGGTTGTGGCTCATGATCCTTAAGCCACACCCTGAAGCCACACCACTATCATTGAAATGTTGGAGGATGTGGAATCCCTGTTCTCTCACACAGGTCCAGCACCAGGTAGATACCATTCTCTGAGCTCCTTGGAGAAATCAGGGCTTTAATTATAATAAATACATACATATGGTAAGTGGGTCAGTTTGGACAGTTGTACAAGACTGATTTCCCCAGAGATGCTGGCAGTTGTTGGCATCCTGTTCCATGGCTTGTCACCACCTGTATCCACATGGCACCGCTCCAGCAAGCAAAGGTGCACAAATGTAACATTAATCATTAGTTAGCCGGGCAACAGCAGTAATAGAGGCTATGCCATTGAAAGGCACACTAAAAAGCTTTAATGCTGTCTATATTTCAAAGGCTTTCATATTAATCCTACCGTTTACCATAAATAAATTTGGCAGCCTCCCTCTATACAATGCATCTGCCTAGAACTGATGGGCTGGGAATAAGCAGTCTTCTAACCTGAGGTGGGCTGCACCACCAGTGGCACCAAAAAACGGAGAAGGGGATCAGGTGCAGTGCTGATCAGAATTCTCTCTTTTTAGCAGCTGCACAGAAGGGAGCTGGGGCAGTGTCGTGTAAAAGAGAAAGGAAACCAGGATGTCTCTGCTTTGAATTTGTCCCTGCCATGACTTCATAAGGTGGACTTAGGCAAGTAACTCAGCCTCCCTCACCCACTTCATAATAATATTGAACTACCCCAGGGATTCCCAACCTGCAGTATTCCAGGTGCTGCTGAACTACAACTCAGCTACAATAAGTTGTAGTTGAGGATGATGGGAGTTGTAGTTCAGCAACATCTGGAGTACCACAGGTGAGAAACCCCTGATCGACCTGATAGAGCAGATCACTAGATCATGGGCTCACATGGCACACTTCCACTGCACATACAGGTGAAACTCGGAAAATTAGAATATCGTGCAAAAGTCAATTAATTTCAGTAATGCAAATTAAAAGGTGAAACTGATATATGAGACAGACGCATTACATGCAAAGCGAGATAAGTCAAGCCTTAATTTGTTATAATTGTGATGATCATGGCGTACATGAAAACCCCAAATGAAAACCCCAAATCCACAATCCCAGAAAATTAGAATATTACATGGAACCAAGAAGACAAGGATTGTAGAATAGAACAATATCGGACCTCTGAAAAGTATAAGCATGCATATGTATTCAGTACTTGGTTTGGGTCCCTTTTGCAGCAATTACTGCCTCAATGCGGCGTGGCATGGATGCTATCAGCCTGTGGCACTGATGAGGTGTTATGGAAGACCAGGATGCTTCATTAGCGGCCTTCAGCAATTCTGCATTGTTTGGTCTCATGTCTCTCATCCTTCTCTTGGCAATGCCCCATAGAATCTCTATGGGGTCAGGTCAGGTGAGTTTGCTGGCCAATCAAGCACAGTACACTGTATACTTTTCAGAGGTCCAATATTGTTCTATTCTACAATCCTTGTCTTCTTGGTTCCATGTAATATTCTAATTTTCTGGGATTGTGGATTTGGGGTTTTCATGAGCTGTACGCCATGATCATCACAATTATAACAAATTAAGGCTTGACTTATCTCGCTTTGCATGTAATGCGTCTGTCTCATATATCAGTTTCACCTTTTAATTTGCATTACTGAAATTAATGGACTTTTGCACGATATTCTAATTTTCCGAGTTTCACCTGTAATACTGGTTTTCATTATGAGTCAGACACCCTAACGCTGACAAACACTCAGCAGATCAAGCATCCAAGAGTAGAAATATTTCATGTTAAAAATACTCAATGGAACAGAGCCTGAATTGGTCTGCAGAAGGACAACAAAGTGGAACATAGGAAGCTGCCTTATACCTTATACCCTTGGTCCATCTAGCTCAGTATGGTCTGCACTAACTGGCAGTGGCTCCAAGGTTACAGGCAGGGACAGCCCTACCTGGAGATGCCAAGGAATGAACCTAGGACCTTCTGCATGCAAGCAGACGCTCTATCATTGAGCTACAGCCCCAACCCCTGAGGGGAATATCTTGCAGCAGAGAGTGCTCAGATGTAGTCAGATGTAGTCACTCTTTCTCTCTCCTCCGCTTGCTCTTCCCTGCTCTTTCTTACCTCTCCCTTCATGTTTTTTCTCTCTGTCCCTCCCTCCTTGAGTTAACAGATTTTCTTCATCTTGTTTGCTCATTTAATTCACACAACAGCATCCTCCTTCTCCTGAAGGGGCTCTTTCCTCCCTCACTACCCATCTTTTTGCAGACCCCTGCCTGATATCCTTTTTTATATATAGATTCCTCTCCTCTACAATCAAGAACATCTTCCGTCCAGTAACAGTTGGATTCCAACCAGGGTGGATTTGATTTAAATCAAACTGATTTAAATCACGATTTAAATCACAATTTAAATCACTAGCAGGGTGGATAAAAATCAATGATTTTTTTAAAAAAAATCATTGATTTTTATCCACCCTGCTAGTGATTTAAATTGTGATTTAAATCGTGATTTAAAACAGTTTGATTTAAATCAAATCCACCCTGATTCCAACTGACCTTAACCATCACAGGCTCCTTCTCTTTATCTGCATAGGGAATCCTCACTGCCCAATCACCACAGTGCCACAGGCTCCTCCTCCCAATCTGCAAAGGGACTCCCCACTGCCCAGTCAGGTGCTTCTGCTTGCAAACTCTGTTAGCCAATTGCCTCCTTTCTACCACATCCCCATACATGGCCCGTCTTGGAGAATTAATAATATAGAAGATTGCCAGCTGATACCCAGCCTGCCTTCCTGCATTGATTTTTCCAGCATTTTATTTTTATTTTTATTATTTTGAGGAAGAAACCACCAGATTTGGAGAGAAGGGGAATTCTTCCCCTGCCTTTTAAAAACCTTTTCTGCCTTGCACACTGCTAGCCTCTGCTGCTTGCTGCCAGCCCGTGCCATTCTCTCTTGCATTTTATTTTAAAAAAATTTTAGAAAGAGAATTGGCAGAAAATATTTTTTTTATTATTTCTTCTTCTTCTGATTTTTTTTTTTTAAAAGCTTCTTCCTGCTGCTGAGAGGATCATTACTGCTGCCTGCCTGCTTGAAGCAGCTTCCAGCCCCAGCGTGCCAGCCTGTGACCACCAATTTTCCAGAAAGGTTGCCCCATCTGAAGAGTAAGGAAGACTGACTGAGATAAGACCCTCAGAAGTGGACTACAGAGACCCAGCGATTGCAAAAACCTTCAAATGAGTGAGAGTGGCCCAGCCATTTATATTTTAACACATACACACACACACACACACACACACACACACACACACACACACCACTATTACACACATACATCTCTAGTCTCTCTTGAATTGTGTGTTTCAGGGTTTTTTTCCCCCTGTTTAGAGGGAGGTTAAGGTTTTGGGGTTTAACTGAATTTTAAAAGTTTTGTGATATTTAGAATAGGTTTTAAGTAGAGGTTCTTCAGTGTGTAGCTTTAGAGTTTAAATAGGCCTGATCCCCCTTAGCTAGGTGGCTCAACTTTAGACTGGTAGTGTAGCCTAGTAGTGGTTTAAATAAACTATTCTTTCCCCCCCCCCTCTTCCAAATAATATTTTTAAAAGAGGGAAGGAGCCTGTTCCAGTGCTACTAGCATTAATAAAAAATTAATTCAGCTAGGCTGTCTCAGCACTTCTCCTGTCCTGAGTCCTGCACACACTTTTGTGTTGTTACTTTAAAAAAAAATATTATAAGCCCCTAGCCTGCCCACCCAGTTATTTCTCTGCCCATAATTTGTGAATTGAAACAAACATTGTTTGACTTGTGTACACACACACACAAGGCCCAGCACAATTTCGCTACATTATATCATCTTCTGTGCTATTGACATTGACAACATCATTGTTGTTTCAGCAATCCAAATCTGTAACTAAACTTTGATACAATGTAACTTCCAGTAACCACAGATAGAGAATATAACTTTCCCTGTTGTTCTGGCTGAGTGCCGGCCTTAAAGAACTCCTCCACAGTCAGTGCAACGGTGCCACAAGTAATAATATTTCTTGTTCTGTGGCAGCCTGCTTCTTTGCTGTTGTATCACTCTAACTCCCAGACCAGTCCCTCTAACTATAATGTGATACACAACATTATAGTTTCTGAGTTAGCCGGCCACAGAATCTGTGCCAGCAAGCCTTAGGGAAGGAGGCACTGCATCAGAAGTCATCGTAGCAGCCCCTGTTTTTGGCCCTTTGAGTATCATCCCCCTGAGACAACCCCATCCACTCTGCCCCTCGCCCCACATTCTGTTGAGAACAATAACAAAATCTGCTGATTCTGAACATAATCAGCAGATTTTGTTATTGTGTATTGTGTATTTCTTCTAAAAAGAAATTTCTTCTAAATTCTTCTTTAAAATACAAAAAATATTTAAACCAGCAAGCATATTCCAGTGTAAAAAGTCATGCATTCTGCTAATTTCAGTGGCAGGATTGTGCATGCAAAATTTGGTAGCTGAAGGTCATAGGGATCCTGGAGAGAATCTATCTATGTGATCACTAAGAGTCAACACCGACTCGACGGCACTTAATCAACCAATCATCAGTCAGGTCATAGGAAATTATGACTATTTCACACAAACAAATTATTCAAAATATATTATAGATAGATAGATAGATAGATATAGATATAGATATAGATAGATAGATATAGATATAGATAGATATAGATATAGATAGATATAGATATAGATATAGATGAATATTCATAAATTAGAACTTCTAAAATATAAACACGTGTCCAAAACTTCCATATGTTAAAACTTAAATAATTTAATCATAATATGTTATTTTCTCTTTCTTAAAATAATGATACAAAATAGTGAATAATAAATTCCATTGCATAATAAAACCAAGAAGATTTAAAAAAAATACCAATATAAAACTCAAACACAACCAACCATCTACTGTGTATCATTATGCTGGGGTTTCTAGGTAAATCTATTCAATGGCACAACAAACTCTCTTTCTTAAAACCAAAGGAGAAAAAGGGAGAAAATAACAGTAAAGAAAAGGAACAGGGCAAACCTAAAATGCTCCACAAATTCATCAAAGTATCTTTTGGTTAATTGTATACTATAATAGCTTTCTTTGGAGATTGCACAACACATCTGAAGGAATATTTGTGTCTTTCCAGCCACCAAGGCAATTATGGCCACATTGGCATACAATGCAGAACCGGAGTTTAGGGGGTCAGAGTTTCAGGGCTTCCTTCTGTGCAAATGAGTGCACCTCTGGTTCTGCACAGTGACAGGCCCAAGACTTCAGTTTTTCTCACTCCAAATTGAACCCTTGGAAGGAAGGTGGACATGACGGTTGATTTGGCTGCAGGTGGGCCTGGTTGGTCATGGAGAGAAGCTCCTCACAACGCCGTATCAAAGCTGTCGCTCAGGGAGACAGAGATGATGGTTGGCGCTGAGGAGCAGGAGGCAGTGACAAGGGAAGAAAGGTGGATGCCAGGCAGACTCTTGCTGTGTCCCCAAACCTGTGTGAACTAGTAATTAGATCTTGTGAATGATCTGTAATGACCTGCATTGGCAGACTGCCCAGCAGCTGCGAAACCACTCTTTTCAGAGAGGAAGGGAGAGTCAACAGATAGGAGCAGAGACAAAGTGTAGTAACAAAACATTGCAAGAAATCAGTACCGGGGATTCCACAGTCATCAGGATCAGGGGTGAACACAAATCATGGTCAGTCACAACAAAACAGGTCCAGGTTGCTCACGGTAAGGGCTGGTCACCACAGATGTTGTTTCCAGCACAGACTCAGCTCTCAGGCTGCTCTGAATAGACAGTATGCTGAGAGTCCCACCCATCACCACAGCTGGGCCTTGTCAGGGAGATACAGCCAGGTCAGAGCTGGAACACCTGGTCCTTCTGGCCAGCCTCTCCGGCCTACAGCATTCCTCCCTCTGAGCCTGTACTCTGGCCAAACATTGCTGTTGGGGATCTGGGGCAGGGACCTCAACTTCAGTGGGCTCTGAAGCGTCACCAGGAGGAGAGAGGGGAGGAGGAGGAGGAGGAGTGGGCCTGTCAGCTCTGGCTCTGCTGAGTCAACCAGAGTTTCAACTTGGTCCCCCTGCTCTGGGTCTTCACCTGAGGAATCCTCCTCCACGGCCCCCATGGGATTCATCACATGATCAGCCTGAGCCACTCAAATTAAAGCTGGGGCTACACTAAGATCAGCTAGCCAGTGAGGGCAGAGAGAGCTATGCCCTCCCAAACAAAAACAAACATTGGATCCAGCAGAATGTCAGACTTACCAGCAGCTGGAGAACTATCTCAAGCAGGAAGTTTTCTCCAGCCCCTTCCTGGATGGAACAGCTGCTAATCCAGCTGCTCCAGCTTCTGATCCCTACTGGGTGGCTCCTGGCATTGCCCACTACTCAAGGATTGAAAATTGGGTAGAAAGTGCAGGCCCTGAAACAAAAAGGAACAGTATTTTTTCACCCATTTCTACTGCCTTTGTGAGGCGGGGCCAGGCCAGTGCCCCCTAGCAATCAGACAATGGAGCAGCTTGATGAGCAGGCTGTTCCAGCCAGTAAGAGCAAAACAGCAAGTTAGCTGGAGGAGGGGTTGGAAGAAGCTCTGCTCAGATAGTTCACTGGCTGTGTTGTAAGTCTGATCTCCCTGTGTTTGTTTTTGTTTGAGGGCAGGGAGGGGGCAAGAAAGAAAAAGAGAGAGAGAAGAGAGGGGTTGGATGGCAAGGCTTGGTGCATGTGAGAGAGGGGGAGTAGCTTGGTGAGGGGGTCTTATGTGTGAGTGATAGACAGAGAAGCATGGTGAGAGAGAGCGTGGGGGAGGGGGGAGGAAGGAAGGAAGGAAGGAAACCCCACAATTGGCTCCACCTCGCACTATCTCTGGCTCTGTGCATCGCCTGCCTCACAAGTCTCAGGAGCCACTAGCCACTACTGGGCTTCACACTCCTTGGTTGGTGGGGCACTAAAATCATCAAACTTTGCCTAGGGTGCCAAAAACCCTAGGGCCAGCCCTGGGGTGTCATATTGTCTGTCATTCTGGGCAGCAAAATTTCTCAGATCACCCATGAAACGGGCAGCAGAGTGGAGGCACACTTTGTATCTTTTGAAAGGACATACCCTGTCTTTGGGTTGGCAGAAGGAGAGAGAAAGAGCTAGCTTAGACCCATGCTGAATTGGGAAGAGGGGTACAGTGATGTGAGCTTAGCTGATTCTCCAAACACAGTCCCAGAGTAGAGATGCTGCTGCCCACAACACACAACTTCTTGCGCCTCAAGTTTCATAGCTCACAAGCGCACAGCAGAAATGTCCCTGGCTTACTGCAACCAGCTCTGCATTACATAAGAGAGCAACAGCTCCCAGAATGCCAAGGACTGGGAGAACTGTGACTAGCTAGTGCAATTTGGAGTTTATTGACTTGCCCCTGCTAATGAGGGAATGAGGCTGTTGCTGAGTAATTTGTTTGGCAGCGATGGACAGAGTTAGTGGGAGTGGGAAGAATCACTGGAGTCATTGTGTTAAAAAAAGGAAAGTGGAGAGAACCAACATGTCTGTGGGAAGCAACCTGTTTGGAGAGAGATGTGATCAAAAATGCTGGCAGAAGCTAAGAGGGCCTCAGAGAGGCTTTAGGTCAGTCTTATGGTCATTAAGGAAGCAGGGATGTGTTCAGCCCAATGCTGTGAGCAATTTCCCCTTCATCCCACTCCAAAGAGGGGCTCCTTTACCTTAAGCAGGGAGAAGACAGCGGTTACAAGCCTCCCTGATCCCTTTTTCCATTGGGGCCTAGACTGGGACTGCAAGTCACAGCACCTCTGGTGCGAAAATGGTACTCAGTGGCATACAAAATATTGTTTTCATGCCAGGAATGCTGGGAGGAGAGCTGGTCTCACAGTTGTTGTTGTTGTTGTTTGTTGTTTGTTGTGCCATCAAGTTGGCGTCTACTCCTGGCAAACACAAGCATGAATTGTCCTCTTTGATAACCAGGGTGCATCCTGGTTTGCATTTGAAGGGGAGACTACATATGTGAGCACGTAGGGGAAGGGGTCACTCTGAGTCTGGGAAGAGCATCTGCATGCTTGCATGAAGAAGGTCCCAAGTTCCCTCTCTGTCATCTCCAGATAGGGCTGAGAGAGATTCCTGCCTGTAACCTTGGAGTGGAGAAGTTGGTGCCAGTCTGTGTAGACAATACTGAGCTATATGGAACACCTCGCAAATGCTGTTCCTACCCAGAAGGGAATCAAGCAAGGCTGCATCTTAGCCCTACTCTTGTTCAACTTTTATATCAATGCCATGATAGCCCAGCTTGGTAATGCTGATTTACACCACCCCCACCCCCAATCTTACTGAGGGGACACATCTCCTCCCTGCTCTATGCAGACGATGGAGCAATCCTCTCAAGGACTCCTATAGGCCTCCATAGAGCCCTGAGAGTCCTAGTGCAGTACTGCAAAGAAGATCTGCTGGAAATCACCTACCAAAAAAACAAAATTATGGCCTTCGCTAAAAGACACAAGACATTCTCTTGGCAGTTGGACAGTCACCAAATTGAGCAAGTGTTGTGTTTCAAACATCTGGCGGTAGTCCATTATGCTGGCACCAGAAAAGCCCATAGGATTCACATTGTACAAAGTGCTCAGAGGAACTCATTAACCATCCTCAAATTCCTTGGTATAGGAGGAGGCCATTATGTCCTCGCAGCCCTCAAACTGCTTGAAGCTAAGCCACTGGCACAGCTTCTCTGGGGTGCCCAGCTGGGCCCCTTTTCCAACTTTGCCCCTCTGGAGTGCATGCAGTCAAAATTCTTAAGAGCAGCTCTTCAAGTCCCAAGATGTGTTTCCAATGCCACCCTGCATCTGGAGACAAGCATGATGCTAAAAGTGGAGACCAGAGTGTGGATGGCCATACTCAGCAATTGGCTCAGGCTATTCCACTGACCCTTAGGCCTGGGCCCCACTAACCTTGCAGGATGAATTCCAATCCAACTGAAATATGATTAGCTGGACCAGGAGCAGAGCATCTGTGTCTCTAGTTCTCCCTTGTTCTTGGCCCCCCACCCTCATCCTTGGCCCCTCATTCTCAGCTCTCCCCCCTTCCCTCTTTGCCCCTCCAATGTTCCCCCCCCCCCTCTGTCTGGTTGCCTAACTAGCAACTTTACTTTCTCCCCCCGCCATCACTGCTTTCTCTCTCCACACCCACCGCTTTCTCTTTTTACCCCATTGCTGCTTTCTCTTCCCCACCACCGCTTTTTCTCCCCCCCGCCACTTTCTTTCCCCCTGCCACCGCTGCTTTCTCCCCCTTCCACTGCCACCACTTTCTCTTCCCCTCTGCCGCTTTCTTTTCCCCTGCCACCACCACCACTTTCTCTCCCCCTGCACTGCTGCCGCTTTCACTTTCCCCACACACAGCTGCTGCTGCTGCCACTTTCTCTGCCCACCCGCCCGCCTGCCTGCCTGCCTGCCCATTCGCGGTCTGTCCATTGGACCTATGTTCCTCACTGCTGTCACTTTCCTCTCCCCCTCCCCTCACTCATGAACCCTCACAAGAGCTGCTACACATGGGATTAACGATGGGTACATCTAAGACAATTATATATAGATATAGATAGATAAATGCAGCTGTTTTAGGAGAGTCATAACATGACTACAGAACATTACAAACTGGCAGCAACATTCTCTACCAGCTGAAGCGCCTGAGCCCTTTTCAAGGGCAGCACTGTCTTGTAACAGTGAGATCTATCCGAACAAGTGGTGAGATTTTCAGAATGTTAAAGACCATCCCCCAAACCAGATTTGTGCATTTGGACAATGACCTTGCAGGAGGACAGGATCTACCAAATGCCCCTGGCCATAGCTATGCTTCCCTGAAAAGCATGTGCAGGCAGATCTCAAGAAGTTACAAAGGAAGGTCAATTGCGAGTTAGAGAACAGATGAAGGCTACCACAAGGTTTTAACAAAATGTAAATGAAACAGAGAGAGCTGAGCTGATTTGTTTCTTCCCCACCAGCTCCATTTCAGGAGGCAGCTGGCCACTTTGCAGAACACACACACACACACACACACAATCTAATTAGCACAAGGTCTCCTTGAGCAGGGTCAGCAAGCTGGGCTTCTCAATCTGATTGATATTCTCTCTGCAGAGGTCATGCCAAGGATGAGGTCAGAGCAGCCTCTCTGTCAAAGGCACCTTAATGCTAACCACTGCAATTGCTCCTGCCCTTGTTCTTCAAATCTAACACGTTGCTTGCTCCACTGACAACAGGCAAGAGGCTTGCCAACTTTTGAAAACCCTCAAGGGACAGAGAGAATCATTCCTTCCTGGCTGTTCCTGTCACCTGACACAGGTGGAAATAAAGCCAAGAAAACCAGGGTATGTTCTAGCCCAGAGACATAACCACTGGTGCTCACCTCTGTTCTGAGAACACGGGCCATAAGCCGCTGGAGGCCCAGCATTTGCTGCCTCCACCTGTCCACCATTTGTTGTTGCTGCTGCCGCTGCCACAGGCCAGCCAGGCAGGTGGCCAGCCTGTGGCAGCCGCAGCTGCATTTGGCAAGGGCAGCTGGGTAGGCAGCCTGTGATGGTGGCAATGACAGCAGCAGCAGAGGAGGAAAGGCCAGTGGAGGCCTGAAGGGGTGGTGCTGTGGCAGCAGCAGGAAGCCACCAAAACATTAGACACAGACTGCTACCAGCCTTGCTACACCCTCCCTCCCTCCCTCCCTCTTCCTTCCTCCCTCCCCCTTTTCCTTACATAATTCCTTCCCCCTTTCTTTCTTTCTTTCTTTCTTTCTTTCTTTCTTTCTTTCTTTCTTTCTTTCTTTCTTTCTTTCCCTTCCCTTCCCTTCCCTTCCCTTCCCTTCCCTTCCCTTCCTTTCCTTCCTCTCCCCTCTTTCTTCCTTCCCCCCTTCCTCCCTCGCTCTTTCTTTCTTTCTTTCTTTCTTTCTTTCTTTCTTTCTTTCTTTCTTATTTATATACTGCCTGATATCCAAATACAACACATACAACTCAGGAATATAGGAAGCTGCTTTATACCAATTAAGACCGCTGATCCATCTTTTTTTTTCCTTTTTTTTTTTTTGGCATTTTAAAATTTTATTGGTTTTTACAATATCTTAACAATCCAATTACATTTAATTAAGTAAATATTGACTTCCCGCTTACCAGTCTGCGCGGTTCATGTTAGCTATACATATAAACCATTGCTATAATAATTAAAAACATATATACTCCACAGCGCTACTCTATTTTACCCAACCCAACCTGCTGTTATTACTATATTTCAAACCCTGCTGAAAGGTCCATGTTAGAAAAATAGTTCTTTAAGTAAAGTAAAAATGGTTCCCATTCTTCTTTGAAACATTCTAAATTTTCATCCCTTATAAGTGCTGTAAGTTTTGCCATCTCAGCATATTCCATAATTTTTGGACCGCTGATCCATCTAGCTCAGAACTGTCTACACTGACTGAAGCAGCTTCTCTGGTTGCCAGCAGACATCTCTCTCTTAATCCTATCTTGGAGATGCCAGGGAAGGAACTTGGAACTTTCTGCATGCAAGCAGGCAAAATGTTCTTCCCAGAGCGGCCCCATCCCCTAGCGGCTCTCCATGTTTACAGGCAGGAATCTTTTCCAACAGGAGCTGTACCTGGTACCTTCTGCAGACGCTCTCCCACAAAGCTAGGGCCCCATCCCCTACAGAGAACATCTTATAGTGCTCACATGTAGTCCCCCATCCAAATGCAAACCAAGGCAAGCCCTGCTTTGCCAAGGGGTAATTCATACTCACTACCACCAGGCTGGCTCTCCACCCCATAGGAGATGACATAGGTTCAGTTTCCACACTCAAGTACTAAAACTGAACATTGTGAATTGCTCCAGTTCATAGTCTGAGAACTTAGAAGGTTTGGGGGGGTAATGGCTCATCAGGTCTTGAGAGCTGGTCTTGTGGTAGCAAGCATGACTTGTCCCCCTAGCTAAGCAGGGTCTGCCCTGGTTGCATTTGAATGGGAGACTACATGTGAGCACTGTAAGATATTCCGCTCAGGGGATGAAGCCGCTCTAGGAAGAGCAGAAGGTTTCAAGTTCTCCCTCTGGCTTCTCCAAGATAGGGCTGAGAGAGATTCCTGCCTGCAGGCTGCAGCCTTGGAGAAGCCGCTACCAGTCTGTGTAGATAGTACTGAGCTAGACAGACCAATGGTCTGGCTCAGTATATGGCAGCTTCCTATGTTCCTATGTTGTTCCCTGTTCTCTGCTACTGCATGCAGTGGTGGATTAAGCTCTTTGCCGCTCATAGGCAAAAGAGCTTTTGCTGCCCTTTTACTTTAAACAAAAAAGGGTTGCCTTTTTTTAAAAAAAGGTAAAAGGAGGAACTTTCTCCTTGCTCACTCCACCCTTGCTGCAGCCACCACTGCTCACAGAACGGGGCAGCAAAATTTGAGGAGGGGGGATTTGCTTCTCCTCAGATTTTGCCGCCATAGGCAAATGCCTACTCTGCCTCTCGGTTAATCCACCACTGACTGCGTGTATCCAGGACTATGCCCCAGGACCTGCTTTACTGACAGAGCTCAGCTCTTGAACTGTGAAGCAGCAATAGGGACTAGATGCCTATGAGCCCCACAGGATCCATTGAGAATTCCTATCCAGCTCCCAAATACCTGGGGTAAGGGGAAGAGCTTTCCATGAAGTCTTGAGCCTCGACACCTATTCTTTTAAAACATAAACAGTGAGTGCATCACCCCTTTCCCTTGTTCCTGGTGTGAATAGGGTGCCGAGGTACCAAGATCCCATGTGCCTAATTTATGCTAATTTTTTCCTCCCGTGATTGCCAATTGGGGCTGTCGTTAAGCCAGCCAACCTCTTCCTGCATGTGCATCAGCTGTTTGCACAGCTAAAACTCAGTTCAACATGATCCCTGCACAGATTCTGCTCCGCACACGTGGGGGTGATTAATAGAGCTTCTCCGGTAAAACAAAAGGCCATTAAGACCTTTTAATATTTGCTTGTCTTACTCCCTGCCTACTTCATTTCATAGTTCAATGCAAGTTCTGTGTGTTTTTCCCTCACTGAGGAATTAATAGGCGAGGAAAGCTATATTGATTTTGGACTCCGTTGCTGTTTCCCAGGGTTTGGATGAGAGTCACTGAGCAGCAGGCAAGGGCATCCCTCCTGCACACACCCTGCTTCCCCATTCCGCATGAGGCTGCACTTTCTTATGGCTCGCAGATACCTTTATCATGACTGCTTGGGCAGGATATTGTGCACAGCATGGGGAAAGACACTTTTCCAGACTTGAGTGAATGTAGTGGAAGCATCTCAGTGCTTGGTAGGGTTGCAATGAAGGCCTTGGAAAGGAGATTTAGATCCCGTGACGTTTCTACACCGACAAAGATTAGAATCGTTCGGACAATGGTTTTTCCCATGACACTCTATGGATGCGAAAGCTGGACTTTGAAGAAGCAAGATAGAAAAAGTATTGACGCTTTTGAACTTGGGTGCTGGAGAAGACTTTTGAGGAGACCATGGACAGCCAGGAAAACAAACAAATGGATCCTAGAACAAATCAATCCAGAACTTTCACTCGAGGCACAAGTGACCAGGCTCAAACTATCCTACTTTGGACACATTATGCGAAGACCCAGCTCCCTTGAGAAGTCCATAATGCCGGGGAAAATTGAAGGAAAGAGAAGAAGAGGACGACCAGCAGCAAGGTGGATGGACTCGATTATGACAGCAATGAATGTACCTCTGAGAGACCTTAAAGGCCAAATTGAAGACAGATCATCCTGAAGAGACTGATCATCCTGTTGACACCGACTTGACGGCATTCAATCAATAAATCAATCAATCAATCAATCTCAGTGTTGTCCAGTGTTCCCTGTAACAAGGATTCCCAGATGTTGATGACTACACCTCCCATGATCCCCAGCCAAAGGCCATTGCAGCTGAGGATGCTAGCAGTTGTAGTCGACAACATGTGGGAATTCCTGTTACAGGAAACATAGGTGCTGTCCCCAACTGGAAGATGTTGTCATGACACTATCCAAGCTAGGAAGGCATATTCCATAGCTCCTCCCACTGTCAAGTGGCTTTGTAATGTGCAATCCGAAATGCACCTAGGTATTTTTGGAGCATGGACCTAAAGGCCTTTGGAGTCCCCCACCTCCACCGCAAGTTAAGCATCATCCCCCTACACACGCACACACACACACATACCAGGACACACACAGTATTTTTAACACGTGGGTTCTTGAGGGCACAAACAGCAACTGAGCTCACAAGAGTGTAATAATATTTAAAAGGTATATTTCTGCAAATATGCATTAGCAGAAACATTTGAACACTAAACCTAACATATTCCCATCCCACATATTTCTTTCCCCACTCCCCTGCCTCTAAAGAAGATTTAGGGGCCCCTAGGGGGTGTGGAAGCCAAAAGACCCGCCCAGAAGACCAGGGGTAAGAGCGCCTCTGTATGCAGTTCTTCAAAAGTGCCGTTTTAAAAGGACATTTGTGCAGTTCAAAAATTCAAGTCATGCAAAAGTTGCATTATGTTACTGTATTTACCTGAATCAAATATTACTCTGAATTAAAGATGATACCCTTAAAAAGTAGAAGTTAAAAGAAGGCTATAGCTACATTTACTTGAAAGGAACAGAACTACATTGAATACATAAGAACATAAAAACAGGCCTGCTGGATCAGGCCCAAGGAGGCCCATCTAGTCCAGCATCCTGTTTCACACAGTGGCCCACCAGATGCTGCTGGAAGCCTACAGCAGAAGTTAAGGGCATGCCCTCTCTCCTGCTGATACTCCCCTGCAACTGGTACTCAGAGGCATCCTGCCTTTGGGGCTGGAGGTGGCCTATAGACCTCTGACTAGTAGCCGTTGATAGACCTGTCCTTCACGAAGTTATCCAGACCCCCATTAATGCCATCCAAACTTGGTAGCCAACACTACATCTTGTGGCAGAGAATTCCACAAGTTGATTATGCATTGTGTGAAAAAGTATTTCCATTTGTTGGTCCTAAATTTCTTGGCAATCAATTTCATGGGATGACCCCTAGTTCTAGTGTTATGTGAGACGGAGAAGAATTTCTCTCTATCCACTTTCTCCACACCCTGCATTATTTTATAGACCTCTATCATGTCTCCCCACAGTCGTCTTTTTCCTAAACTAAATAGCCTCAGGTGTTGTAGTCTTGCCTCATAAGAAAGGTGCTCTAGGCCCCTGATCATCTTGGTTGCCCTCTTCTGCACCTTTTCCATACGACCTTCTGATTTTTAATATCAAAAAACTTGGGGAAAATATAGTATTGGATTCAGGTGGATACAGTAAATGTTGTAAAAAGTGACTGATGAGAATGAGAAAAATAAAGTGTGCATTCTTCTAGAACCCAGACCCTGATCAAGCATTTCTCCTGATCACCATTTCTCCTTCCGCCACTAAAGACGCTTCCTGCAGACATCACAGCTGCACTCCACAGAATCTTCACACATCAATATCACACTCATCTGTAATAGTGCTGTCAAATTGGCATTCTGAGGATATTGCCCCACTCTGTGTAGGCTTTTACATTTCACGGAATGTGATTCTAGGCAACAGAGGATGTGTGCACAGACAAGGAAAATGCACAGGTGAGTGTTGTGATGGTGCATGCTGCACTTGTGAATTACATTCATGTTGCAGCTCTGCGGTTCTAAATGCCCCTTGTAAAAAGCCCCACCCACTTCCCCTTCCCCATACAATGAATGAGGATACCACACTCACAGTTTTATTTCACACTAGTAAAATGACTTGCCGTTTGCAAGCATATGTAGTTCTGTGACGGAGAGGCGAGTCTCACAATCAGTGAGACTCGCCTTTAGAGGGTTTGCAGATGATCGCTCGCGGAGCCCTGGGAAGTTGGAGTGGCCGCCCACATGACTGCTGGCTCCGTCTCGGAGCAGGCGGGGGCTGCAGGGATCGGGGGCTGTGCGGAGAGACCCTCAGAGTCAGGAGGCTTATTTCAGCCTCCTGGCAGGGGTCTCCTTGTGTGTTGCCGTGGAGCAGCACCGCAGCAATACACGATCAAAAAGACGGGGTTAGCTGAGCGCCGGCTCCACTAACCTTGGCTAAGGGGAGATTAGGAGGCTTTGCTGCTGGGAACTGCGTAGCTCCCGTGACAACAGATGATCAGCAAAAAGCGGGTTAGGCTTCCTTAGCCTGCTTTTTGCTGATCATGAGAATCTCCTCCGAGTATTTTTCTCTATCTATGAGAAAACATTCCTTATGTTTTCCTCATGCTTTCTAATGGGAGAGATTTTCTGCATTTTCTGGAACATTAATGATTTTTTAATGAGGTTTTGGACTTTTTTGATTCTGGAACCTACCTGAAAAAATGTTTTGTGGTTCGTTCTGGAAGTTTCATATCAGTGACTGAGTAAGTGAGTCAGTAGGTCAGTGAGGCCCAATATCTTTATAATATAGATGCTACAGCTGTTCTTCGCCACCTAAGGGCGCAGCAGGGAAATGACTTGAATAGCAAGCCAGAGGTTTCCAGTTTGAATCCCCACTGGCATGTTTCCCAGACTATGAGGAATACCTATATTGGATAGCAGCGATATAGGAAGATGCTGAAAGGCATCATCTCATACTGCATGGGATATGGCAGTGGTAAACCCCTCCTGTATTCTAAAAAAGAAAAAACACAGGGCTCTGTGGTCGCCAAGAGTCGACATCGACTCGATGGCACACTTTACCTTTACCCCAGGAGGTATGTACCCCTAGACATGAGGTATGATTCCCAGACTATGGGGAACACCTATATCGGACAGCAGCGATATAGAAAGATGCTGAAAGGCAACATCTCATACTGCACAGGAGGCGGCAATGGTAAACTCTTCCTCTATTTTACCAAAGAAAACCACATGGCTCTGTGGTCGACAGGAGTTGACACAGCACACTTTACCTTTACAGTTGTTCTAATTTATGAGGGACAGTCCCTATTTTCTACTCCTGTCTAGGGATGTGCAAACCGTTTCGGGGGTCCACGGCTCGTGGTTTTGATTCAGGGATTCAACGGTTCAGGGCTTGAACCAAACCCCACTCCCAGTTCAGTCTGGACCCGGACCGAACACCCCGTCACTGTATTCACATTGAGAGGGTCCAATTCTCACAAGAGCCCCATTAGCCTAACCCAGGGGTTTCCAACCTGTTGTATTCTAAATGTTGCTGAACTACATCTCCCACCATCCCCAGCTACAATTTATTGTGAGTTGCTGAACTACAGCTCCCATCATCCCCAGCTACAATTTATTGTAGTTCAGTAACATCTAGAGTACCACCGGTTGGAAACTCCTGGCCTAACGCTAAGGCTAGGGCTACCAACTCACCAGTTTCGTATAAGGGCATTTCCAATCCCCTTCCTAATGAGAGATCATTTCATCAGAAATGGCAGACATTCTACCTGAGATCATTTAGCATATGTCTACTAATTGAGTGTTGACCACTCAACAGAACCTCCAAGTTCAGAGGGGAAAGGCCATAGCTCTTGGGCAGAACACCTGTTCTGCATGTAGGGGTGTGCATGGAACTGCCAGGGGTGGTTTGTTTCAAATTCAAATTGAATGGCTGGTCTGCGAACTGGTACGTTAGAACCGATGGGGAGGTTTGGGTGGTATGCATGAACCAAATCAAATCAGTTTGGACTGGTTCGGGATGCTTGTGAAAGGGGATCTGGTAAGGATTCCCCTTTACAAGCATCGGGGAATCCCTGGCGACCGAATTAGGCTTGAAAAGAGTGGGGCGGGTGCGTGAGAGGTCACCTTACCTGTGGCGGCTCCACCACGGTGGCGATGGGCTGGCAGTGGCTCCTCTAGGCCCCACCAGCCCTCCCCCTGCCAATAAGCATGGGTTGGCCAGGGCTCGGTTGGTTCAGGCCTCTGCGCGTGTCCCAGGCCTCAGCCGGCCCATGCTGAAGGGGGAGGCACTGGTGGGGCCTAGAGAAGCCCCCACCAGTCTGCCACTGCCACTGCAGTGGAGCCGCCTTGGGTAAGGTGACCTCACACTCACCCCCACCCCATTCTTTTCAAGCCTAATTCGGTCTCTAGGGATCCTCCCCCCCCCCCCCCCGATGCTTGTAGAGGGAAATCATTACCGGATTCTTGGGATGTGCAAACCAGTTTGGCCTCAAGCTGGTTCGACATCAAACTGGTCCGGCTCGAAAGCTTGCCCTCAAGCCAGACTGGGCCCGGTTCGACTCAAGGTCGAGCTGTAACCCCACCCCCCTGGCAAATTTGGAGGTACTAGAGCTTTTTTAAAAATTACTTTTTTAAACTTACCATTCTGCCAGTCTTGGCTGCTGCCCCAGCTATGTAGGGGCATCTCTGGGGTTTCCCCCCACCCCCTGGTCAGCCTCCCCTGGTCTTAAAAGGGCTGTTTGGGCACTTGGGGGGGGGCTTTTCAGCCCTTTCTGTGCTGGTGGTGTCCATTTTGGAGGCCACTATGCATGAACATTGTCTATTTGCATGCCTGGGTCACAACCCTGTCTCAATCTCTGCATTGATCGACTGACTCAGTATTGAGCAGTTTTGTGTCTTTGCTTGTGCCCAGTATGTGCCCAGCTCATACTATTCTGAACTATTGCTCCACTCTGCAAACCGTACCCTGTATGCTCTAACTCTTCTTTCCCCATTTTATACTTATTCGTTCATCTCGATCCATTTGTAAGTCCCTGACTTTTTCTCTCTAGCCTGTCTTGGCTACTGCACCTCTGTAGATAGGAACATAAGGAAGCTGCCTTATACCAAGTCAGTCCAAGGAGAGGAGAGCTGGTCTTGTGGTAGCAAGCATGACTTGTCCCCATAGCTAAGCAGGGTATGACCTGGTTGCATATGAATGGGAGACTTGATGTGTGAGTACTGCAAGATATTCCCCTCAGGGGATGAAGCCGCTCTGGGAAGAGCAGAAGGTTTCAAGTTCCCTCCCTGGCAGCATCTCCAAGAGAGTTCTGAGAGAGATTCCTGCCTGCAACCTTGGAGAAGCCACTGCCAGTCTGTGAAGACAATACTGAGCTAGATAGACCAATGGTCTGACTCGGTATATGGCAGTTTCCTATGTTCCTATGTTCCTATTGGTCCATCTACACCAGCCTGCTCAACTTAGCCCCCCCCCAGTGGTTTTGAGACTACAACTCCCATAATCCCCAGCCACAGTGGCCAATAGCCAAGGGTTATGTAAGCCAACATCTTGAGCAGTCATGATCTACACAGATTGGCAGAAGGTTCTCCAAGGATGCAGGCAGGAGTCTCTCTCAGCCCTATATTAGAGATGCCAGGGAGGGAACTTGGAACCTTCTGCAGGCAAGCATGCAGGTGCCCTTCTAATGCAGGGCCCCATCCCCTAAGGGGAATATCCTACAGTACGCACATATACTCCTCCATTCAAATGCAAACCAGGGCACACCCAGCTTAGCAAAGGGGACCATTCATGCTTGCTTCCACAAGACCAGCTCTCCTCTCCTCTAAGCCTTTAGACAAGGGCTGTGTCACTTCTGTGCAGGCCAGGCTCGAGGTATTGCCGGCAGTCTCCTCCCCTCCCCTCATGCTTCTTGCAAGCTTTGCAAAGAGTGTTAGAAGAGATACGCCATCTTGTGCAGGTTTACTTGGTAATCAGCCCCATGGTAGGGATGTGCACGAAACCGGGTGGGAAACGTTCAAAGGAAGGGGGGGGTCTGACTGAAGGTCGGGAAGGGTGCACTTCCCCCCTGCTGGTGCTCCATTAGCAAAGGCTCCATCAGGGCAGCATCATACCTCCCTGCCCCCCTGTCTCCTCTTTGCCTGGAAGTACCTGGCACACGGGCTCTATTATAACTGCGCAGGCGTGCTGGAGTGGCTCGCAGTTCTCAGTCAGGCCCAGCGGCCATTCCTGCTCCACCCACTACCACCTCTGCCACCATGGCGGTGGGGGGAGCCCGCTTGGCTCACCCCCCACCCCCTGGCGGCTAGATTTATTGAAAAAAATGGTGGGTCAGCCTCATGGTGGGGCAGTGGCTGCGGGTGTGGGGTGGTGGCAGGAGGGCCCCCCACTGGGCCTTTGGAGCCCCCTGGGCCTTAGAGGCCAAGGGCTGGGACCCCAAGGTCCGGGGGTAAGAGCACCTCTGTTTCCAAGTCAGGACTGAGAGGCCTACAGCCTTGGAGAAGCCACTGCCAGTTTGTGTACAAATATGAATATGACAAATATTTATATACCACTTTTCAACATTGTCTTATTGTCTCATTTTTGTCTGTTGTGTAGACAATACTGAGCTTGGTGGACCAATGGTCTGGCTCAGTATAAGGCAGCTTCCTATGTCCTGTCTTACTCCCTGGTTAATTTCCTAGTCAGAGAATACATGATCCTCATGAATCTCCACTAGAGGATACAGGATGCTGAAAAGGGGAACATTTTGGTGTGCTGGCAGCATAGTCTGTATTAGCAGAACAAGCCCAGCATACCCAATGAAGCTGAAGCAGCTTGTTAGCATCCAAGCGGCATTGCTGGTTGATCGGAGATCACCACTGTCCATTATCTGAGCCTTTGCGGCAATTCTGTTCCATTTCTCTCTGAGTAAGCCACATTCCTTTTTCATGTTTCCCTCTCTGCTTTCACCAGGCCTCACAATCTGTTTCCTAGCTAGAGTACCCAACATAACCATAAAAGCTCAATCTATCCAAATGTAAGCACTTTTAAGGTCTATGAAAAAGCAAGGCAACTTTAAAATGCTTACATTTCACTTGAGTGTGTCTTCAGTTTCACAAGAGAGTGTTTCTGAGCACCTGCTCATCTGAAAAATAAAGTCACACCTTGCACGTCTGGGATGAGTGTCATAAGTCTGCAGACTCGTGACTTCTAACATTCCTGGGGTGACGCCAAGATACATTCATGGCCTGCATGTCAAAGAATTTATTGTCAGCCAGAGTGATGGCGAACTGATGATACAGTAAACGTGCTGCTGCAGGGCTGCAGAAATCCACTAGTCTACTAGCCTGTGACGAGTAAAAAATGATGCCTGATGAATGAAAAATGTCCTGATGAGTAATGTACCAACATAGTTTGATGAGCAAATATTTTGTCTGGCTGATAATCTGAGCCAACATTTCTTCACCCCTGAACATATATGTGGAGTGATAATAAAAAGCTGCCTTATACTCAGCCAGGCCATTGGTCCATCCAGCCAAGCATTGTCCACTCTGACTGGCAGCAGTTCTCTCGGATCTCAGACAGAGGTCTTTCCCATCATCTGGTACCAGATCCCATGAACTGGAGATACGTAGCTCCTACAAGTGAAGCAGGTATGCAACCACTGACCTCTGGCTCCTGCTCATAGGTGGAGCTGCAGGAGAACCCAATAGGCTTCTTCCTATGACCAGAAGATGGGTAGAAGGATTATCCAGCCATGCTCTAAGCCCCATGCATGCTTCTGAGAAACCATCATGTGTCAACAAAAATCAAGGTGGGAGGAGGGGGAAGTGATTGCAAGTAGAATTGCCCAGTACCACCTTCTAGAATCAGCCTTCCAAGTAGAGAGGAACCACAGAACACCATGCCCCCAATCTTGAAATCAGCAAGCTTTTTTATGTGGAGGAACAACTCAAAACTATAGTTGGCAGGCTACAGAGAGAAGCAATGGCATCCACTCAGCCATGTGAGCATCTAACCACCTCATTCTCCTGCATATGTAGACTAGGCCTGCAGACACAGCCTGACAAGGTAAAGCATAGTCAAATGCTAGCAACAGAAGGAAGGAAGGCATTTCAGAGCATAGAATAATCTTCAGTGGAAAGAGAGTAGTTTTCTTCTCTTTTTAATATATTCTCAGCAGGTACTATTTAATATATTCTCAGCTGTTGGAATTCAATGCACTCCCAAGGAAGAAATTGATAGCAGGTACAGTATTTCTGCATCCTCACATCCTTCATAGAGAATCTTCAGGGCAAGAGAAACTGACCAATGCATGAAAAAGTGACTGGCATTTAAATCAAAATTCAAAAAAGAGATAAATGGCTCGGCAAATAATTGTATTTGCTTAGAAATTATATCTTCATCCATGATGAGTGGCAAAAGAATGCCCAGAAAATTGCACAATGATGCATCAAATGCTATGAAAAGTAAAATGTACTCTGTGCCACACAGTTGCCTCTGGAACCAAAGCTGTGAATACTGCTGAGTTCATGGATGTGTAGGCTGTCCCCTTTGATCCTGGCTATCAGGACAGCTTTTGTGTGCCCTCTGGTGGCTGAAGGTCCGGGGGGTACATTCTCCTCATACCTCATGTCTAGGGGTACATACCTCCTAGGGGTAAAGGTAAAGTGTACCGTCGAGTTGATTTCGGCTCCTGGTGCCCACAGAGCCCTGTGGTTTTTCTTTGGTAGAACACAGTCAGGAGGGGTTTACCATTGCCATCTCCCACACAGTATGAGATGATGCTTTCCGCATCTTCCTATATCGCTGCTGCCCGATAAAGGTGTTTCCCATAGTCTGGGAAACATACCAGTGGGGATTCGAACAGGCAAACTCGGGCTTGCTATTCAAGTCATTTCCCCACTGCACCATTAGGTGGCTGCCCTCCTAGTGATACATACTTAAATGTTCCTTTTGATCCTGGCTATCAGGTCAGCTTTGGTCCGCCCTCTGGTGGCTGAAGGTCTAAGTGTACTTAAGTGAAGGTAAAGTGTGCCGTCAAGTCAGTGTCAACTCCTGACAACCCCAGAGCCCTGTGGTTTTTCTTTTGTAGAATACAAGAGGGGTTTACTATTGCCATCTCCAGCTCAGTATGAGATGATGCCTTTCAGCATCTTCCTATATCGCTGCTATCCGATATAGGTGTTCCTCATAGTCTGGGAAACAGGCCAGTGAGGATTCGAACTGGAAACCTCTGGCTTGCTATTCAAGTCATTTCCCTGCTGCGCCCGTAGGTGGCGAAGAACAGCTGTAGCATCTATATTATAAAGATATTGGGCCTCACTGATCAACTGACTCACTTACTCTGTCACTGATATGAATCTTCCAGAACAAACATGGTGTCATGCGCATCATGTATGGGGGCCCCCAGTGGGAAGAACTCGGGTCACCATTTCACAGGCTACACCACTGGACAGGGGCCAGTTGCTCTCCCTCTGCAAAATATAAGAGAATCACCACTTTAGAAAGATGCCTCTTTGCTCTTTGCAGGGGTTAACAGTGACTGACTGGCTGACCTTTCTGAGATCTCCAGGTCCTGTCCATGCTAGAGTGGCTGAGCAGTTCAGTCACAGCCTCCTCTCATAATATTGACTGCCACAGTGCCCACTGCCTCCTCCACCACCAACTCTCAGTGGTTAACAGCAAGAGCGACTATTCCTCTCTCTCCTTAATCACTCCACACTGGCAAGTAGCAGTTCTTCCTTAGATACAGTTTCGCCAGCTTCCATCCGCTAGCTGAAAAGACAGAAGATGCGCTGATGTAATGGGATTAGTTATGCTTTAACACATTTCCCCTACCCTTTTGTACTCCTCGTCAAGACGGTGAAGGAGAAGATTCCCCCCACCCTCTCCTTCTTTGATGTGAGCTTATGGGTGGGGTGAGGATTCTCATCTGCACAAGTGATGACGAGGACAGGACCACAAGAGACGAGTTGAGGAGAACTTGGAGTACAGACACAGATGAACTGATGCTGGGTGCTCTCAGATTAATGAATCCAGACATGTGATGTACTGTGACCTCAACAACAAGCAGTGACCAGGACTCTGCCACAAAGTGAGCAGGGCTAGCAGCTTCGGGAGATTTGTAGATGTGCTGGCCTCAGGCGCCAATATTAAGCTGGGAGCCCTTTTGAGACAGAGGCCACCCCAAACCAGGACCCTTGAAGACAGTGTTCCTCGAGTTGGATGCAGGGGCACACCTAGGCAATTTTGGCACCTGGACTGCTCTCGTCGTGAGTTCCCCCTGCTGCGAGGCCCCCATGAAACCTACTTGGGGGGGGGGCTGCTGCAGCCACCCCATGCCTGCCCTGCTGCACCAAACCTCCATTTCACCCCCCCCATATGTGGGTCACTAGCTGGTGGCAATCTATTTCAACTCCACAAGCGCACTGGAGCACCTCGCAGTTATCAAGAGCCACTGGGCTGAATGGACAGGTGCACCTCAGTCGCGCACCACACATGGTGGATGAAACTTTGGGGGGAAACCTGGAGGTTCAGCACATCAGGGCAGCAGCGGGGTGGGTGTGGGGTAGATTCAGGAGGCCCCCCTGGCCATATCAAGGCTCCCTGGACCTTGAACGCCAAGGACCAGGACCCCAAGCTAAGAAGACCTCTGGTTAGATGACTGACACCCGCACCAAAGGCTTTACACTTCCCAGTATCCACTTGCCAATACAAGCAACTGTGATAACCTTGGATGCAAGGACTTTCGCCTAAAGTGGGATGAGAGGAAACAAGGATGAGAGGAAACCAAGGGTTCCCACATGTCGTTCCAGATGTTGCTGAACTGCAACTCCTATAATCCCTTGCCACATAAATTATAGCTGGGGGTGATGGGAGTTGTAGTTCAGCAACATCTGGAGTATCACAGACTGGGAACTCCTGAAGCAAACGATCCAAGCGTAATAATGGTTGTCATTTATTTTTAAGAGATTTCTCCTTCCCTGGGGGCAGGGGGGCAGTTTCACCATCCTTGACAGGAATTCTTCTCAGCTGTTTCTAGGGCGAAGGACAAAAAGAGCAGGAAACAAAAATCCTTTTCAATCGTGTTCAGGAATAAGTGCAAAACAAGTCACACACACACCCCCTCAGCAAGTCCTCTCAAACGTTGCTGGAGGCAGCAGGGAGATTGAACAGTGCTGATGTCATAAGCACCTCAGCCAATGGGAGAGCGTTTTTTGCTGCTCCAGGGAAACATGAATCTTTAAAAAGGTTTTTCAGACAAACTATTTCACACAGGATTGGCCAGGATGGGGGAATCACAACACTGCCCAACAATGAGTTGCTTAATGGAGAAATACAAGTATTACAAGTAATTAAAAAAAAATGCAAGGGGGCTATTCACACGCTTTCCTACAACTGTGTGAGCCACTGGGCTCAGCTGCGAGCCCAGCGGTTCTTGAGCGGGTAACCCGCTCAAGTAGCCCGCCCCTTAAACCGGGTTTTGCGGAGCGAGCACGCCACAAACCCAGTTTTGGGGATCGTGAGTAGCCGCGGTGTGGCTGCGCAGCATGGCTACTCATGAGTAGACCCCTGGTGGGAGGCTGAAAAGCAGCCTCCCGGCTCGGGGGTCTCCCTAGTATGCCCTGCACATACTGCTTCCCCCACTTCCAGGGGTCGCGTGGCCCCCAAACTCCCCAGCTCCCGCCGGCTCCATCACTGAGTTGGCAGTTGTGTGGGCAGCCAATCCGGCCACCCAGGGCACCCGCGCTGCTCATCTGCGGGGAGAGCGAGCTTAGCCTGCTCCCCCGCTTACCTTCCCAAACCGGGTCTCACTCACCGGCTCAGAATGAGATTTAGGAGACATCCCCGTTGGGCTGCTGGTGAGGAACGAGGACCCACTACCGTTCTCTGTGCCCACAGCTTTCATGTGCTGGTGGCAGAGTTGAGGAGAACCCTTGAGGCATGTGCAGGTGCTATGGAGGGGGGGCAGTTTCTGAGGGCCCCCAAAACCTAGAGCTGGCCCTGAGTCCTGTCCTGCCAGGGGTCTGCGCAGATTGGAGCTCAGGCCATGTTGCTGCTCCTGCTGTTGTCTTCCATGAGAAGAGAGAGGAGGAAAAGCCAAGGCTGAGCCCATGTCTCTGATTATTTTGTGCATCTCCACTGCTTTATACCTGATACTGTAGCTATTGTGATAATGGCGGTGCTAACTTGACTAGCAAAACACTAAAGTCATTCACACAATCAAAAATTGTGTTCTACCCAGGTTTTGGGAGTTGTGTGTGTTTCCAATTTTTGGTTGTGTAGAAGCAAGGAAGGAGGAAAACCTGGGTAGACGTGATTGCATGGCAGCAAGGTAGGAGGAAAAGCTACCTGTAGAATCCAAGGGAAAGAGTTGTGGAATGCAAGGACAAGGCAGTGGGGTGGAATCGGGAATATTATTAGTTTAATGAAACAGATATTAAGGCTCTACACACAATCAGTGTGCAGAGCCGAAAGTGGTTTTGTGGGGAGAGTCTGTGAAGACAATACTGAGCTAGATAGACCAATGGTCTGACTCAGTATATGGCAGTTTCCTATGTTCCTATGTTCCTAGACCAGCTCTTCCCGGGGGAAAGTGCCATTTTGAGGCCCATTTCCCCAGCAAAATGGGCCTCAAAATGGCATTCAAATTGCCTGAATATATTTGGGTAAAATCGGGAGTGATTCTCAACCCTGAATTGGGACCTCTATTTTGAGGATGATTCAGTTCAGAGGTCGAATTTGCCAGTTGCCCCCAATTCAACCTGAATCAATCTGACGGTGAATAGAATTGCACACCCCTAGAATAGGGCTATACTCTTTATTGAGGAAAGAGACCACAAGTGCGCCTCTAAACAACAGTGCTCCAAAGTCAGTTTGGTCCTGTGCAGAGTTAGACATACTTAAGCCTATTGATTTGGGCATACCTCAGTTTGCACAGGAAGAGGCTAAATATAGAGGCATTCCCAATATGCAAACAGAGAGCAGAACCCTTAGTGCAGGGGTAGGCAATTAATTGCAGCTGGGTATGATGGGAGTTGTAGTTCGGCAACAGCTGGAGAGCCAAGGTTACCCACCCCTGCCTTAGTGTATATGGCTACTGCAAGTGAATTCATTTTGCTAACAGTCTCCAAATTCTAAGTCACCCAAAGTCACCATGTGTCCATAAATAGCAACAGAACAAGGACAGTAACATGGGCCATGAGAAGTGCCAATTGCTTGATTTTTACTGATTAAACTCAATGTCGCAGGTATATGTCCAGCTCAGGATATCCAGTATGGAACATATTACTGAGCTGCAGCCAAGGACATCTGGTTTAATCTGCCACCACCACCACCCCCAAATCCCCAAAGCATTGTGCCAGTGCTTTGATCTGTTCCCATCAGAGGTGACCTAAATGTGATGCCTGAGAATTTTGCCAAAAGCATTTCCCTCTTAATTGAGTCAAAGGCATTATTTGCTTTCAAATAAGTAAAGGTCATATAAGTATCCTTTCTTGGTGTTAGAATATTTAATAGGCTGAAAACCCCTGTCCTGGCTTCATTTTTGCTTCTCAAATTTCCTATCAATCAGAATAGCTAGAATAGGGCTGCCATATGGGAAAGAGGAAAGGTCTCCTGTACTTTTAATAGACTCACAGAAGTAGGAATTTCAGCAGGTGCAGCGTTTCTTTCCCCTGCATAACAAGCTATACGTGTTGAAATCCCACTCCTGTGCATATGGAGTATCACAGGGAGTATCATCGGATATTATTAATATTATTGTTTTATTTATTATTTATTTATTTATTCAATTTTTATACCGCCCTTCCAGAATAGTTCAGGGCGGTTTACAATTAAAACAAAACCATTAAAATCAGTTAACAATTAAAATAGAAATTATAAAATAGCGTAAAACAACAATAATTAACAATTAAAACATCATAAAACAACAATTAAACAATCAGAACAATTTAAAAATCCTGAAAAACCAGGTTACAATATTAAAACCATTTACAACTATTCTAAAACTCTGGAAGGCCAGGTTGAACAGATAGGATTTAAGAGCATTCCTGAAGGCCAATAAAGAATTCAAATTGCGGATTTCTGTAGGGAGTGCATTCCACAGTCCAGGAGCAGCTACAGAGAAGGCCCACCTCTGAGTCGCCACCAGACGCACTGGTGGTAACTGGAGACGGACCTCTTCAGATGACCTTAACATGTGATGGGGATCATGCATAAGAAGGATATATGGAGTATCATCAGACATATGGAGTGTCATGGGATATGCCTGTAATTTGTACAGCAAGGTACAGGCTGTCACATCTGGGGGGTCATTCTAGGCATAGCTAGAACTCACCAAACTCCAAGGTAGCAGAGGAGGATGGTCTGAAGTAAGAGCAGCCTTTGTTAGCAGAAGCTCAGGAGGCGAAAAGGTAAGCTGAGGAGTGTTCCCTCTAACAAGGATTCCCAGATGTTGTTGACTCCAACTCCCATAATCCCTAAGCAAAGGCTATTGCAGATGGGGATGCTGGGAGTAGTAGTCAACAACATCTGGTAATCCCTGTTAGAGGGGACACTGATGCTAGAGGGGTAGTTGGGTTGGCAACTAACTCTCAGGAGTCAGGAGGCATGAGCAAGCAGGATACTAGAGAGGGCCGGCATAACATCACAGCAGATCTGGAGCAAGAGCTGAGAAAGGGCTGTTGTTTCCAGCAAGGATCCAGAGGCAAGAAGCCACTTAAGTAGGCTGGCGGAGGGTCATGCCCTTTCCTCCCTGAGCCTTTTCTCATGACTGCTCGAAAATGGGTTAAGGGAGCCCAGCCCACTTTCGAGCAGTCATGAGAACCATTAGGCTTGCGGGTGAGCCCAATGGTTCGTCCATGGCTAGCCCACCCAAGCACCCCTCCCCTAAAACAAGGTAAGCAGAGTGAGCACTCTGCGAACCCATTTCTGTTATTGTGGATTGCCACGGCGCAGCTCCACGCCATGGCGACTCACGAGGAGACACCTGACCGGGAGGCAAAAGAAGACTGTCCCGCCAGAATGCCACCACTTGCATGGGGCATTCTGGGACTTCCAGGTGCCAGGTGACCCCCCAATCCCTGCATTCCCAACCAGCTCCGTGACAGAGCTGCTAATCGTGTGGGCGGCTGAATCAGGGTTAGCTCCCTGATCGTCTGCAAGGAGAGTGGGCTTGACCCACTCTCTCTGCAGAACCCTATTAGGCTCTATACACCTATAGTGTGTAGAGCCTCCCTGTCTGCTGCAAAGCAAGCTTTACTCTCAAGCAGACCTTCCATGGTTGCTTTATCCCTCCTGCTGAGAAGACTCACTGGCGGGCAGGCATCGGACAGCTAGACGGGAACTTTTGTGTCTGACTTGAAGGGGCCCCATGATGTAGCAGTTCCTTCATGTTGGGGAGCTCAGAGGGGGGCCCCGGGGTGTTGACAAGTCAAGATCTGTACTTGGGTTGTGGACCATCCTGTGTCTGATGGTCTGTGGAGGCTGATGGTGTAGGCCTTGTCCTCAGGTAGAGTTATGGTGGTGGGGATTGCAGTGGGTTCTGGTGGTCCTATTGAAAGGTCTGATGCTAGGTTGAGTGTGCCATACCTGGTGCCCCCCAGACAGGTGACACAAGGGATTTCCTGCAGTGGTTCTCAAAGTAGGGTCTCTGTAAGGGTTTCCAGTCCAGTGCTGGAGTAACCTCCATGAGCTCTTCCAGTTGGGCCTCATCATCCAAGGACAACTCCAGACTGGCAACCCTGAGACTCTGACCCTGCCCTGGAGACCAATATTCCCTCTAACAGGGATTCCCAGACATTGTGAACTACAGCTCCCAGAATCCCCAAGCAAAAGCCATTGTAGCTGGGGATTCTGGGAGTTGTAGTCAACAACATCTGGGGATCCCTGTTAGAGCGAACACTGCTGGAGACCTGTCCTCTTTTCCATATGGCAGCCCTGGGGAAAATCACTCACTAAGCTACCATCACTTGGAATCACCTTCTAGAAGAAACCTCTGTTTAGCCCCTGCTCAACTCCTGCTACTCCTGGAAGATCTGCAAATCTTTGCAGTTCTACTGTAGCCAGAACCTAAGGGACTTCTGTGAAGTGGGGAAAGTCTGTGTGCCCTTTGCCTGAGACACAGCTAGGAATTTCGATCCACATGACACAAGGGGCATAGCTGAGTGTATCAAGGGCACTGATGATAAGAGATGGTCATCTAAAAGGTACCTGACACCATCTGAAGCCACGATTCTGGAGTAGATCTTCTGATCAGAAGGCATGGCTGTTGTGTGTGGACAAAGAGGAGACCACAGAACATCAAGAAAATCAACAGCAGTGCAGCCCCTGAAACAAGAGAATGGAGCATGTGAGGTCTTCTCCTCTGTTTTCCAAGTTCAAAAGATGGGGCACATACCTTGTCAAGGAAAGAGGTATGAAAAGCCCAAGAAAGAAGGCACTCAGGCAGATTGCCAGGATTATCTTTCATTTCAACCCCTTTCCCTCTCTTCTCAGGTCTCCTCTGTATGATTTATTCCTCCTTTCGATAGCTCTCTTTATATTCCTCTAGAGGAATTGGCCTTTGGAGCTGTGGGATGATGGGATTTGTAGTCCAGCAACATCTGGAGACCCACGTTTGAGATCCTCTTGCCTAAAAAGATAATGCATAGCTAAATATTAGGAAAGGAAGAAATAGCAGAGCACAAAAATAATGTCAGTGGGAAAGGAGGGTGATGCATCCAGCAAGTCATCTATGGGGTCTTGGTTCTAGAGGTCGAAGGTATGTCTCAGGAGCACCAACATCACTATATCAATGAGATCTGGAGATGAAGCAACAATGTCATAGGGCACTCAAATAAATTCAGTGCAGGTGAAAGAAAGTGATGGACTTAAGCCTAGAGTCTTGGCTTGATGAAAATGGTGAAGAGAATTCTGAAAAACTCTGCAAGAGAATACAAATCCTGGCAGTTCCGTCATTCCTCTGAGGCTGGTGTGCCATCACCATGGTCCGTAGTGCATTTATTGATTTCATAATGCTTTTAAGAAGCACAATCTTATAGAGCACTGGATCCATTGATTTTTCATCCAGGGCAGCCCATCAGAGATGGAAAAGCTAGAGCCCTTGACAGCTTAGCAGGGTCCATCTGGGATCCCCTCCTGTTCATTTTTGCTTCTTCTCTTTTTTTAGAACCTCAGAGTGGTGACTGCAACAAATTAAAAATGCAGCCCTGGGCCATCCCATCCCTAGAGGGGACATAGGCAAAGTTGCCTAGAGTGACAGGTGGCATTCCTGTCCCGTGGCCCAACTGCCCCATGGAGGCAGTCAATAAGCTAGGCAGGCAGTGGGTCTGAGCAGGCAGCCAGACAGCCCTAGCAGCCTCCTATGCTGCTCCTCACCTCCAGTTTCAGGGGACCCTTTTTAGTGAGTGGCCTGAGGGAATGAGGGCACTGAGGGGGTGGAGGGGCTGATGTGGTGTTGGCTACTAGTTTGGATGGCTTTAAGAAGGGTTTGGATAATGTCATGGTCTATCAATGGCTACTAGTTTGAGAACTATAGGCCACCTCCAGCCTCAGAGGCAGGATGCCTCTGAATACCAGTTGCAGGGGAGCAACAGCAGGAGAGAGGATGTGCCCTCAACTCCTGCCTGTAAGCTTCCAGTGGCATCTGGTGGGCCACTGTGTGAAACAGGATGATGGGCTAGATGGGCTTCCTTGGGTCTGATCCAACCGGGCAGTTCTTATGAGGGGACCTCTAGCTGGATGGAAGCACTACCTCCTCCATGGTAGCCCGGCTGGGAGTGAAAGGCGGGGCACTTATCATGGACATCCCTTCCCCACTGGCCCCTTTCTGCCCCACGTCTACCTCCTAATGCTGGCCTCCTTTTCCTCAGGGCTGAAGAGATATGCTGTGATCTTTCTGGTTTCCCATATTGGGGTCTTGAGTGCCCCAAGGCCTGGTGGGTGGTTGTGGAGCAGACTGAGGTAGCGATGCCTTTTCATCTCCTCCTCCTCCTATCAAGGCCCTTCCTGCTATATCCCTCCCTTGAGAAGATCAAAATGAGAGCCACTTAAGCAAGAGCTTAATTTGAATTTGAAATTGTCAAAATGGAATGTTATGACATTAAGGCTTGACACTGTTTTGCAAAAAGAAAAGGGAACCTTAAAATATCTATGTTCCCTGCTAACTAAGCAAAGTAGAGGCTGTCTTATATTTAGCAAGGGGAGAGCAATTGTCCCTATCTAACCCCAGCACAGCATTTTTCCAGTGACTATTGCGGGTGTCTACCTTGTGTTTCTTTTTAGATTGTGAGCTCTTTGGGGACAGAGAAGCATTTTACCTCTTGTTCTCTGTAAAACCACTTTGTGAACTTGTTTGTTGAAAAGTGGTGTATAATGATGATGACAACAACAACAACAATTAGCTGGTCTGGGTGCAGAGCATCTGTGCCTCTAGTTCCCTCACCTGCCACGGCTTTGTTCCACACACCCCGCCACTGCTGCTTTCTCTCCCCCACCACCACTTTCTCCCCCCCCCCACACTTTCTCTTTCACTGCCGCTTTCTCTCCCTGCCCGCCAGTCGGCCTACCTGTTCACTGGCCTGTCCTTTGACCTTATGTTCCCTGCTGGCATCACTTTCCTCTCCCCCTCCTCTCTCTTGCAAACTCTCGTGAGAGCAACCACACATGGGATTAGCAATGGGTACGTCTAAGAGAATTGTATACAGAGATAATTTTCAAATGTTATTGGAAGTGCGGTTGAAATTTAATCTTCACACAAACCTAAGTTCCAACTACAGGTTTCCAACTCTGAGGCGGTGGCAAAACTTCTCAAACTGAGAACATTTTGTTAGGTTGAATTTAGAACCGGAATGGGAAATTTTTGTCTAATTTCCCATCAGTGCCTCGCGTCTCTGTCTGAATGAATTTATTCAAAAGCTGTAGAGCACTTAAGTAAGTTAGGTTATCATGTATCGTGTGTGGTGGTGAGGATGCAATGTATTGCGGCAGTGGGGGGAGATGGAGGCATAATCCAGCCCAATTTTAAGACCTTTAAATTTTATTGATTTCAATGGAAGAGTAGTTGAACACATGCTTTAATGTCTCCCACTGAAATCAATCAGACTTAAAGAGCTTAGCTTCAGCAAGTTGTGCTCTATCTGTTTTGAGCTTTTCTGGTTGCTTTTAGCATTGCAACCCAGCTATATAGTGTCAGTAAGGTAGTGTACACAAATTCTCCACACACACATACACACACACACCTGCAAAATTAGGCAAAGTCTTTGTACACACACACACACACACACACACACACACACACACACACGAACAAAAGAGAAGAATGCACACATAGGTGTTTCTGTAAGCAACAGGACCTCTGTGCCTTTAAATGAATAATGCATCCTAATGCTGGACTAAGGAAAATATCAGAAAATGGGTCCCATTTCTGTGTTAACTGCACAGCCACTTTTGCAGAAAGATACCCCGAACATCTCATGTCCCTTTTCAACAATACAAACATATCCATGGAAATAGGAGGAAAGGTTTTAAGAAGAATACTCTCTTCTCTCCACTGCCCCTCACCGGCCCCTCAGAGCTATTGAGTTTAGGGAAGGGATGAGAAGGAGCAGTGTGTTATTACTGTAGCCCATAGGTGGCATATGTGTGCTGGTACAAAACATATGCTATGCTCACACTGTTCCCTTGTTAGACATAGCCTGGCCACAGTAATTAGGGAATTATGTATGTCTAACTTCTTCAGACTTAAGACCCTGATTACAAGACAGGACTCACTTTCAACACATAAGTTACTTTGCTAAATAATCACAAACCCCAACAGGGTTATGGGCCCAGCAGCCAAAAGGTCTGCAGCAGAGTTTTTATTTTAAAGTGCAGCTGAGTGAGTAAGTAAGACAGCAGGGATCCATAGGTGAGTGGTGCTGCCCTCTCCAAGCTGAATGGAAGGAATTACGAGCAATGGAACATGAAGATGGAAGCCCTCCTGAAGGCCCTCCTGAAGGCAAAAGGACTTAATGGAGCCCTCCTGAAGGCAAAAGGCCTCCTGAAGGCAAAAGGACTTAATGGAGCCTTCACAGAACCAAAACCAACAGATGGGGTGGCTGCCCCAAAGAAGTGGGATTCACAGAACAACAGAGCATATGGCTTGATTCTCCTAAATGTGAGTGATGACTTGTTAATGCATTTCAAAGAGACTGAATTTGCCTCAGAGGTTTGGGATAAGCTTAAAAAGCAATATGGGTGAGCCATTCCCAATGCTGCTATCCTTTTAATTCAAAGGATTTGCAAAATGCAACTGAAAGAAGGAAGAGATATTTCAGCCCATATAAATGGCATGCAGGAGATTCACAGATTACTTAAACAATATGGATCTACTTTGGATGATCAAGTGTTAATTAGTTTGATTCTGAGATCTTTGTCACAAAGATAGAATCATGTAAATTGGCACTAGAGGTTTCAAATAGTAAGCTTGAATTGGAAACTGTAATTGCATGCTTGCAAGATTTCAACCTTAAAAAGAAACAGTGGTGAGTCTCAAGAGCCCAGCCCAGTTTCTGCTGCTCATGTGCAGCAATAGCAGCCACGCGGCTCCCAGCAGCAAGCCCACCTATTTGCCCTCCCTCTTAAATGAGGTTAATGGAGTGAGTGCTCCATGAACCCCATCTTTTTTATCGTGTGTCTGTTGTGGCTGCTTGCCGCAACAAGAGGCTGCAAACTCCCTTATAGCTCTTCACACTGCTTGCAGCCACAGCAGACAGACTCGGGGAGGGGGGAGAGGTAAGAGGGGACCCCAGGAATGTACTGTGCACTTGTGTGGTGCATTACTGGGGTTCCAGGGGGTGGGGCACCGCACAGCGGCACTTCCCTCCTCCCAACCCCTGGAGTGCTCGAGCGAGCTGCGGCCGGGCGCAGGAGTGCCAGAGCAAAGTTCCCACTCATGAGCAATGGACTTGTGATCGTCTGCAGGGAGAGCAGGTCAAACTCTCTCTCCCTGCAAACTCCCTTCCAGCTCTTCACACTAATCGTGTGAAGAGCCTCACATTCTTTTGAAAAGCATGGGGACAGTACTACAGGTTTTTTTGGGAGACAAAGGCTTTGCTTCAACTGTAACAAAGCAGATCCTAAAGGTGGCAAATGCTGAAAGAATCCTAGAGGAGAAAAACCTGGTGACCACAGCTACAGAGAATCTGTGAACACAATAGAAAGGAAGATAAGCATTTCTCACAGACAGAGGAGCAAAGAGCAGGCTGGATTTAAAGAACAGGAAACAGAGAGAGACAGTCAAAAAGCCAAATCTCTCAATGTAGCAACCAGGAATGAGAGGAATGGTTTTATTATTGATTCAGGCACTACCCAAAATATATTGAATCCCCCTGAACTGTTTGTTGATTTAGACAAAAATTACAAAGTTGCTGTTTCTATTGCTAATGGGTACACAATTTATTCGGCAGGGAGAAGAACCACTGAACTGTATTGTAAGCAATTTGATGGTAAAATTTAAACTATTTTGATCCAAGAGGCCCTCTTAGTCCCTGATATGGGGAGTAACTTGATCTCTGTGGAACATGGCGTCAATAAAGGTTGCAAAGTGACTTTTGAGGATAAAGCTTGCTCCATCATCAAAGATGATGATTTAATTATGACAACCTATATGTGTAAAGATGGTCCTTTTCAATTGAACTGTGTAACTGAACAGGCAAGGCTTGCAGCCTCATGTAAGCACAAGAATTGTTCTACCATATGGCATAAAAGGCCACCTAATGGCACAGTGGAGAAGTAACTTGCCTAGGGAGCAAGAGGTTGCTGGTTTGAATCCCCGCTGATATGTTTCCCAGACTATGGGAAACACCTATATCGGGCAGCAGCAATATAGGAAGATGCTAAAAGTATCTCATGCTGTGGGGGAGATGGCAATGGTAAACACCTCTTGTATTCTACCAAAGAAAACCACTTGGCCCTGTCATTGCCAGGAGTCGACACAGACTTGACGGCACAACTTTACTTTACTTTATGGTATAAAAGACTAACACATAGGCAAAAAAATGTGATAAATGAGCTTGGGAGAAATGGACTAATTAAGGACTTTAAAGTGGAGTCAGACAAAGAAGCTGCCTCAAGATGTCAGTGTTGCTTACTTAATAAATGGGTGAGACCCAGCTTTTCTGGACAGACACAGACGTAGTCACTACATCCTTTGGAGCTAATACATTCTGATGTCTCTAATCCACTTGAAAATCATTTGGGTGGCAATCACTACATACATTTATTGATGATATTTCAAGATTTACTTATGTATATCCTCTGAGAGAGAAAAGTCAAGTGTTTGAAAAATTTAAGGAATATATTGCACTGCTCAATAACTAATTTGGAAGAAAGCCTCAGAGACTAAGGTCAGACAATGGAAGTGAATACATACATGCCTAATGACACGAAAAGAATCCTAAAGGAACATGGGATTTCACATGAACCTATTCCTGCATAGACACCAGAACTCAATGGTGTGGCAGAGAGGATAAATCGCTCTCTATTGGAAATGGCCAAATGCACGTTGCATGATGCTGGTTTGGCAAATAAATTCTGGGGGAAAGCAGTGATAACTGCAAATTACTTGCAAAACAGATTGCCAACCAAAGCAATAGACAATTTGAACTATGGCATGGGCGCAAATCCTCTCTAAACCATGTCAGAGTGCTTGGATCAAAGGCTTATGCATACGTCCCAAAGGCCAAGAGAACCAAACTCAATTGCAGATGCAAAATGGGAGTATCGGTTGGATCTACACCTGCCCAAAAGGGATACAGAATCCTTGATCCTGCAAGTGGAGAGGTCAGAATTCACCATGTGGTGTATTTTGATGAGAGACAAGGGCCAACTAGAGTGAAAGAGGAACCACATGAGTGGACTCTCATGAGGAAAGAACCAGTCAGTGAACCAAAAAAATCGATGCCAGAACCACAAGCAGATTCAAAAGGTTCTGCAGAGCCTGAGCCAGAACTGAGGCTCTCACAAAGGCCCAACAAAGGGGTTCCACCCAAAAGGCTCTCACTCATGACCAAAGGAGGAGAGATACAAGAACCCGCCATATGGTGAGATATAGAAAAGATGCCAGCTGATGAAGGTGAGAAATGGAGAAAAGCAGCATTAGAAGAAATTGATTCCCCGCACAAAGATGGGACTCGGAGACTTGTGGGCAGAATCTCCACATCGGTATCATTGGTACTCCTTTCTTGTGCTGCTGCTGTCTGAGGCAGTACCACATGAGAATATGGGGCTTGGAAGGAGTTAGACTAACAGCCTGGATTTCAGGAGGTTGGTTTTGGGGTACTAGATTTGGCACAGTGAAGAGCATTTTCTGTTGGAGTTTGTGATTATTTAGCAAAGCACCAAGAAAGCTACCACTCCAGTTATAGAGTGCAGAATTTAGCTGTTACAGCTATTTAAGTAACACACATAGAGATCACTGTAGAGTCTAAACTAAATTGATTTATTGGTGAAGTACATTTGAGATAGGAAAGACCTATCCTATCTATCAGCTACATAATGAATAGGTAGGGAGAGAGAATATGTTTCCATCAAATTTCTGGAAGCAAGATGGAGATTGCTGCAGCAGTGGGAATCCTGCAGAGAAAGGTAAGTGCACCAACCAACAATGATTGGATTGCAGTAAAAAGACTGGGAAGACTGGAGCAAGACTGCACACTTCACATTGGAGCAATATCCAGCCTTGTTACTGTGGCTGTATACAGGAGCTTTCCAATTGCCTTCCTGTTTTGATTGTTGACTGGTAGAGGCTCACCTTCTCCATCTTGCTTCCAGAAATTTGCAATTACTGATGTCATTGTGATTGACATCTGTGACCTGAGCCATTTTGGAAGGGCGGTATACAAATCAAATAAATAATAATAATGATGATGATAATGATAATAATCTGTGTCAGTCCCAGGCTTTCTGGAAGATCGTTTATCTTCTGCTTCTGGTTGAGAAGGAATGTCCAATTCCCTTCTCTTTCTATTTGGATGCCAAGGTAAAAGGAGATGCTTCCGAGTTCCTTCACCTCTATTTCCTTGTTCAGGTGCTGTACAATCTCATGGCTGTCTTGTTTTTCCTGGTTGATGATGTAATAATCAAGACATCAACATAAGTCACTGGGCTGCTTGGAAAGTCTCCTGCAGAATGTGCAAAAGAATGAGACACTTTGCTAAAATTTGCAAGTCTACAAGCCTGTTTCTCCACATGGTCAAGTTAAACAAAATGTTCCATGACCCAGCCACGCAGAGGCCCATTGGACATGCTTGGCAGCTTCCCAATGGCCACTGTCATGGGGTTGAGGCCCAGAATGGGCTGAAGACCACCCAAACCGGGTGATTTGGCACATAATAGAGGCAGACGGGGAGGGGTAACCTGTGGAGACCCTCCGCAGCCTTAGAGAAGCCCCCCAGAGGGAGGGATTTTAAAAAATTTAACGGTGAACACCACCACCCCGACCAGACCGCACCAGGGGTTTGGGGGTGGCAAAACTGAACGTGCCCAGTCTGGTTCGAGTCAGATCCAGACTCAAACCAAACCGGGCTACCCGGTTTTGTGCACACCCCTAGATTTGACTGATCGTCAGAACAGCCTCATATCACAAAATGGAAAGGAGGGAAGTAATGGATACTAGCAGCTGATGGCCAAATTTTACTTGAGAGTGATTCCTGGTTAATAGCCCAGGATGGTTAGCTGATGTTTCACTCACAGAACCTAATGGTTAGGAGATGGTCTCATAATAGCTGGATATCTCTCTGTGTTTTTGAATGACATAGCCATCAGAATTTGGAACAAGTAAAATCTCTCCAGCTGAGAGAAGGGGATAGATGTGTGGGTGTGAACATGAATATGGCAGTGTGATGAGGGGGGGGGCACTTCAGAAAACAACTGTAAAGCTATGAGAGGATGACATCACCATGGAAGCTAACGCTCATTAATATCCTTTTGATTTTCAGATGTTGAATGCTTGCCCATTGATTGGCCAAGTCCCTATAATGCCACCATTTCACCACTTAAGAATAAATACGGTCTCCAAACAGAAAAGAGCAGGAGTTACATCATGGGAAACTCTTTGTTCCTGCGAGAGCAAATATCCAATGAATCAGATTCTAAGAAAAATCATAAATATACATGGAGGGAAGACAGAGAGAGATGGGGAGAGAAAGCTTGTAAACAGAGGACATAAAAAGCTCCTCTCATAAGAATTCGGCGTGATTAATCTATCAGTGGCTCCTAGTCACTGGTTCTGAATCTGTAGCCTACACGACAGTAGAATAAAGTCTTAAACTACTCTTCAGTCTTGAAGTGTTTCAACATGAAGCATCTTGAAGATTTCATATTTTTAGCACACATCCAGAAAGATGGACACAGAATACCTGTTCTGGTTTTCTGGAAGACCTAATCAATCACACAATTTTCTGGGCCTGTGGTAGCCCCTCTGACTGTGATGACTTTCCTATCCTCAAAGATTTCACAGATAAAAAACAAAGGCACTCTTTTAACACTCCTCCTTCCCGTGCCAAGGATGAATACCTGAGGTCTGGTCTGCTCAGCTCCGTATAGTGTATTCACCCAGAAGGTTGCAAGTTCGATCCTGACCAGGGGCTCAAGGTTGACTCAGCCTTCCATCCTTCCGAGGTCGGTAAAATGAGTACCCAGAATGTTGGGGGCAATATGCTAAATCATTGTAAACCGCTTAGAGAGCTCCGGCTATAAAGCGGTATATAAATGTAAGTGCTATTGCTATTGCTATTCATGTACTCTTTAGTAGCTGTGCTTAGTAAATATATATTTGTAGTCACCTATATCGGGCAGCAGCGAAATAGGAAGGTGCTGGAGGTGGATGCTCACTTCAGTGACAACGGCAAAGGAATCATCTCAGGCTGCATGGGAGAAGGCAATGGTAAACCCCTCCTGTATTCTACCAAGAAAACCACATGGCTCTGTGGTCACCACAAGTCGACACCAACTTGATGGCACAATCTTTTCAGCTCACCCTGCTCAGCTGTTAAAAGCATTGGATCAGATCAGAGCTGATTCCGATCAAGTGCATCCATTCTCCAGAATGCGGGGAATGTTTGCATCTAATCAACTCAAGCTGATGCATCAGAGTCCTTACCTGGCAGCAGCATGCCAGGTAAGGAGGAGGAAAGGGTAAGGGATCTCCTCCTTCCTTTTATCATGAAAAAGCTGCTGCCTTGATAAGCCATGTGTTGGAGACACAGCTCCAGTTGGTGTCTGTTTGCACCTTCTATCCCAGTGACCACCATGAGCATTAAGAGCAGAGGAGAGCTGGTCTTGTGGTAACAAGCATACATTGTCCCCTTTGCTAAGCAGGGTCCATCCTGGTTTGCATTTGAATGAGAGACTACATGTGAGCACTGTAAAATATTCCCATTAGGGGATGGGGTTGCTTTGGGAAGAGCACCTGCCTGCTTGCATGCAGAAGGTTCCAAATTTCCTCCCTGGCATCTCCAAGATAGGGCTGGGAGAGACTCCTTCCTGTTGTTGGAAGTGAAGGACTTTGCGCTGTCTCATATCTCAATGACAGAGGGGAACAGACTAGTGAGTCAGAGGGCTAGAGGGGTCAAGACATTGGTCATCCTTTCTCTACTGCTCTGACACTATCCCTTTGGTATGTCCAAAGCCATTCCATGCCATTCCGTAATGCCACGTAAGGACATTCCAGTTGGTGGCAGCAGCAAGACGGCAACCCACGAGAAACTGCTGCGTGGGGGCCGGAGGGTTGGTGCGCATGCACACACATGCACCTTAGCGGGAACAGTACTCTCCAACAATCTCCCTGCTTAATAATATAAGCCATGTCAGAAATATAAAAGAATCATCACTTCAAAAGATGCCTCTTGGCTTCTGCCACTGTGGCTGGAGACTATGGGAGTTGTGTCCAATGACATCTGGGGACCCAAGTTTGAGAACCCCTGTGCAAGAGAGAAGTTTCTCCAGAATGGGGCAATGTTAAGCTGGTAAGTGAGAGGAGCAGGCAGTAACGCATAACTTTTCACTTGCTGGTTTTCCATTGCAGCCCCCCCTCCCCCAAGTTGCTGCTCTGCCCTGATGGGGTGCCAGACATATGTTTTTTTCAGGGGTGTCACAAGGTTGGAGTGGGGACATAGGAAGCTGCCTTATACCAAGTCAGACCATTGGTCCATCTAGCTCAGTATTGTCTACCCAGACTGGCAGCAGCTTCTCCAAGATTCCACTCAGGAGTCTCTCCCGGCCCTATCTTGGAGAGTCCAGGTAGCGAACTTGGAACCTTGTTCATGCAAGCATGTAGATGCTCTTTCCAAAGCACCCCCATCCCCTAAGGGGAATATCTTACAGTGCTCACATGTAGTCTCCCATTCAAATGCAAACCAGGATGGACCCTGCTTAGAAAAGGGGACAACACATGCTTGCTGCCACAAGACCAGCTCTCCTTGGAACCTTCTGCACACAAGCATGCAGGTGCTCTTCTCAGAGTGGCCCCATCCCCTAAGTGTAGTCTCCCCTTCAAATGCAAACCAGGGCAATCCCTGCTTAGCAAAGGAGACCATTCATGCTTGCTACCACAAGACCAGATCTCCTCTCTTGGACCAGCTCTCTTGGACCTGAGGGGGAAGGTGAAGATGGGCCCTCGCCTCCTCACCTTCTTCTTCCCAGAAGAGGGAGAGCAAGAAGTAAGCTGTCACCCCACCCCTCAGGAGCCTGGGGCCATTTGCCTCCCCCACTTTCAGCTCTTCACTTCAAGCCATTATATCCACAAACATGCACCTGGAACCTTGCAGCAGGAGTGGGAGAAGCTGAGCCTGGGAGAGGTCAATTACAGCAGAAAGGGGTCAGCTGGGGGGAAAGATTTGGCACTCTGTCCTCCACCAATATCTCAGCTGAAAACTGCCCTCTGCCAAATCTCCTTTTTACTACAAGAAGCCACTGCTGCCATTTAAATATACACAGGCAAATATAATGTGTGGTTTAGCTCTATAATACCAGTATAACATTATGGATGTTCTGAAAAAACACACTTATTTTATTATTCATTTCTTGCCTAACATTCTAGGTCTTGTATAAAAGCATATAACTCACTTTCAGTACTGCACAGCATTAAATTGTTATGCTCTAGCAGAGAGGATGGGCAGCTTTCCCAGCCCTCCAAAGTCCACAGTAAGTGGGGCTGCTTTAAAATAATGTCCCCAGAAATGTTCTCTAGGACACTAAACTATTTAGGGTAGTGACATCTGTAACAGATTGGGAGGAGCTCCAAAAAGGATCTCTCCAAACTTAGGGAGCAGGTGAAAAAATGCCAAATGCAATTCAATGTAAGCAAGTGTAAAGTGATGCATGTTGGGGCAAAAAACCCCAACTTCACATGTACACTGATGGGATCTCAGCTGTCAGTAACTGATCAGGAGAGAGATCTTGGGGTTGTGGTGGACAGCTCATTAAAAGGGTAGACTCAGTGTGCAGCAGCTGTAAAAAGGGCAAATTCCATGCTAGGGATCATTAGGAAGGGGATTGAAACTAAAACTTCTTTCTTTCTTTCTTTCTTTCTTTCTTTCTTTCTTTCTTTCTTTCTTTCTTTCTTTCTTTCTTTCTTTTTCTTTCTTTCTTTCTTTCTTTCTTTCTTTCTTTCTTTCTTTCTTTCTTTCTTTCCCATAACATGCATCTCTGGGCGATTTACAATTATATAAGGCCAGGTTGAGGCAGTGGCCAGAGGGGCCTTTTATCAGCTTCGGCTCATACACCAGCTGTGTCCGTTTCTTGAGATAAATGGCCTCAGAACAGTAGTACATCTGCTGGTCCCCTCCGCACTTGACTACTGCCCCCCGAGTGTTTACCAAGGTGATGGCGGCTCTCACGGCTCACCTCCACCTGCAGGGGGTCTGCATCCACCCGTATTTGGACGACCTTTTGATCAGGTCAGCCTCATTCGAGACAGCTGCCATCCATGTCCAGACCACCCTGACATGTCTGAAGGACCACGGTTTCATGGTGAATCACGAAAAGAGTCATCTTTGCCCATCTCAGTCTCCCCAACATTTGGGAGTGGTTTTTCACATGGTCCCGGCCTTAGTGATGCTTCCAGGAGACAGGAAGGTCAAGCTTACCTCCACCATCTTGCCCCTCCTTCAGGCGGAATCAGCGGACCTGATGCTTCTGGCTCATATCTTGGGCATGATGACAGTGGTGATAGATTCAGTCCCTTGGGCCAGATGGCACTCCTGGCCACTGCAGAGGCTTCTGCTTCCCCTTCAGGAGGACATGATGTCGGTCAATCACGTTCCCGTGAACCTCTCTTCCAAGGTGAAAATGTCCTTTTACTGGTGGCTCTCCAGGGCTCTGGATCGGGGCCTACCATTCGTAGTACAGGAAAAGAATTATAGTTACCTTGGATGCCAGCTGGTCAGGCTGGGGAGCAATGTGCGAGGGTCAGCCTACCCAGGGCCTATGGACGGAGTCAGAAAAGAAGTGGAGCATCAACCGTCTAGAACTGCGAGCAGCCAGATTGGCTCTCCTGGCATTCCGCCACCTGCTTCAAGGAAAACATGTCCTCATCAGGACAGACAATACGGCTGCCAAGGCCCATATCAACCGTCAGGGAGGGACGCGGTCCAAGGGCCTAATGTTGGAATCAGATCTCCTTTTCGACTGGGCCAAAAAGAACTTTCTCTCCATCACCACCGAGCATCTAAGCAGTGTGGACAACACTCAAGCGGACTGGTTGAGCCGCCAGTCCGTAGACCAGTCAGAATGGAGCCTTCATCCACAAGTATTCCGCCACATCACAGACCACTTGGGGACCCCTTGGGTGGACCTGTTCTCGACCACCAGCAATGCCCAGCTTCCAAGGTTCTTTTCAAGGTTCCTCTCCCCCCGAGCAGAAGGGATGGATGCCCTCACGGCTACACTGCACAGGCAGGTATCGGCCCTGACTTCAGTTCTTGACATTTCGGACCCAGGTACCAAGTCCTTGCACCCCCACATTTCTCGCTTTCTGAGAGGGGCTGCCAACATTGCCCCGCCTCCGGTTCCCCGTTTTCCTTCTTGGAACCTGAACAAAGTTCTGAACGCCCTGACGGCGCCTCCGTTTGAGCCTTTGCATTCCATCCCTCTCAAGCTGCTCTCCTACAAAACCCTGTTCCTTGTTGCCATCACTTCTGCCCAGAGAATTTCAGAGATGGGAGCCCTTTCCTCACGCAAAGAACTGTGTGTCTTTCACCCGGACGAAGTTAAGTTGGGCCTGGACCCCACATTCTTACCTAAGGTCAACTCAGTTTTTCATCGGGCTCAGGAAGTCATTCTCCTTCGTTCTGCCCGAATCCCTCTCACCCAGCGGAGGAACGATGGCATAAATTGGATGTCCGTCGTGCTCTCCGATTGTATGTGAGATGCACTCAGGATCTGCGGAAAACAGACTCCCTCTTTGTGTCTTTTTCCTCGCACAACCTTGGACAGCGTCCCGCCAAATCCTCCTTGGCCGCTTGGATCTGTGCTTGCATCAGATTGGCGTATGAAGCATTGGGCCTGGTTCCCCCCACGGGCATCATGGCCCACTCTACTCGCAGTGCCATGGTTTCTGCGGCTTTCTCATCCCAAGCTCCATTGGCAGATATTTGCAGAGCAGCTACATGGAGCTCCACGATGCCGTTCATCCGCCATTATAAGATTCCTTCCTTCCTAGAGTCTCAGGCGGCGTTCGGCCGCAGGATTCTGCAACAGGTGGTCTAAACATCCTCCCCTCCCATTTCCAGTGTTACCCCTTCGGGGGGTCTGTTCAGCTTGGGCATGTCCCATCATGATGAACTCCAGACAGGGGGAAAAGGAACATTGGGTCTTACCTTGTGAAGGGTCCTTTTTCCCTGATCTGGAGTTCATCAGGCCCACCCGGATGTTATTGGTTTGCTTCCTGTCTAGTTGTTTATAAGCTTGGGCCATTTTGGGGGGGCGGAGGTATGTACCCGGGTCACAGTTTCTCTATTTCTGGTTCCCTTGGAGCTTGCATTCAGCTCCCTCCTCTCCAAACTTTAATACGTTCCTGTTTGGTTCTCTATGCATTGGCTTCTTTTGCTTTTCATGTGTCCAGTTTTTTCTCCAGCAGAGCACAATTAGTCCTCGCCACCTTCACGTCAATCCCGGAACTGGGGAAGGCACCCAGTGGTGGGAGGAGCTAGGCTAATTGATCTTCCAGCCTTGTCTGAGCATGCTCAGTACTTGATCTCATCATGATGAACTCCAGATCAGGGAAAAAGGACCCTTCACAAGGGAAGACCCAATGTTCCTTTCTCTGCAGCTTTTGGTCCGTTTATTCCTGCACCCCTCCTGCGTTACTGAAATGCATGTATGCATTTATAAGTGATAAAAAACTGCAGAAAAGCAGTCAGTGTGATCATGTGTACAACTGCATCAATATGATTTTAGGGGTATGTTTCCCATATTTAGGAGTGCTTGTGTGCATCATTAAAACACTGCACAAAAGGCATCTAGAAGCAATTGATCGATTGATCGATTGATCGACTAAATGCCGTCAAGTCGGTGTCGACTCTTAGCAACCACATAGATAGATTTTCTCCAGTATGATCTGTCTTCAACTTGGCCCTTAAGATCTCTCAGTGGTGCATTCATTGCTGTCATAATCGAGTCCATCCACCTTGTTTCTGGTTGTCCTCTTCTTCTCTTTCCTTCAACTTTTCCAAGCATTATGGACTTCTCAAGAGAGCTAGGTTTTCGCATAATGTGTCTGAAGTACGATAGTTTGAGCCTGGTCGTTTGTGCATCAAGTGAAAATTCTGGATTGATTTGTTCTATGATCCATTGGTTTGTTTTCCTGGCTGTCCATTGTATCCTCAAAATCTTCTCCAGCACCAAAGTTCAAAAGCATCAATACTTTTTCTATTTTGCTTCTTCAAAGTCCAGCTTTCGCATCCATAGAGTGTCATGGGGAAAACCATTGTCCAGACGATTCTAATCTTTGTAGATGTAGACACATCACAGTATCTAAATATCCTTTCCAAGGCCTTCACTGCAACCCTACCAAGTGCTAGTCTGCGACGTATTTCTTGACTGCTGGATCCTTGACTGTTGGTAGTTGATCCTAAAACACAGAAGCTATCCACCACTTCACTTAATTATCAATTCTGAGGCTGGTTGCTATACCTGTGGTACAGCGGGGAAATAATTTTCCCAGCGAGCAAAAGGTTGCCGGTTCAAATCCCTGCTGGTATATTTCCCAGACTATGGGAAACACATACAGTATATTGGGCAGCAGCGATAAAGGAAGATGCTGAAAGGCATTATCTCAGGCTGTGCAGGAGATGGCAATGGTAAACCCCTCCTGTATTCTACCAAAGCAAACCACATGGCTCTGAGGAGTTGACACCAACTTGATGGCGCAAATTACTTTACATTTAGTTGTAGTCCCATTTTTTTCCCACTGTGCTCCTTGACTTTCATTACTAGAGCTTGCAGTTCATCTGCATTCTCAGCTATCAGAGTGGTGTCCTCAGCATAGCGCAGGTTATTGATGTTTCTTCCTCCAACTTTAAAAACACACTAATGTTCTTCCAATGCAGTTCCTCTCAGTATATGTTCAGCATATACACTGAATAAATAAGGAGAAAGCATACAGCCTTATCTTAATCCTATCTCATAAAGGAAGCTCATTTGCAGTGCACTGTTCAATCCATGTGCAAATGTGCCTTAGTCCAGAACAGGGGGGAAGATGCAAGCAAAAGGAAGTGAAAGCTGAGGCTAACTACACATCTTCTAGTTCCAGGCAATGTTAGGAATTATGTTAGCTGATTAAGGAGGCATTCACAAATTCAGGAGCAGCATAACCCAAGGAGCCGGGTCTCACAATCAGTGAGACCTGGTTTGGGGAGCTAAGCGGGGAAAGCGGGAGCCCTGGGTGGCCGGATTGGCTGCCCACACAATTGCCGGCTCCGTGATGGAGCCGGCGGGGACTGGAGAGTTCAGGGGCTGCACGGCCCCCAGAAGCTCCAGTATGTCCTGCGCGAGTGCGCAGGGCATACTGGAGAGACCCCCGGAGTCAGGAGGTGGCTTTTTGCCTCCCCTCTGGGGGTCTACTCATGAGTAGCTGAGGAGCCATGCTGCGGCTACTCACGATCGGGAAGCCCAGGTTAGCGGAGTGAGCACTCCGCTATCCTGGGCTTAGAGGAGGGCTACAAAAGCGGGTGACCTGCTTTGACTCAACCGGTCTCCATCATTCCCTGTCACTCAGGGGATGATGGGAGTTGTAGTCCAACCACATCTAGGGAACCAAGTTTGAAAACTCCTGGAACAAGGAGAATCCACTCATCTCTAAAGGGGGCATTCCTAATGGTGAGGTGAATCCCATACTTGCATTGTGGTAAGTGAATCTGTGAAGCGACAGTGTCTTGTGCACTTAAGAATTAAACCAAATCAAGCACACATGGAAACTGGAATCCAACTGCCTTACACACATTCCTCCTGAGCTTGAACGCCTCACTTGCAAAAGGCAGATGGCAGAAACTGAATGAGAGCGACCCTTAAGGCACATGTGCATTCTAAACAATGCAGGCCTTTTAATCTCCAACACATTTGTTCTGTGTGTGTTTTTAAGCCATCCGCGTGTCACTTGGTGAAGGTGGCCCCAGAATCGTTAAAAGCATTCCGCCTGCAGCTGGCAGCTTGGATGTCCAAGGCTCTCTGGCTCTTTAAATGTTCCTCTTCTGCCAGAGCACCTCCCCCTTTTCTGACACAGCACAAGGCAAGCATCTTTAAGCTGAGCAATAGCCTTTAGGCTGGCAGACGAGGAGGATGCTGAGGGAACCAGGACAGCTCTCCACAGCTCACTAGCAGAGAGGACGTGGAGCAGGCAGCTGCAGTGCACACACACAACACATCACACACACACACACACACACACACACACCCTGCTGAGCAGCCAACACAAAGCTCTCAAGCAGGCACACTGGGAGATCAGATTTGCAAACAGAAAGCCCAAGCAGCAACCAGCATCATCTCTCTGCCTGCCTGCCTGCATGGCTTTCCTTTCCGATGGAGTGCCGGGCATCAGGAGGTGCCGCTCACCAGCCTTGCACTGCTGTCACTCAAGGCACAACAGGAGAGCCCTGAAGCTTTAGAAGGAGCCGGGTCTTCTTTGGCCTCCGCCTTGCCAGCTGCCAAGGGGCCACCCCAGGATATGAGCGGCATCCAAGCCCAGTTCTGAATGGCTCCAGAAGAGGTAGTCAGCAGCCAGTCCAGAACCGGTCGTCGTCGTCTTCTTCCTTGCACAGCTCAGCTGAATCGCTCCAGGGTGGCTGCTGGCAAGAAGCTGACCTAGCAACATCCTCTGCCTTGGGGAGATGAGGTGGAGAGAAGGATGGTGACGCTCTCCTCTGCCCATGGCAGCTTCCACTGGAACCATGTCACCTGTGGACTGGCGACCAGGGCCCAGGGGCCAGCCGAGAGGTGTCCTTCAGCTCTGCAGATGGAAAGGCTGCAAAGCTCATGCTTCTGAACTGAACTGATTCATCTTCCCATCTGGGTGGCTTCCTGGTTGCAGGGAAGAGGGGCTCTCTCGATTCATGCAGGGAGTGGGCACAGTTTCCTCCTCTCCCCACTTCTCTCCTCCATACTTGAAGGAAACCAGAAGGGCAACAATAACAATGCTTCCTTGTGCAATTTGATGGGTCAATTGGAGAGGGGTGGGCATACCCTAGATTTTTTTTTCTTTTTCCATGGATGTACCAGCTCCACAGAAGGGGAAGAGGACCCAAGAATCTGCTGGCAACATCCAAAAGCACAGGAGGAAAGGAACCCAGGACCTGAATCAGAGTAAATTGTCAGCAGAACGGGGACTAAAGCAGCCGCAGCTTCTCTAGTAAGTTGGCTCTTTAAGTCATCTTAGCAGATTTTTAAAAAATGAGCTATTCTTTTCTTTGCAGAGCAAATGCTTTGAGAACCCCTTGAAGCCCATGCAGGCAGTTGCAGTCCCAGCTCTAGTATTCAAGGGCCCAGAAGGCGATTATGGGATTTGGGCTTGTGTGAATGCCTGTGTGGATGTGCTAAAGTTTGTTTCGTGGATGGGAGAGGGGATATTCAGAGAGGCGCAGAAGCCACCACTCACTCACAGTTTTATGCACTGATGTGCAAGTCTTCATGCCTGATGATGCTGATGTAGAGCGGGGATGTTTTCCTTCTTGGAATGGACCCTTGCCAAATTACTCGTTCTTTGCAATGAAGAGAGGAGAGCTGGTCTTGTGGTACCAAGTATGACTGGTCTTCTTTGCCAAGCAGGTCCTGCCCTGGTTGCATATGAAAGGGAGACTTGATGTGTGAGCACTGTAAGAGATTCCCCTTAGGGGGTGGAGCTGCTCTGGGAAGAGCAGAAGGTCCCAAATTCCCTCCCTGGCATCTCCTAGAAAGGGCTGAGATCGATCCCTGCCTGCAACCTTGAAAAAGCTGCTGCCAGTCTGTGTAGACAATCCTAAGCAAGATGGATCTTTGGTCTGACTCAGTATATGGTCGCTTCCTATGTTCGGTTAGACCTGCTTGGGAAGTGATGCAATTTATGGGACCATGCAAAGGACGATCATAGAGCAAGGCGTGACCCCTTGCACGAAGTAGGGCTCGCTTTCAGTAGCGCAAAACCCTGTTTGGTGGTTCTTGTTGATGAGAGCAGGCTGTTCGGAGTGCTTTCTGGGGGGAATGGAAGCCACCCACAGGAGTGCTGGGTCAAGTTAGAGCAAAAGTGGCTTAGAAGGTCCATGGCGTTCTCTAAGGAGCACTTCATCTGATGTTGCTGTGTTTCTCTTTCTCTGTATAGGAAGTGGAGTGGGATTCTCTGTGCTTCCAGCATCTCATGGATGCATCCCTCTTACGCCTAAAACTGCAGCAGGCATTTTAAGGAGCTTCCCAAGATCCCAACAAGAAACCTCCCAGTGTGGGTCAGTCTACAAACCAGGCAATAGTGATGGGAATGGTACCAAAGCAATCCTGCCCCGTGGGGACCCCCTCTGGAAAAGGCGTGTGGGAAAGGTGCTGAGGAAGAAGCCAAGACACTGCCTGCAGGAGCACCAAGGAATTCTTCTCTTCTTCTCCCAAGGGACCATGCTGAACTGACAGGTGGTGATGCCCTTTCTGTCGGGCTAGCAAGCACTCCACCGGTTGGCACAGCCTACTGGCTTCGTCCTGCACTTTAGACCCTGGCATTTCAAAGCTGGCAGAGTGGAGCAGCACAACGATGCTTTAACCCCTTCGGGAGCCTGTTCATGGCGATCCCTCCCCACCAACCTTGCAGTCAGAAGATAGTCCCCGTTCTCCAGTATCTGTGAGATCCTCTGGAACAGATGTGTGCTGGATCCATTCCTTGTTTAGTCCTACCCTAGATGCCCCAGCTTTGCTGTCCTGATCCGGCTAGGGTGGGGAGACCAAAAGGTGGCCAGTGAGTGAGGTTGGGGCTTTCTGGGGCAGGGGGGGCGTTAAGATGTGGAGATCTCCCCAGCCAAGTGGGGCTCCGTGGAGACACAGTCAGGCCGGGCGAAAGCAGAATGCACAAGGCGGCAGCTCTACCCCAGCGCCACGGCACCCTGTGAAGGATGAACTCCCGGTGCTTGCCGGAGAGGCAGCCCACTGACGACGCAGCCAACGGCAGCAAGACCAGCGAGAGGGAGCGCATCAGGGGGCGCATGAAGATGGTGATTGGGCAGCTGGAAGGCATCCTGCAAGAACTCAAGGAGGTTGCCAAGGAGCTCCGTGAAGTAAGTGTGGATCCTCGCGAGAGTGGGAGGATGTGCAGTAGATCCAGGGTTGGGGATCCGAGAGCCGTGAAATGCAGAGCAAAGGCCTGGTTGGACTTTTGTCAATTGGTCGTGCGTAACCGGGGTTTGGGTCTAGGAACATCATGCACACGGATGTGCAAAGGGAGAAAGGGGAAGAGGCAGTGTGTGCACATGAATACTGATGAGCAGACTTGCAGGGGGAGTCTAATTCCTTGTTTCAAAGCCTGATTCTGTTTACCTGCTGCAACCTTGCTTCCATGGAATGTCCCAATTGTTTTTGAACATGTTTTGACTCTAATGAGGACAATGCATCCTGGTGTTTGTAGTCTCAAGGTGGCATAAATGCTCTGTGAATCTGGATTTCAGTTTTGGAGACATTGATGCATGGGATTTGTATTCTCAGGGCTGCCTAAATGCTCTGCTTCATTCTTGGTCATGGGGCTTGTCATCTCAAGGCTGCAGAAATGCTCTGTGGATCTGTGTGTCATTCTTGATCTCATTGCATCATTGGGTTTGTAGTCTCAAGGGTGAAGAAATGCTCGGCGTGTCTGCCTTTCATTCTTGATCCCATTGCATCATGGTATTTATAGTCTTAAAGTTGTGCAAACACGTGCCAAATTCAGAAGTGTGCATTTTACTCTATATGCACCCAGGATCATGAGACAGAAGCTGATTTCTCTTGCAAGTGTTAAAATGTTGCACATGTGCAACACATTGATGCCTGATAGATGTGAGAATACATAAACCATCGACAAGGTGGAAAAACATCCTGGTATGACATAAACAGGCCGTGGGTTCTTTGCAAGTATGGCATATTGGGCCTTTGGGATGTTCATCATAGAATTCACAGTAGCAATAGAAATACTTAGAATCACAGTATTTGGCAATAGATCCTGCTTTTTTGTAGGGTCAGGGGTGGGGGTAGGCCTGTGTGAGAAAGAGAGTGATAATTCCACGTCCTTGGAAACTGGTTGTAAGCTGTTTTATTTGTATTAAGGGATCGTGTATTCCTGTTGCCTAATACAATGATATCTCACCAGGCTCTGATTAGACTAATGGCCTAAACTGTAAGGCATGGCAGAATCTAATCTCTGTGCATCCTGGAAATTCCCTTCAGAGGGGAGAAGGGGGCAACACAGCCATCTTGTAGAAATCCACCCGTTCGAGGATTGAGGCACATTCCTGAAATAGCATCTGCTCCTACAAATGGCTAGCAGGAAAAAGGTGAGAATTACAAGAAACCAGGGAGGCTCAACATTTAATTTGAGTGTTAGCTGACTGCAGATCAAATCCCTAGAGTGGAAAACTAGAGCACTGCCCTGGAATATTAGAAGCACTATTGTTCAGTGTGTATCTGGGATCATACAGAGTGCTGAGGGAGAGAGAGAGAGAGAGAGAGAGAGAGAGAGAGAGAGAGAGAGAGCAAAGCAAGCTTTCAGCAAGATGGCTGGGTTAGGGAGACGGGTCCTAGCCAAGCCTCCCCCGCACCCTGCACGTGCTTATTTTCCAAATCAATCCTTTTTGTGGATTGAAGGAACACTCTATCCAGTAAGCCACTACTGTAGGCTGAAGTGGTACAGTCCAGAAAAAGGTTCATCAGTTCAGCAAGAACTAAGGAGAGGAGAGCTGGTCTTGGGGTAGCAAGCATGACTTGTCCCCTTAGCTAAGCAGGGTCTGTCCTGGTTGCATATGAATGGGAGACTTGATCTGTGAGCATTGGAAGAGATTCCCCTCAGGGGATGGAGCCGCCCTGGGAAGAGCATCTAGGTTCCAAGTTCCCTCCCTGGCAGCTTCTCCAGGATAGGGCTGAGAGAGATTCCTGCCCAGGCGCGGCTCGTGAATGCGCCTCGGGGTGGTGGTGGTGGCTTCTTTAAGGTAAACGGAGCCGGTGCTCCGTGCCGCCCAGCAGCCCCCGCAGCGGGGAATCACCTCCACCACTCACCTGGCTCCCACGGAGCCCCCGCCAGCGGCCAGGTGAGTGGTGGAGGCGATTCCCCGCCATGGGGGCTGCTGGGTGGCACAGAGCACCGGCTCCATTTACCTTAAAGAAGCCACCCGCTGCCCACCCACCAACCCCCAGAGGAGAGTTCACAAGCCGTGCCTGCTCCTGCCTGCAACCTTGGAGAAGCCGCTGCCAGTCTGTGTAGACAATCCTGAGCTAGATGGACCTATGGTCTGACTCAGTATATGGCATCTTCCTATGTTCCTATAACTAGGCCTCAAATGTTGGTCTGGACAAGGGCAGAGGTGCTCTTACCCCTGGACTTCCAGGCTGAAATCCAGGACCTCCATAGCCCCTGGGGGCCCCCCAAATCCTATTTAGTCTGTCCCCAGTGGTGTGGTCACCCGACTGAGCATGATGATGCTTAATTTGCAGGAGATGTGGAGCCTCCAAAGGCCTTTAGGTCTAGGCTCCAAAATGACCTAGGTGCACCTCTGGACAAGGGTGCACAAGGGGCACACAATTAGCCCTTCATGTGTCATTCATAACCTTAAAAAACAGCACTGGTTATATGAGAAGGGCAGGAGAACAGTGATGTTGCTAGAACTCTTCTTACTACTACTATTACTTATAATAATAATAATTAATAATACACCACTGCTTTTCAACATTAATAGGTTTTTTGCTGGTCAGTGACCATGGTAAAGATGATGATGATCCCTTTTCAACAAATAGTTCTCAAAGGAATTTACAGAGAGAGGAAAGATAATAAAACAAAGGGATTCACGCCCTAAAAAATAAAAACAAAGATAGACACCTGCAACAGCCACTGGAAGGATGCTGTGCTGGGGTTGGATAGGGCCAGTTGCTCTCCCCCTGCTTAATCTAGATATATTGAAATATCATCACTTTGAAATGTGCCTCTTTGCCCAGTTAGCAGGTGCTTGCATTTAGGAGCCTCTGGGGTCTTGTTCTGTTTTTCATGGTATAAGCTTAAAGAGGTCGAGAAATCCAAGACTTGGGGTGTGATAGTTAATAAAAACTGTAATACAAGTCTTTGAACTGGGAGGCCGCACAAGCTGTTTTCACGTGTTATGCACAGTGCAGGTACAGATCTCTTTGCAGATACAGTTGGTCACATGTTTTGTTGAATGCACAGCAGAGAGGAGAGCTGGTCTTGTGGTAGCAAGTATGACTCGTCCCCTTAGCTAAGCAGGGTCTGTCCTGGTTGCATATGAATTGGAGACTTGATGTGTGAGCACTGTAAGATATTCCCCTCAGGAGATGAAGCCACTCTGGGAAGAGCAGAAGGTTTCAAGTTCCCTCTCTGGCTTCTCCAAGATAGGGCTGAGAGAGATTCCTGCCTGCAACCTTGGAGAAGCCGCTGCCAGTCTGTGAAGACAATACTGAGCTAGATAGACCAATGGTCTGACTCAGTATATGGCAGCTTCTTATGTTCCTATCCATACCATGCACGGTTCCCTTTTAAAATGAACCCAGGAACAGTCATCCACACGCAGACATGTAGGAAAGTACAGACATTTGAATGCAGGTACAACATCATGATTCCAGCATTGGGTTAGACAAGCTTATGGACTGCATACCTTCTTTTCTCCAAAGAATGTGAGAGTATCATTGTTCACTGGTTTCTACAGCAGGGCTACACAAACTTTGGATGACCAGCTCTCACCATCCCCAGCCACAGTGGGCAATAATCAAGGATGATGGGAGTTGTAGTGCCACATCTGCAGAATGGCCAACATTGTGCACCCCTTGCCTAAAGTCCTAAAAACCCATAATTGAGGCCGCTTGCCTTTCTTGGTTTGAGCTGAGATGCGTGGCCAGGAGATTTCTAAACCAATGCAATACTGTACAAACAAGCATTCTGAGTAAATTTAGAAGTCTCGGGGCGGGGGGGGAACTCTCCAAATACTTTAATGGATGGTAAAGGTAAAGTGTGCCATCAAGTCGGTGACAAACACAGAGCCATGTGGTGGTCTTGTGTAGAATACTGGAGGGGTTTACCATTGCCAACTCCCGCACAGCGTGAGATTTTATTTTTTACTCTTTCTTATTTATTTATTTATTTGTTTATTTGCATTTTATATCCCGCTCTTCCTCCAAGGAGCCCAGAGCGGTGTACTACATACTTAAGTTTCTCCTCACAACAACCCTGTGAAGTAGGTTAGGCTGAGAGAGAAGTGACTGGCCCTGAGTCACCCAGCTAGTTTCATGGCTGAATGGGGATTTGAACTCGGGTCTCCCCGGTCATAGTCCAACACTCTAACCACTACACCACACTGGCTCTGGATGAGGGCTTTAATTCAGCATCTTCCTATATAGCTGATAGCTGCTGCCCAATATAGGTGTTTCCCATAGACTGTGAAACATACCTGTGGGGATTCGAACCAGCAACTTCTGGCTTGCTAGTCAAGTCATTTCCCCGCTGCACCATCAAGCTGGGCAGATGAAGCTGTATCTGTAACTTGTATCCATCCACTGGTACATCTTATTCACTGACTGGCAGCAGTCTGAGTGGGTTTAAAGAGAAGTCCCCCCCCCCATCTCTTGCATCTTCTTCATTACAAGCCCCACCGCCCATTGAGGTCAGCTGAGGAGATCCGTCTCCAGTTACCACCGACTCGTTTGGTGGCTACACAGAGATGGGCCTTCTCGGTCACTGCCCCGAGATTGTGGAATGCGCTCCCTGCTGAGATACGATCCTCCCCATCTCTGGCAATTTTCAAAAAACACCCGAAAACCCATCTCTTCACCCAAGCTTACTCAGCATCCTAAATTTTGAGGGTTTTAAAATCTGGTTTATTTTAAAATTTAAAACCTGATTTTGGGGTTTTTTAATTACTGTAATGGTTTAATTGTTGTTTTAAAATGTTTTTAAATTGTTGGTTGTTATATTGTTTTTAATTTGTTTTAGCTCTTTACTGTTTTAGTGGTTTGTTTTAGCTGTAAACCGCCCTGAGCCATTTTGGAGGGGCGGTATATCAACCAACCAACCAATCAAATAAATATTTCAAATGGTGGCGGGCGGTGGGGGGGGACTTAGACAGAGCAGCTTGCCTCAGACTGCCTAGTCACATCGCAGATATGAGATTTGCACTAGTAAGGCTCCATAACTCAGTGGTAGATAATCTGCTTTGCATTCACAAGGTCCCAGGTTCATCCCCGGGGATCTCCAGTCTCTCAGCCTCCTCATGAAGAGGCTGGCAGCCCCGTTTTTGCTGCCTCCTTCTCAACCTCCCTCCCTCTGCTAGCTCCAGTCCTCCACACAAAGAGCCCAGGGGCCCATTTTTGTTGGCTGCTTCGCTGCTCACAGTGGTGCCGTCACCTTCTCCTCTACCTCCCCTCCTCCCGCCACCAGGTCTCATCCTCCTCTCAAGGAAGCCAGCGGCCCCATTTTCGCCACCTGCTCAGCCATCCTTGGCAGTTCTCAGTGGTGCCGCTGTTGTGAACTACACCTGGTTTTGCACTCTGTACATACACAGAGGGAAAGAGGGAAAGTCACATCATGCACAAACTGAATTGGTTCTTGGAGATGGTGACCATGTAGGATCTGGGCGCACAAACAGGGATAGAGAGAGACACACTCAGAAAGTTCAATGGGCTTTATTATAAAAAGTTGCTCATCAGGATAAAATAATCCACATTAAAAAACATGTTTCCGATTCAAGGTGTAGTGTAATGTGCCTAACTAACATGTGTGTGTGCAATCAGTAATTACAGATCTAGCAATTCCTAAATAAAACATTTAGAGAGAAGGAGGAGGAAGGGGGGGGCTTAGGAAGGGGGTAGCAGTGATTAGTAAGGAGGAGGAAAGTAGGGATCCAAGGCTTGCGAAGGCAGCATATTACCAGGATCAGAGGCTTGAGAACGGTGGATCTTTCAGCTGAAGGAGAGAAGGTTTTGGCTGGAGACAGGAGCTCTTGGATCAAGCATGCAGTTTGCTCAGAGCACGGCTGAGAGTCAGAGCACCATGGCTGGGGAAGTCTTGACTTCTCACTGCGCAGCAGAAGTCACAAACAGTCCCTTCTCCCATGGAAAGAGTTCCTGCCTCTAGCCCGTGGCTTGGGCAGCAAACCCTTGGATTGCTCGTGAGCAGATCTTGCTTGTAGGCACAAGACTGCTTGTAGGCAAGAGACTGCCACTTCTCTGTCCAGTAAGCTATTCTTTATAGTTGTCTCTTCCTTTGATCTCCCATCATCTTTCCTGGGTCCCAAAAGGTGACAACTTGCTGCTACCTTCTGGATAATGTCTTTTTAATTATTCAGGCAGTCCAGGGAGATCTTAATCCCATCTTCTGTTAGCTGCTATCTTGAGGAGGGGACATTGCCCAAGGCAAATCTGCCTCTCTGAGCTGCAAATGGGCATCTTCTCTTGTCCCCAGATTTGAGCCTGGTCCCAGAAGGTGTTAGTAAAAGGACTAAATCTACAGGTGTTCTCCTAGGGTGGAATTTCTATAGACAGCAACTGAGTAATCCCCTTTGGGCATAGCAGAGCAATCATTGACAAAGATTAACATGGACTTCTTGCAACAGGAAAGGGGAGATCAGCCCCTGGCCTCTTCCACAGACATTGTCTGATAGTGAGTTGCATTTTAGCATATTGATTAGCTCAGGCCTAGCCCTTGTGTTTCTGTGAGTGCCCATTTCACAATACAATGCTGGATTGCTTCCTCCTTCACAGAGCAATACATGAGGCAGGCAAGAGACCTGGGTGTCAGTTCACCTTGAGTTCAGGCATTTAATTGAACTCTTATAAAATGGAATCAGACACAGGCCTGGGTTCCATATAATTCTGCGTTGGTGGCTCTGAGTTTAATGTTGGGGTCAGGGGGGGTGTCCCCAACACCGCCACTGCCTCCTCCTCGGTCTCTCTCTCTCCCTCCTTGCCAGCTCTCGCAACTCCCAGCAACTGCTCATGACCTATCACAAGAGCTCCCATGCACAGGATTAGCCACAGGTACACCTTAGAGAATTAAAAATATAGATAATAAATAAATAAGGCAGCTTCATACGTACCAGTGACTTCCCAGCTCAGTGCCTTCATCTCTATGTTACACCAGCATAAGTCTGGCATTCTGTGGGTGCAGATAGATCTCACCCTAACAATAGCAATGAAGTAGTTCATCTGCGTTCTAGGGGTCAGGCTACATATTGCATTAAATTTAGCCTTTGTTATTTTATTTTGTCGAGTTAAGTTAAATAGCTGCCAGGCCCTCAAAATCAGGACTACTGTACACAGGCAAGGAATGTTTAACCCTTTCCCTCCCAACACAGTCTCAGCTATAAAGCCCCCTCCCAGTTGCTATTGGAGCCAAGGAATTCTTCTCTCTCAACCCTAAATAACTGTTTTGGAAGCTAGGTTCATCAGGACTGCGACACAGAGAGGAAGGAATTTACGATATAATCATGTATTTTATTGATAAATTACTACTTTTATGATTAATCAGCTAAAATTTCTTTAATCAAGTGGTAGTCCTAATATTCCGTGCTCCTACTAGAGAGCAACACTTAGCTAATTCTGAAGCTGACATTATGCTTAAAACAGTAGGATTTGTGCTTTATTGGCATTTGCATTCTAGCTGGATTATCCCTAAAGGCAGATGGGATGAATGAGGCCATGTAAGGGTTCAGGCTGTTGCTGCCTACTTGTTGGCAGGATCAGAAATATCCCAAGTTCTTTCAGAGGTTACTAAAAAAAAATGTTGCTTTTATATGTTGGTGGGTTCAAATGTTTCACATTGATTATTTGTTGATCCCAAATATAACCCACGTTTTCAGCTAAAAGTGGTGCCCAAATTGGTTTATAATTAATATATACCCACATATAATTCTAGTAGGGCTATGGATGACAGAATATTCTGGTCTCTGGGGAGATTGTTCCATGAGGCAAGGTGAAGTGGTCACCTCAAGCAGCACATTATTGGGCTACCAGTGAGGTGGCAAGATGTCCTTGCCACCTTAGTTGCCTCCCTCTGCCATCAGAGTAGCTCTTCACCTTTGCCTCTTCCTCAATTTTTCTTGCTGTCACCACTGCCTGCCTTGATTTGGCATGTAAAATGTGCACCCTTCTACCATTATTATTACTGATACGATTATTTGTCCGCCTCCTTTTTCATGCTCTGCTGGGCTGATTATGAAAAGGGGAAAGAAATGGAGGAAGAAATGAGAAAAGGGCAGTAGAGTACTGGAGACACACTGAGGCTCTGCACACGAGCAGTGTGCAGAGCCTGCAGGGCTTGTGCAGGAAGAGCGGGCTTGACCCACTCTCCCCACACACAAACATCCCCCCCCCCGTGCAGCCGAATCAGCTGCCACATGATTACTGGTTCTGTCATGGAGCCAGCAGGGACAGAGGGAATTGGGGGTCATCTGGCCCCCAAAAGTCCCAGTATGCCCTGTGCGAGTATGCAGGGCATTCTGGGGGAATTCCCAACACTGGGAGGCCTGCTGCAGCCTCCTGGTCAGGGGTCTACTTGTGAGTCACCACAGTGTGGAGCCATGCCACAGCAGCTCTCAATTAAAAAATGGGGTTAGCGGAGCGCTCACTCCACTAACCTCATTTTAGAGAAGGGCTACTTTGGCGGGCTAGTCACCGTTGAACCGCCAGGCTCCCTTAGCCTGGTTTTCCCCATCATGAGAATAGGCTCTCTGTCTCAGTAGAGAGCCTTTTCCTTATTTTGTCTTCTGCTTCCTCACCCTTTTCATAACCAGCCTTGCAGCATACAACGGAGGAGGTAGAGGAGGGTGTGTCATTTTACATGGGAGCAGCAGTTGCCACCACAAAAGACTGTGGTGCCACCACAATTGCCACCAGAGGAGGCAAGTGTGTGTATTCGCATATGTGTGTTGCATGTATACACAAAATCAAGAAGCAACAGTCGGTGGCTATAATAAAGCAAGAGAGTGAGGTAGTTGCCTGAAGGGGAGGCCACATTTGGTATCCTGCATCATTTGCACAAAAGTATTGGACCTCCTCTCCTGACACTTAGGAACATAGGAAGCTGCTTTATACTGAGTCAGACCATTGGTCTATCTAGCTAAGTATTGTCTACACTGACTGGCAGTGGCTCTCCAAGGTTTCAGTCAGGGGTCTTTCCCAGCCTTAATTGGAGATGCTGTCAGGGCTTGAACACAGCAGATGGGCGGGTGTGCTATGGGCACACGCACGCCCAGTACTTCCGGCCAGGGACGGGGAAAGGGTGACAGGAAGGTACACTGCCGCCCCAAGGGGCTTTGCTACAATGGAGCGCCGGTGGGGGAAACACGGTGGGAGGGATAAGTGCACCCTACCCCACCCTTAAAGGAACACCCCTGGCACCTCCGGAACAGTTCCAGCCACATCTCTGGCAGACAATACTCGCATGTAGTTACCCATCAAATGCAAAACTCCTTTGCTTAGCAAAGGGGACAATTCATGTTTGCTTCCATAAGCAATTTGCTTCCCTAATCCACCTAATGGCGCAGCAAGGAAGTAACTTGCCTAGGAAGCAAGAGGTTGCTGGTTCGACTCCCCGCTGGTATGTTTCCCAGACTGTGGGAGACACCTATACTGGGCAGCAGCAATACAGGAAGATGCTGAAAGGCATCATCTCATACTGCGTGGAAGATGGCAGTGGTAAACCCCCTCCTGTATTTCCTACCAAAGAAAACGACATGGCTCTGTGGTCACCAGGAGTCAACACCGACTCAACGGCACAACCACCACAAGACCAGCTCGCCTCCCCAAATATCAGCCCACTACAGCAGCCCCTTCACTGAACTCTACATTGAGGCTTACAACAACCCTGGAAGGTGGGCTGTTATTACTCCCCATGAGGGGGCTTATGCTGAGAGGGAGTGACATGCCTAAGTGTACCTAGTGAGTCTATGACAAAGGTGACATTTGAACCAAAGACTTCCTGATTCACAGCTCGATCTTAACACCAACACTACACCAATCTTCTGCTAATTCGGGATGTGTACAGATGCAGGACTCGAGACATATTTTTTCTCCCGTAGACCAAGCCCAGCTTCCTTCTTCTTGACAGCACATTCAGCAGATGTTCTCAGCATTGTGAATGCTTCTCTCAGTCATCTGTCTTGCTCCTCACTCCTATTATAGGCAAGCTGTCTGCCTTTTACAAAAAAAATAAAAATTAAAGCACACTATGAATGTTTGTATATTTAAACATTTCTTTGTGGCTTTGTTGTTATTTTTTTAAAGGAAGAAGAAGAAGCAATGCCATTTAAAAAGAGCTGAAAAACAATATTGGGAGTAGGATGGGTGGATCCATGGTGTCTGGTGCACTAGCCAATCAGTACAGTGCACAGCCAGTTTCTGCTGCAAACTGACACAACTAGTTTATCTTGAGTTTGATGCAGGCTCAGACAGGCCCGCAGGGCAACAGGGCACATTCCCGGTGTGCCCCACCGCAATCGGCAGCAGTGAATACTCCAGAGGCGTATCTAAGGAAAATAGCGCCTAGGGCAAGCATTGAAATTGCACCCCCTGTCCAAACATCTGACACCCATCTTTCAGATAACTTCAGATAAGTCTGAAGGTCACATACAAGTCACATATCTGAATATGTGTACAGTGACTTATATTATATTAATTTTTTTAAAAAAATTACCTGTAGCCCCTTTGGGGGGCTTCTAAAGGCTGGGCGGTCTGCAAAGGTTCCCCCTCCCCCCTCCTGGCCTCTAGGGCCTCACAGGGACCATTTAAGCATGTGTGGTGGCCATTTTTTTTAAAAAAAAAATTTTAAATGACAGCTGAAAACAAAATGGCCACCACATGCTCAAATGGCCTCTGTGAAGCCTGGTATGGCCTAGGGCCTCAAAGAGGCCATTTGAGCATGCACAGTGGCCATTTTGTTTTCGGCAGCCTTTTTTTTAAAAAATTAATTTTAAGAAATGGCGCCCCCCCTTCAAGTGGTGCCCGGGGCACGTGCCCTGCCTGCCCCACCCTAGATACGCCCCTGGAATACTCCCACCCTTAAGTACCCATTCTGCTTAAAACCCAGCGCCCTTCCCACATACATTCCACTGCCCTCTCAGTGCCCCCAGTCCAGCCCTGGTTTGATGTTGGGCATGGGATATATAATAAGGTCGTGCACACAATCTCACTGGGGTGGGCAGGTGGGCTGTGGGGAAGGCAGGAACTTATCTGCTTTCCCCGAAAGATGAGAAGCCACCATCCTCCCCTCTGCCACACCATGCACCCACATGTGTGGCGGTGTGTCAGAGTGGCAGAGGAAGATGCTGGGAACAGGAGGATTTCCCCCTGCAACCCAGGGTGCCACAGGGCACACACGCAGCAGCTGCTTTCATTAGAGCAGCCACTGCACTCAGTGGAGCCACTCCTTCCCCGTAGCTTGCTGCCGGAAATGACAGTGGAAAAGCTGTTTAATCCAGCAGCGGTTGCCCAGTTGATTAACAGCCGAGGTTAAGTGAACCATAGGTTCGCTTAACCTTGGTTAAACACCAGGTTAAAAACTCGGGCTTGGCTCAAGGGCAAGCACATGTGCCGGGTCTTCACACGTGCTTGCAAGCCTGTGAGCAGAGGCTTCACATGTACAATCTAGCCCACCCTGGGCTGGGTTAGGTTGTGTGTGTGTGTGTGTGTGTGTGTGTGTGTGTGTGTGTGTGTGTGGTTCTGTGGTGGTGCAGCAGCTCAGATAATATAATCTGTGTACTGTGTTCTGTGGATCATTATTCTGATTCAGTCACTTTTGTGTAACTATCCAGAACAGGAAATCCCTGGTATGTTTGTCTTAGACCTTGCTTGCTTAGGTCTTGGATCACCAAATCTCTTCTCTGCTGAACATGTAGTGGTGCATACTGATTGGCCGAGCTGCTGTGATGCATGGAATGTTGTTCTTGACCATTCCAGTTACTCAGGGGAAATGTTATTATAGAATGCTTTCGGTCTGCTTTCTGTGAAGGAAAGGAGAATAGTCCATTTGGGATTGTTTTAATGGAAGGTGGTATATAAATTTAACAATAAAATAAAATGAATAAAAATTTGGGTAGAATTAAGCTTTACCCAACTCCTGAAAACAGGAGTGGCTGTTTGCCCCCAAACTGTAATTTCTGTTGCTTTGTTCAGCAGCTACATTAGTGAGGGAACCACTGAGATACAGCCCCTCCAGAAACTGAATTTTAAAAATCTGGTCTAGAATCTGTATTTATCTTGTCTGGTTCTCAGTCTTGCTGTATAAAAATGTTATGAGGAAACATTCCCCACTAAAGTGGCAACCATCTTATCAGTAGAGGCTCATCTGAAGGAGCTGAGGGGAGGGGGCACCGAAGGAGGGACCGTTGCTTCTGCTTCCTGGCTACAGCTCAGGTTACTCCTCTCTCCCGCACCACCCAAGAGCTATGCTGCCTGCAGGCTGGCCGTTCATCAGGTAGAGCTGTGTGGTTAACCATGCAGCTATACCTGATGAGTGGCCAGACTTGGATGGGGTGGGAGAGAGAGAGGAGCAAGCCAAACTGCCTCCGTGAGTGCCCCCTGGTGCCCAAGGTGAGGAATTATGGCATCTTAGCCTCACTTCTGAGTACATGGCGCAGTGGGGAAATGACTTGACTAGCGAGCCAGAGGTTCCCGGTTCAAATCCCCGCTGGTATGTTTCCCAGACTATGGGAAACACCTATATTGGGTATCAGTGATATAGGAAGGTGCTGAAAGGCATCATCTCATACTGCGTGGGAGATGGCAATTATAAACCCCTCCTGTTTTCTACCAAGCACAACCACAGGGCTCTGTGGTCACCAGGAGTCGACATCAACTCGATGGCACACTTTACTTTATTTTAATGATTTCTAGCATGGAATGAACCACAAGAATTCTGGAGTTCTGAGTGGCCCTGGCTAGATTCCAGGATAACTTATCAATGTTTAGGATTTCCCTGAGATATTAATCAGGCATAGTCTTCCCCCCCACCCTTTCTGCATTTCATTTCCTTATCTCTTTCCAATAGTTGCCTTTGCCTGGTAAAATAGTTCCTTGGGTGCCAGTTCACAAGGGAGTGAGGGAGACTGCATGCCAGTGATGGGGAAATTATTGCTCTCTGTTTGTGCTGCCTGCAAATCAACTTGGGAGAGCGATGAAGTCTGTGAGTGAAACATGTAGTCAGAGCCATGGAAATCAGCAGCAATATTTATTACCGTAGAAACCGCTCTCCGACCATTGTTCCTTTGAGAACTGACCAGTGTTCATAAATTACCTCTGAGACCTGCTATTGGCTTGGTTGTTGACCTCCCAAGTGCATATCATAGCCTAGAAAAGTGTTTTCTCTTTTAAAAGTATTTACACCAGGGCTATGAACACAGTTACGAAAATGAAGTAGGTGGTATGCAGCCCAGGTTTGCAGGCTTGTGTGAACCCATGCCAATCCCAATAACCCAGCTTGCTCAAATGTGGGTAGCCCAGATTCTGTACCTTATTCTTTACTGAGGTAGGATGAAAAAAGGAGCTGCCCTACCTCAGTGTGTTGAGCATGTGGGTGCATTTGCCATTTCTAGGAGCCTCCAGGAGCAAGCATCCATGTTTGACATAGAGCACCGTGGCTACAGGCGCTGGTATCTGTGCCACTTTATGGTCCTTTGCTAGCAATGCCTTCAGGAGGACTGGTTCCACATCCTGCCCCTTTGTGGCCAATCAGGGGATGGATGATGAGGCAACGAAGGCTGTCAGTGTCCTGGCAACGCAAAGCATGATAGGAAGCTTTTGCCAATCCCCAGAGAACCCAGAGAACCTTCCCACCCCAACTCCCATTTGCCGCAACGGAAACTGTAGCTGTCATGATCATCTGGGTGCTGTATTTGCAGACACAAACAGCGGGGGTTAGCTCATCTGTAAGAAATAAGGTAGAAATTCTTTAACCCCCTGCCAACTCCAACCCCCTGTATGATTGTGTGCAAGGCCCTAACATGGCCTACTCGACAGTAGAATTTGTCCCCTCTCAATTAACCAAATCTACACTCTCCACTCCCACTGCTGTGGAAATGAACATAAGAAGAGCCTTGCTGGATCAGGCCCGAGGGCCATCTAATCTAGCACCCTGTTTCCCACAGCAGATGCCTCCAGGAAGCCCACAGGCAAGAGGTGAAGGCACACCCTCTCTTCCACTGTTGCTCCCTTGCAGATACTTAAAGGCATCTTGCCACTGAGGCTGGAGGTGGCCTATGGCCCTCAAGACTAGTAGCCGTAGATAGCCCTGTCTTCCATGAATTTGTCTAAGCCCCTTTTAAAGCCATCCAAGCTAATGGCCATCAGCACTTCTCATGGCAGAGAATTCCATAGCTTAATTGTGTGCTGGGTGAAAAAGTATTTTCTTTTGCCTGGCCAGTAACTTTCAATGGATGACCCCTGGTTCTGGTTTTGTGAGAGAGGGAGAAAAAACTTTTTCTCTCCACACCATGAATAGTTTTACAAACCTCTATCATATCTCCCTGTAGTCAGCTGTTTTCTGAAATAAAAAAGCTCCATGCTCTGTAGCCTTGCCTTGTATAGAAGATGCTCTAGTCCCATATCATTTTGATTGCCCTCTTTGCTTTTCCCTGCTCTCTGAAATCCATTTTGAGAAACAGCGACCAGCACTCCAAATGTGGCCACAGCATAGATTTGTAAAATGGCATTAAAATATTTTATAATGCTATAATGGTTTATAGAATATCATATTAGAAATATTATAATAGTTCTATTATCAATCACCTTCCTAATGATCCCTAGCATGGATCATATGGTTGTTTCTGGAACAAGTTGTTAAATGTTCACTGAATATAACAGACACACCACAAAACCAACAATTCTGAGAGCCGCATTCTTTGAAGAGAAAGACAAAACCTTCGCATAGCACATAACTGGCTTACAGAACTCACTGCTACATGATGTGGCGGTGATGCCCCCCGGCTCGGATGGCTTTAAGGGGGTATTAGACAAACCTATAACTGAATATTGGCCATGATGTTGTATTTTATGGGCATGATCGTTTCTTTATGAAAATGGGTTGGTCGTGATTGGCCTATGGCGCTCCCTATGCAGAGGCAGTATTTACACCAGGGGCTGTTTCAGGATGAGCTTGTTGACTTCTGAGTCAACAAGCTCTGGCTGTTCACCTCTGGAAACTCTAGTGGGACCTTTAGTCTGATCCAGCAGAGCTCTTACATAGGAAACTGCTTTGTATCAAGTCAAACCACAGGTCTGTCTAGCTTAGTATTCTCTATACTTACTGGCAGCCGCTCTTCGGCATTTCAGATGGATGTTTCCCAGACCTTCCTGAAGATAGGGGTGTGCACAGAACCAGTTGGTCCAGTTTGGTTCAAGTCTGAATCAGATCCGGACTGGACTGGGCCAGTTCAGTCTGGCTCCCCCTTGAACCCCCGTGGTTCGGTCTGGGGGAGGGGGCTTCGCAAACCAGGAAGAGGCCTGTTGTGCAGGCATGGTGGCCTCCAAAATGGAGGAGGGGGAGGCCTGAACAGGCCGACGAACGGATGAACTGGCCAGTTTTGAAAGGATGGAAGGCCGGCAGGGGGAGGGAGAACCACACAGCCCTGTTTTGGAGCGAGATGCCCCCGCGTCTGCCGTCAAACATGGGGGGCATGTCTGGGGCTGTGAGGTGTGGCCCCTGATTGGTGGCTGCCCAGGTTCTTTGGACCCATTCGCCCAGTGGTGGCTCTGTCCCTGGGCAGGAGTCTCTCCCAACCCTACCTGGAGATTTGGCCAGGGATTGAACCTGGGACCTCCTTCATGCAAAGCAAATACACTGGAGATGGGGCTGTAGCTCAGTAACAATACAGATCACTTATGAAATCTGGAAACAATCTGGTGAACCTGTGTGCAATGATATCACACTCTGAGGCATCTCAAGCAGGAGGACTCATAACCATCTCCCAACTAGTTCTTTCTCTCTTGCACATTCCTCAAAATCTTTCATTCCCTCAGTTCCTCTTGTTTGAATCATCTCCAGTTTGGACTGTGGCATCCCGCTACAGACTGTAATTCAGGGGCTCTTTGTGAATATTTTTATTGTGTCCTTTTTGGTTATCAGTTCATCTCTCTTGCCACCTACCTGGATACAGCATTCCTCCCTACGAGATACATTTTACAAGGACTTTTGTTGCTAGGATAGAGGCCGGTCTCTAAAGCTTAACAACTTCTAAACAAGTTTTATAACATGCCCATATAACTTTATGGCAATTTAGATCATTTATACAGCATTGCATAAAACCTTGCACAACAGCACAGCTGGCTGGTGCAGCGTATTGGCACAGAGGCACACCTCACTATCTACAGCTGACTATAACCTGTAGCCTCAATGACTGAGCTCTTAGAACTGGAATTGCACATTATTGGAAACACGGGACTTCTACCAAAAGTAGCATCCTATCTTACTCTAGGCACTGGCACAGTCTTTTCTGAGATAAGGACCAGAGATGGCCAGGACCATGGAGAGTTCCCAGAACATCTGATCAGGACCATGGTCAGAGGTGATCGGAATTCAGAGCAAAGTATAACAAAAGGGGAAGTTGCTCCAGCAGTTTTAGTTTAGTATTTATTTACGGTCTTTGACCAAATGATACAACACATTTACATTTACAAAAAAGAGAAAACAAAACATACTTTCAGAAAATTTGAAACATTAAATAAAAACCAGTTAATCACTTAAAATGGAGTACATGTGCATATTGTAGCTTCCCAGAAGCCTCAGAGACTCTATTCCTTTGAGGGCCGTAATCTTGAGGCCACATAACAAAACTTGGCTACTGCGGCAGAAGTTGCTATATCCTTGTCATCTAATAAGTACGTTATAAGGCTTCTTTTCCATTCAGATCTTTTAATAATGGACCAATTAATTGATGCCGTATGTCCTGATATATAGGGCATTTCAATAAAATGTGGGCTATAGTTTCGACCGCCTGATCGCAAGGACATTTCCTTTCTTCATAGAGTAATTTTGCTATTTCCCATACAGTAAAGCCAATGGGAAAACGTTGAACCTAGGCCTAGAGAAGGCCCATCTAAATTTACTTAAGGTGATTGTAAATAAGTATGCTGCCGGAGTAAGATCCACCTTAGCATAGATTGATTTTAGAAAAGCAGTAAGCTGGCCTTTTCAGTTTGTAAATCTATGTCTATCAATCTCTGTCTCACCAGTCTACGGGCTGTGTTTTCGCCGGCCTCCAGCAGTAGGGCAGGAGATAGTCCACTTTGACTAAGTTTGTCTGTTATCTTCCTACTCCAGGATGATTGCGGCTCAACCGATAAGAATTTAGGAATTAGTCCCATCAGGTAAAGATGGAGTTTAATCCAGTAAAATATTCTTATTAGCCATGCCCTGGATTCCAATTTGAGTAGGCCCGCCTCCCGGCGGACTGCCACATTGGGCACACAATTAGGTATGCCAAATAGCGTTCTCAAAAAAACCGTTTGGATTTTTTCAAGTTCGTTAAAGTTAGAATATGACCCCAATTGTGTCCCATAAAGAAGTTGAGGGACTACTTTGGCCGTGTAAAGTTTAATGGCAGCTGGAATGTAATGTCCCCCCTGAGACCAAAAAAATCTCAGCATAGCTGTAGTACTGCGTTTGGCCTTATCTACAACAGATCTCATATGGGCAGTTTTATGGCCATTGGACTGAAAAACTACCCCTAGGTATTTAAATTGCTTTACCTGGTCTATTCTACGGCCATCGATTGACCAGTTGAAGCTACGATTTTTTGTACAAAAATGGAGAATCTTAGTTTTGGTGTAATTTATTATTAGCTGCACTTCTTTACAGTAATCAGCCAGCACTCCCAGAGCTTTCTTTAAACCTATTCTGGTTTGGGACAGGATCACCGCATCATCGGTGTACATAAGAATCGATAGATATTTATCAGCCAGTTTGGGGGCATGTGTATCCGTACCTTGTAGCCGCTGGATTGAGCCATTCACATAGAAATTAAACAAAAAAGGGGCTAATATGCAGCCCTGTCTGACTCCCTTTTTTGTGGGTATTTTCTTTGAGAGATGACCCATGTAATCAAGGCTGTGGCAGAAGAAGACCAAAATAATCCCAGTAGTAATTGGCGCCCTGGGTGCAGTTCCAAAAGACCTTGAAGAGCACCTCAACACCATAGGGGCCACAGCAATCACCATCAGCCAATTACAAAAAGCAACTCTACTGGGAACAGCCTGTATTCTGCGACGATATCTATAACAACAGCAACAACATTGACAATAAAATTCAGCCATCCCAGGTCCTTGGGAAGGACTCAATGTCTGGATAAAACAAACCAGTCAATAACACCTGGGTGACTGTGTAAATAAATAATAATAATAATACCCAGACTGGCAGCGGCTTCTCCAAGGTTCTCCAAGGTTACAGGCAGGAATCTCTCTCAGCCATATCTTGGAGATGCCTGCCTGAAACTTGGAACCTAGATGCTCTTCCCAGAGCAGCTCCGTCCCCTGAAGGGAATATCTTACAGTGCTCACACTTCTAGTCTCCCATTGATATGCAACCAGGGCAGACCCTGCTTAGCTAAGGGGACGTTGTGCTTGCTACCACAAGATCAGCTCCCCTCCCTTATCTGTCTGCTCTATATAAATATTCCACAGTAGTTTGAGTAGTATGAGCAGGGTGGAAACATTATTTCAGTATCCCATCTATTGTGTCCCCATACTTAGCAATTTTGAGGATTTCTGTAGAATACCACAGAATCAGAGGAGCAAAGCATTTAAACGGAATGAAGGAAGATCACTTCCTATCCCCCTTCCTTCCTTCCCTGGATTTGATACATTAGTTCTCCTGGCTCAGGGGCGTAGCTAGGGAAGAGGGGGGCTGTGTTCATCCCTCTCTCTGACAGCCCCCCCTCCCCAGAGTGAGGGAGATAATGAAGATAATAGGGAGGGATGGAGCTGGAGGGCCCTCAGGAGCTGGGGGCCAGTGTTCTTTGAACCCTTTCACTCAGTTATAGCTACACCCCTGCTCCGGGTACAAAAAAGGACCACTTTCTGCTGATGTGTCTCATCCACAGTCCCATTGCCCTAGAGACTCAGGGATTGTCTAACAACGCAGAGAGCTGGGCTCAGTTCCAAATGGCACATGCGTTGCTCGCTGAATCCGTGAAGGCTGCTCTGAATCCCCTGCCAAGCCGCTTGTGAAGTCCTGGGGGCTTGCTTAAATTAAAAGTAAATCTTCATTAAAATGAAATTATATATACAGAGGCCTGAAGGTTCCCAGCAAACAGAAGCTACATAAAAGGAACTAGGACAGCTGAGTGAATTGCGGAAAATGCCTTCTAGAGCTTAGCTTTCTTTCTTTTTTAATCAACCTTTGTGCTGCAGCCCTGTCGTTACCTATTTGGTCTGTTATTGACAGGCATCAGGAAGAGGTGGCCATCTGGCTTCATGCCCTCTACAGATGCCCATTGAAGCTGCTCAGCTCTGTCGCAAATCCCTTCCAGTAGCCAAATCACAGCCTCCTTTTTCTTCTGTGGCAGACTGATGAAGCCTAGCTCTTTAAAAGAGGAGGGCCGTGCTTCTCTTCCAGCTGTTACCATGGTGATCTGAGTGACCATGGCATGTAGCCTAAAGCAAATATCAAATCTTTTGAACTATATGATTTATATTCCCAGTATTCCTCAAATGTGTTAAATACGGCATCGTAATTGACTCTTTCGCTTAGAAGTCGGGTCAAATTAATTAAAACAGGCAATGCTTCCAATCTAACAGTGTGTGTGTGGGGGGGGTGTTTCCACAAAAAAGCATCTTGGTTTATCTTTAGATATCCAACAATATCATAAATAATTGTATTTCTTGTTTAAATCTTTTCCATTCCTCAGCAGCATTCAGTGACAGGGGCCTTCAGATACATTCCTAGGCCAAAGGTTCTGTACTGTTGTAGACCAGTCTCCAACATGCTCATAACTCTACATAGTGTGGGTGAATCACATGATCGCATTGTATGTTCAGAGGCCCAACTTGAGTGAGTCTTACTTTTCAAAGAAGGAGGAAAAGATTGTGGAATTTGGGCCACTATGTGTACAGATGTCCATGTGAATCAGCCCAAAAGTTTCATCATTCCCTAAGTCTAAGTCACTTTTCCTGGCAAATGGCTCTCGCTAATTGCTCCTTATTTTTGTCTTTTTGGAGATTTAAGTATGTTGCTAGCATGATTTACTAACATTATTCAGGGTTAAACTCCCTCTCTAGGGTCTCCTGAAATTAAATGTCCTAAGAGGGCAGGAGTGGATAACTTTTGTGTCTAGTGCACATGTAGGTAAAAGTGTGGGACATAGACTTTGGATAACTCCAATGAAAATGGAGTCAGCACCTTGGACAGCTCCAAGTAGGCAATCAAGATTGATGGGTACAGCATGCAGGAGATGGGAGATGGGTGCAGCAGAATAGGACCATGATTATTATTTGCTCTCTTGAACATAGCCTCTACCACTCCCTCTGTCCATCCATCCCTCTGGCCTCCACATTCCATCCTCCCAGAGTCCAGCACCCTTTCTTCATCTTCCATTACCTCTGCATCTTCCCAGTGTTCAAATCATAGAATCATGGAACTGAAGGGGGCATTTGAGGCCATCTAGTCAAGCCCCCTGCTCAACACAGAAAATCCAGAACTAGAACATCCCCTCAGTTGGTTGTCCAGCCTCTGCTTGAAGACCTCTAGTGGAGAGCACACCCACTCCCTAGATAATTGGCTCCATTGTTGAAACTATTCTTGCCATTCAAAAATTTCTCCTTCATATTCAACTGAAATCAACCTTCCTTAAACAACATGTAACTGAAGACCACTGTCATGTCTTCTCTTCACCAAGCTAAACGTCCCCAGTTCTTTCAACTTTTCCTCATAGGGCTTGTTTTCTTGTTGCCTGGCCATCTTTGCTACCCTCTTCAGAAACCATTCAAATTTATCTACATCCTTCTTCAAGTGCAGCAACCAGAACTGGACAGTACTTGAGGCCCCACGAGCATAGAATAAAATGGAACTGATACTTCTCATCTGCTAACTGAGCAAAGAGGCACTTTTTTAAAGTGGTGAATCACTTTATTTAGCAGGGGGAGGGCAACTGGCCCTATCCATCCCCAGCACAACATCACTCCAGTGGCTGTTGCTGGTGTCTATCTTATGTTTCTTTTTTATCTATTATTTATTTATTTGATCTTTTTTATCTCTCTTTGGGGACAGGGAGCCTGTTTGTTTGTTTCTTTGTTTGTATCTGTGTAAAGTGCTTTGGGAACTTTTGTTGAAAAGCAGCATATACATGTTCACTTTATCTATATTCATATTCATTTGGATACTATGGTTCTGTTAATATAGCCTACAATCGCATTCACCTTTTTTGCAGTTGCATCACACTGTATCATGTTGCTTCAACCCATCAATCTGAAGACAAGGAAGAAGATTCAAATCCCACCCTGAGCACTAGTTCAAAGCAGTAGTTCAGAGCTTATTTGAGTAACCAAAAATGCAGTTCTTCCAACCCCGAAGATTTGAATCCATGCTGAGTAGCTAGGTATTTCCTGACCAATTCCTTTTCAGTATTGACCTCAAATCCTGACACTCATCATTCACACTACTTTTGTGAGACTGGATTTTCTTCTTTTGAGAAGAGATGGTTCTTGATAAAGTGGTTCTGAATTCCACAAATAAACCCAGATCAGTAGAAGACATTATACATTTGATAGCAGAGTTTCCAGATCTCATGGTTCATTCTGAAGTGTTTAGGATTTTAGCCTCCTTCTCAGGCTTTCCAGGAAAAGGAATAAAATCACAGGATGAGTAACAGGAATCAAGGGGGCAAGCTATTTTTTGACTTGAATTGATTACAGCTTTTGCTGCTCCCCACTTCCTCTTTACCCTGTGGCATCAGGCACAGGCAGCCCTTTCCCCTGACACCCAAGTGCCCTCTGTGTCACCATTTGTCTTCACCCCAATCCCAGTAGACTCCACACTGTGAGCTGCTAGTCATGATCCTTTAGCTTCCAGATTCCATCCCTGAGCATCTCAGAGTCTGTCAAGCTGACATAGTAATGATTTTGTTTAAGTAATTTGCAACATTTATTCTGGTTTTGTAGACCTTGGAGAATGTCACAGGCCTTGAAAATTTTGGATTTCCTTGATTAGAATGTTTAGTACAGTGAAGATGAGATTTTGCTTATTCAACTAGAAAAAGTTCTCCTTTGAGTCACAGCTACTTTGTCAGCTTGTCTTTTCCGCCATGTGGAGTTGTCTATTTTATTCCTGACTTGACAGTAACCATCTCTTTTCTCTCCAGTCTTTTCGTCCATACATGTAATTATGCTCCAGAGAACTCCCAGACAGAGCTTTAGAACTGGAATTGTAGAACACTGTATGGGCCCTCTTGAACTTGGTGAATTCCCAGCACCATCCCCTAAACTGCATCCCCTAGAGGAGAAATGATACAATTTACCCATATGCAACCTATTTATATGTATCTGGTAGATGTACCCCAAATCCACATTTGTACAGGATCTCAGTTACCAGCTCTTGGTTCCTGCAGGTCAACAGAGCTAACAATACCATGGGTTAATAAAAGAAGGAGCAGTTATAGCATACACTGGGCTTGTTCTCACGCCAAACAGGAAAGCTGGAGGGAAGGCAGGACCCTGCCTTCCTGCTCCCAGAGGACCAGAGCCTGTTCATGGTTCTGTCGCTCATATGCTTACACAAATGGTACAAGCCATCTCCATAGCTGAGATCAGGAGTGAGGGAAACCACTGCCAGAGCCACCATAGTGCGAACAGGTCTGAATAACGCGGGCTGCTGCACTTCAGGGGCCATGCCTTGCGCCCCAACCACACCCCCATTTGCTAGTAAAATCTGACCAGCGCTGCATTCCCTTTAAAAGGCAGGGAGAGTCGCTCTGGCCGCACTGCAATTGCAGTGCTGGCTAGATTTTATTTGCAAATGGGGCACGCGGAGCAATTTGTGAGCAAACCATGCCCCCTGTATCTGACGTCAGATGCTGACATGACATATGGGGCATGGCTAGGGAGACAGCGGCGGCGAGCTGTACCCAGGATGCCACTGACCTCCCTCCATGCCTGGGGGAAACCAAACTGGGTCCTCCAGGATCCCACAATGCACCACATGAGCAGCCAAGAGGCAGCCCTCAGTACAGCAACAGTGCTCTTCTCCCTGGCCTCACAAGCCTCAGAGGTTTAGAGTAACCATGGCCACTGGCCACCTGGGAGCAGTGTTCCCTCTATCAGGGATTCCCAGAATTTGTTGACTACAACTCCCAGCATCCTCAGCCAAAGGGCACTGCAGCTGGGGATTCTGGGAGTTGCAGTCAACAACATTTGGGAATTCCTGTTAGAGGGAACAGTGCCTGGGAGCAATTTAAAAGTGGTGGTTTAAACGTGAGCACAGACAACCAGTGTTCCCTCTAACAGGGATTCCCAGATGTTGACTACAACTCCCAGGATCCCCAAGCAAAAACCACTGCATCTGGGGATTCTGGGAGTTGTAGTCAACAACATCTGGGGATCCCTGTTAGAGGGAGCAGTGCTGGGTAGTAGATCTGGAGCCTCTGGATGGGGTGGTTTATAAATGTAATAAATAAATAATAATAATAATTAATACCCAGGCTTGAAGCTGCTGGGTCAGGAGGACTCCCAATGGCCCAGCCAGCCAGCAATTCCTGGGTTTACCCTCTCCTCCCCAGGAATCTCTGGTCATGAGAACAACCTTATTCTGTCCCTATTTACCAGGGACTACTTCCTGGACCTTGTGTCAGATTCTCCATTAGCATTATCTTTGTCATTGAATATCTAAACTAATGCTGTGCCCACACACCAACATTTTCTTTCACATAAAAAGGGAGGGGCAATTTCAGTTCAGTTCAGTTTATTTCTATCTTTGATCCAATACATAATCTAGATCAAATAAATCTACCCTGAGGGTAGATATCAATATAATATAATATAATTAGTTATAATATATAGATGTAGTGATTAGGTCCTGGACTAGGGTTGGGGAGACCCAAGTTCAAATCCCCATCCTTCCGAGGTCGGTAAAAATGAGTACCCAGAATGTTGGGGGCAATATGCTAAATCATTGTAAACCGCTTAGAGAGCTCCGGCTATAGAGCGGTATATAAATGTAAGTGCTATTGCTATTGCTATTGCTATTCAGCCATGATACTTGCTGGATGACTCTGGGCCAGTCACTTCTCTCTCAGCCTAACTTGCTTCACAGGGTTGTTGTGAGGAGAAGCTTAGGTACGTAGTACACCGCTCTGGGCTCCTTGGAGGAAGAGTGGGATATAAAATGTAAATATATGTGAGTGAGTGTGTGTGTCTGTATACACACACACACACACACACACATATGACAATTTCAGTGATTTCTCCATCTGTGGTCACCTGTTGTCTCTTGAAATTGAAATTTGAGAGAACAAATTAGGCTAATTGATGCATAGGATCTTGGTCAAAATGACTCCATGGGAATTATACCGCAGAAAGTGTAGTAGATACTGCAGACAGCTCCCTCACTTTAGCCACATCCACCTGGGCTCCCCTGCTACTCCTGCTGTGTTTTCAAAGGCTCCAGCGCCAAGAGTTGTGTCACACCTTAATGATCCCCTAATCAATAGGCAAGGAGCCAAAGTTGCTTTGGAAAGTGAACTGCTAGGGAGGAGGGTTATTATTCTAATTGTGGCTTATTGAGATCTGTACAAATGATTTGAAATGCTTTAAAAGATGATTATGCCACAAATCATCTCAAGCATGTGCCAGCACAGACAACGGAACACAATCCTCTCTCGCTCTCTCTTAATATACCTGCTTTTAATGCAAGGCTGGCTCTGCCATTACCCAGCCATTTACTCAGAAACAAGCTCCAGTTCATTGTAGAACTTGATCAATTATTGATACAAGTTGCTTTCTGCTGGGAGGCTTTTTGGGAGAGGCCAGAGTTCTTCTCCAAGAAAAATGTGAATATTGTTTTGTAAGCAGTTCCTTGCTGAGGCATATTTGAGTGCTGATATGGAGACATCAGGCAGGTTGGCCTTGCATCAGCTGACAACCCCATGCACCCAGGGACTGTAAGAGAATGGCAGAGGGGACTAGGGATGTGCAAAATGGGCCGGCTCAAGGGTTCATCCTCAAGCTGGATTGGGCCCGCAAATAGCCCGTGCACATGCGTGATGGCCTTCAAAATGGCTTCCGCAAGCTGGGAGAGGACCGGAAAGTCCTGAAAATGGGCCAAACCAGCCCAGAAAAGACTGGCGGAGGAGAGGGGGTGGCTAGAGGGGAAGTTTCAGAGAGACACACACCTCACAGCCACAGCAACACCCCTTGGAGGCAGCAGAACAGCCTGGGCCTTATGGTGAGTTTTCTTTAAAAAACCTCTCGTCCAGGTCATGCAGAGGCCTATTGCGAAGGCGCAGCGGCCTCCAAAATGGCCATCGCGCTGAGGGGAGAAGGCCCAAAACCAGCTGAAGAGTGATCAGATGGCCAATTCCAGGAATAAGGGAGACCAGCGGGGAAGGGTGAACCTCTGCTGACCCCTCTGTCAGCTCAAACATCTCCTCCGCAGGGGATAAGTGTAAAAAAATTTTTTTTTAAAAAATTTAAAATTAAAAAAAAATTGCCACCACCACCACCCCGCACCTGGGGCAGAGGGTTGGGTCCAGGGTCAGACCGAACAGGGGGTGGTTCAGTTCAACCCCAAACAGTCGAACCTGTTCAATGTCAAACCTGTTTGCATATCCCTAGAAGTCATGTCTGGATAACTTCCTGGTGATTAATGAGATTAATGAGAAGGAATCATATCAAAGTCATGTGCTCTGTGCACTAATTAGAAGCTTGCCTGATATGGTTTGGACTGACTGAAGTTTGTGAGCACTTTCCAAAACTGATCCTTCATAGTCCACATTAAAAATTGAATGTGCCATCTCTGAGGGAGGACATGGTTATTGCTCATGCCTTAGCTGGTAAAAGACCATCCTGGCAACAGGTGTCAGCTGAGAATCCAGTAGCTTACATCCAAACTAACACTGCACTAGTGCAAACATGTTGCACTACTGCAAGGAGGTTTCACTCTCTAATCCCGCTAAGTCAGGAGTTTGTGTTCGAGTAGTGCTGATGCAGTCCGGTTCACTTGTGCAGCCAGGGCTCACCACCTACTGTGAAACGTCTTCCACGGCACATATATGTTGCAAGGAATGATGCACTGTTATCTGCTCTCCTTGTTGTGCAAGCACTGTGCTCACAAAAGCAGACCAAGCGTGCAAGAGATTGAGCAGCTTTTGTTGTGAACTACACCTGGTTTCGTACTCTGTACATACTCAGAGGGAAAGAGGCAAGGTCACATCATACACAAACTGAATTGGTTCTTGGAGATGGTGACCATGTAGGATCTGGGCGCGCAAACAGAGATAGAGAGGCACACTCAGAAAGTTCAATGGGCTTTATTATAAAAAGTTGCTCATCAGGATAAAATCATCCACATTAAAAAAACATGTTTCTGATTCAAGGTGTAGTGTAATGTGCCTAACTAACATATGTGTGTGCAATCAGTAATTACAGCTATCTAACAATCTAACAAATCCTAAATAAAACATTTAGCGAGAAGCAGAGAAAGAAGAAGGGGGAAGGGGGGCTTAGGAAGGGGGTGGCAGTGATTAGAAGGAAGGAAGGAAGGAAGGAAGGAAGGAAGGAAGGAAGGAAGGAAGGAAGGAAGGAAGAGGGATCCAAGGCTTGTGAAGGCAGCATATTACCAGGATCAGAGGCTTGAGAACAGTGGATCTTTCAGCTGAAGGAGAGAAGCTTTTGGCTGGAGACAGGAGCTCTTGGATCAAGCATGCAGTTTGCTCAGAGCACGGCTGAGAGTCAGAGCACCATGGCTGGGGAAGTCTTGACTTCTCACTGCGCAGTGGAAGTCACAGGCAGTTCCTGTCCATGGACAGAGTTCCTGCTTGTTGCCCCGCGGCTTAGCAGCATACTCTGGGATCGCTCGTGAGCAGATCTTGCTTGTAGGCACAAGACTGCTTGTAGGCAAGAGACTGCCACTTCTCTGTCCAGTAAGCTATTCTTTATAGTTGTCTCTTCCTTTGATCTCCCATCATCTTTCCTGGGTCCCAAAAGGTGACAACTTGCTGCTACCTTCTGGATAATGTCTTTTTAATTATTCAGGCAGTCCAGGGAGATCTTAATCCCATCTTCTGTTAGCTGCTATCTTGAGGAGGGGACATTGCCCAAGGCAAATCTGCCTCTCTGAGCTGCAAATGGGTATCTTCTCTTGTCCCCAGATTTGGGCCTGGTCCCAGAAGGTGTTAGTAAAAGGACTAAATCTACAGGTGTTCTCCTAGGGTGGGATTTCTATAGACAGCAACTGAGTAATCCCCTTTGGGCATAGCAGAGCAATCATTGACAAAGATTAACATAGACTTCTTGCAACAGGAAAGGGGAGATCAGCCCCTGGCCCCTTCCACAGACATTATCTGATAGTGAGTTACATTTTAGCATATTGATTAGCTCAGGCCTAGCCCTTGTGTTTCTGTGAGTGCCCATTTCACAATACAAGGCTGGATTGCCTCCTCCTTCACAGAGCAGTACATGAGGCAGGCAAGAGACCTGGGTGTCAGTTCACCCTGACTTCAGGCATTTAATTGAACTCTTATAAAATGGAATCAGACACAGGTCTGGGTTCCATATAATTCTGGGTTGATGCCTCTGAGTTTAATGATGGGGCCGGGTGTGTGTGTGTCCCCAACACTTTGAGCATCCATTCAGCAACATGACTTTCTTGTGTGGGAGCATCTTTACTAGTTGCACTCAGTCTGGATGTCAGTCAGTATTTTTGGTTTCAGACACGTCCAGTAGGGATGTGCACAAACCATCCCCCAACGGTTGGTGGTGGTTACCTTTAAGGAGGTGGGAGGGTGAGCTTAACCCCCCCCCCGCCACATTTCCCCTGTCAGCGCTGCTCTTGCCCAAATCACTGCCACATACCTCCTTGCTGCACATTGGGCACTTCCGGTTTGATGCTGACCGGGGCGGCAAGGAGCTATGCTGCCACCCCACACCCACAATTTTGGCAGCAGCACCGGCAGGGGAAATGTAGCGGGGGGGAGCACACCCTCCCAGCTCCTTAAAGGTAACACACACCCCTGCCGAACCACACCGAACACCAGACTGCCGAACTGGTTTGGCAGTCCGGAAAAAGGCCGCCAAACCGGTTCATGTATATCCTTAATGTCCAGAGAAAAGTCCGACCCTTTTAGTTATCTGGGAATGGAGCTCAGTGAAAAAGCTCTCGATTCATTTACTACTACTACTACTACTACCAGGAGTCGACACCGACTCCACGGCATAACTCTACCTTTACTACGACTACAAATGTTTATATACCGCTTCCCAACAAAAGGGCCCAAAGCGGTTTCCATGGAGAAATAAATAAAAATAAAGATGGACCCCTGTCCGCAAAGGGCTCAAAATCTAATAAAGAAACATAAGATAGACACCCGCAACCACCACTGGAGGGATGCTGTGCTGGGCTTGGATTGGGCCAGTAGTTCTCTCCCTGCTAAATATAAGAGAATCACCACTTTTAAAAGGTGCCTCTTTGCTCAGTTAGCAGGGCTTATCAGTTAGCCAAGGCAGGGCTGTATCAAAGGCAGGGCTGCACCAGTGCGGCGCCCTCCAAATGTTGTTGGACTACCGCTCCCATCATCCCCAGCCACAGTGGACAATAGTCAAGGATTACGGGAACTGCCATCCAACAGCAGCTGGAGGGCCAAAGTTACACAGCCCTGACCTAAGGTGTACACCTTTTAAAGGTGCTGTCTTTGCTATTCTGCAATGAGACCAAAAACAAAATAATCCATCTGATGTTTTCCATCAGCTGTCAACCCTCCCCAAGCTGTGTTTTCCTTCAAAGAGGGTTCCAATGGGATTTCATTATGCTGCTTGCAATATGTAGCTGAGCCCTGACTTGCCTGCCCCCCACCTTTCTGTTTTGAGTTGCAGCTTCAGTGGCTGCCATTCCCTGCATTTGTAGCTAAGCAATCTGGGATGTCGGCTGCAGCCCTCCCTGCCACCTAGCAGGAGACTTCAAAAACTAACAGGAGTCAAATGGGAACAGACTGGCAATCCAAGGCTGCTAACCCTTCAATCACTCCGGCTGCCTGCACTGGGTTTGATTTGTTTGGTTGCTAATATCCACCTCTTGGTTGGAAAGCAAGGCTCTGCAATCCCCTTTGTTGTTGGGGGCTGGGTGAAGAGAAGATAATGGGGCCAGCCCTCTCCCGCTAGGAGAGATAACTGGCTTCCCTTAGCTTCAGCAGTAATTGAAACATAATGAACATGAGGGACTAATTAGCAGGCGGCAGCGATAGCATGAACCTCGGTTTCCTATTCATTGGACTAAGGAGGGCCTTTCCACATCATCAGCTGATTGCATATTAAAAGTGCATTTACTTATCATTCGTTGCATGCAGTCTGCACATCTTTTCTGAAGGCAGTATTTCTTCTCACAGAGCTATCCCATTTTCCCAGGGGGAATGCAATACCTCTCACTGGCAGGGGCGGAGCTATAATTTGGCAGATGTGTCCTAAGAACCGGTTCTTAGGAGGCTCCTAAATCTCTCCCAGCATTTGGGAGCCTCCTTGCTTCCCACCCCTCCTACCACCACCAGGAGCATAGCTAGGGGAGAGGGGGCTCGTGTCCACCCCTCTCTCTAGCGGCCCCTCAGAGTGTGGGAGATAATGAAGAAAATAGGGAGGGGTGGGAGCTGGGGGGGCCCAAAGGAGCTGGGGGCATGGGCGTAGTGTCCATGAGACAAGCAGGGACAAATGTCCCTGGGCCCAGAGGGTCAGGAGGTCCCCAAGGGCCCCCCAAGCAGACTGCCCTGCTGCCCCTGCCCTGCCACGCTACCCCTGCCCTTGCCCGCCGCTGCTTCTTATCTTTGCTCCTGTGAGGCGGCAGGTGCTGTGGCTGGGCCGGGCCTCTCTCGCCGGCTGGCTGAACTGCACGCCTGCGCAGTTCAACTATGGAAGTCGTATGCCTGCCACCCTCATGGGGACAAGGATAAGAAGCGGCGGCAGGTCAAGGGCAGGGGCGGTGGGACTAGGGCGGCCGCAGTGCTGGGGCAGGGGCAGCAGCGAGGGGCAGGTGTTTATTGCTCCGCTCCTTGCGTCTGATGTCAGATGCAGGGGGTGTGGATTGGGGAATGTGTGCTTTGAACATGCAGTGGGGGGGCCTACAAAGATTTTGTCCCTGGGCCCCGGGGGTCTCGCTATGCTCCTGGCTGGAGGGCCCTTTTCTTTCAACCCTTTCACTCAATTATAGCTACACCCCTGACCACCACCACCCAGGAGGTGCGCCTGGGTCATTTTGGAGCCTGAACCCAAAGGCCTTTGAAGCCGCCCCCCACCGCTCCAAGTTAAGCATCATCCCTCTACACACACACACACACACACACACACTGTGACACAAGCAGTATTTTTAACACATGGGTTCTTGAGGCCACAAACAGCAACTGAACTCACAAGAATGTAAGAATATAAAGCAGGTATATTTTTGCAAAAATGCATTAGCAGAAACATTTGAACACACAACTTCACACATTCCCATCCCACATATTTCTTTCCCCACTCCCCCCTCTGTCTCTAAAGCACCCGGCGCAGGTCACAATAACACTCAGCCACCTGACACAGGTGAACACACCACCCAGGACGCACTAAAGAGGATTTGGGGTCCCTCAGGGGATGTGGAGGCCTTAGACTTCATCCCTGAAGTCCAGGGGTAAGAGTACTTCTGACCCTGCACCCTGCCCGGCCAGCTGCTCACTTGCTTACTTATTCTTGCTGTCCCATCACAGGCATATAGGAAGCTGCCTTCTTCCAAGTCAGACCCTGGTCCATCTAGCTCAGTATTGTCTACACAGACTGGCAGCGGCTTCTCCAAGGTTGCAGGCAGGAGTCTCTCTAAGCCCTATCTGCAGATGCCAGGGAGGGAACTTGGAACCTTCTGCATGCAAATATGCAGATGCTCTTCCCAGAGCAGCCCCATCCCCTAAGGGGAACATCTTCCAGTACTCAAATATGTAGTCTCCCTTTCAAATGCAATCCAGGGTAGGCCCTGCTGAACAAAGGGGGCGACTGGTGCTTGCTACCACCTAATGGCGAAGTGGGGAAATGACTTGCCTAGTGAGCAAGAGGTTGCTGGTTTGAATCCCCGTTGATAGTCTGGGAAACATCTATCTCAGGCTGCAGCGATACAGGAAGGTGCTAAAAGCAGGGGCGTAGCGACCATTGGGCAACCAGGTTCAAAAAACCTGGGCTGCCGCCCTCAAGAACCACGCCTTGCAGCCCTAACACACACCCTGCATCTGACATCAGACAAGGGTGTGGAGCTGGTTTAGCTCAAGCAATGTCCTGTTCAGGAGTTAGATGGCCAGCGCTGCATTCGCAGCACAGCCAGGAGGGGCTCTCCCTGCCTTTAAGGATCTAACTGGATCTAACTCCCGAATGGGGCTGCTAACCCCTGCGTCTGACATCAGACATACGGGGAGAGCGATGCCGCCACCGTGGCTGGACATGGGGTGCCGCTGGCCTGGCTCCGCTACTGGCTAAAAGGCATCATCACATACTGTGCGGGAGGAGGCCATGGTCAACCCCTCCTGTATTCTACCAAAGACAACCACAGGGCTCTGTGGGCACCAGGAGTCGACACCGACTCGATGGCACAACTTTTCCACAAGACCAGCTTGAGGAGCCCAGGGGCTCATCTTCACTGCTTGCTACATCCCCTTGTCTGTAGAACTATAGCACGACTTTGGCAAATAGGGATTTTCTTGCAATCTCCTATCCAATCCCATCTCCCCAATATTTCAACACCTTGTTGATGGCATCACTTTAATGGGGAAGATAAACAGAAGGAAAACTGATAAGAAGACAATTCAGCTGCGCCTGTCCTCAGGAGCTGTTCTTGGCAGGGCTGCATTTTTCAGGGAAGCCTGTGGGCTGCCACACTTTCTAGAAAGATGCTGGGCAAGTGGCCTTTTGTGTATGTTGTCCTGTTAATATGGAGGAGCCAGAGAAAACACACCCATTAGCAATGGAAAAATTGGAAGAAGGGTGGAGATCAAACCCTGCAAATCAAACACGGAAGTGCCCGCCTTGTTGCCAGAACCTACTGTCCAGTGGGTATTCTCAGGAGGAAGGGTGAGCAGCACAGCAAATCTGTTTGGGAGCAAGGCAAATTTTGCAACAGGCAGGCAGGACAGGATGAGGCCCTTCCCAAGGCTCCAATCCTACTTAAGCTGTTTCCTGACTCTGGAGGCTTGCTGGAAACAGTTCCTTTTGAGTGTTGGATTTGCAAAGTTTCCTTCACCCGATGGTGCTTCTGAGCTTGAGGGCTCAGAGGGGATTCCCTGGGGGTCTGTGTGGTGTAGTGGTTAGAGTGTTGGACAAGGACCAGGGAGACCCAAGTTCAAATCTCAATTTGGCCATGAAATTCCTTGGATGACTATGGGCCAGTCACTCAGCCTAACCTACATCACAGGGTCGTTGTGAGGATAAACAAGACATGTGCTCTAGGCTCCTTGGAGGAAGAATGGGATATAAATGTAAAAGTAGAAAAAGATTATCAGCTTAATGGAATCATGATCACCCACTGCATCATTAGCACGATGCAGTAATGGCCAGGATTGAGATCAGGCCAGCAATTCAGCCCATACACAGCCCAAAGGGAGCATAGCCAGTGTGGTGAACATAGGAACATGGGAAAATAGGAAGATGCCATATGCTGAGTTAGGCGACTGGTCTATCAGTATTGTCTTCACATACTGGCAGTGGCTTCTCCAAGGTTGTAGGCAGGAATCTCTCTTAGCCCTATCTTGGAGATGCCAAGGAGGGAACTTGGGAACTTCTGCTCTTCCCAGAGCGGCTCCATACCCTAAGGGGAATATTTTACAGTGCTCACACTTCTAGTCTCCCATTCATATGCAACCAGGGTAGAACCTGCTTAGCTAAGGGGACAAATCATGCTTGCTACCACAAGACCAGCTTGTGGTGGTTAGAGTATTGGACTAGGACTGGGGAGACCTGAGTTCAAATCCCCATTCAGCCATGAAACATACTGGGTGACTGGGCCAGTCACACATCTCTCAGCCTAACCTACCTCACAGGGTTGTTGTGAGGATAAACATCACCATGTGCACTGCTCTGGGCTCCTTGGAGGAAGAGCGGGATATAAATGTCATAAATAAATAAATAATCTTGATAGCCTTCTTGTGGTCTTTCCAGAGGCATCTGGTGAGCCAGTGTGGGAAACAGGGTGTGGGACTAGATAGGCCATGGGCCTGATCCAGCAGGGTTGTTCTTGCATTTTTACGTACCAGAACCTGAATTGGCATGCACAGCAGTTTAAGTCTTAGTGTTGTCTGGTTTTCAAGGCTCTTATTGCATTAGCAATCCCATTATAGGAACAGAGGAAGCTGCCATATACCGAGTCAGACCATAGATCTATCTAGCTCAGTATTGTCTTCACAGACTGACCACGGCTTCTCCAAGGCTGCAAGAAGGAATCTCTATCTTGGAGATGCCAGGCAAGGAACTTGGAACCTAGATGCTCTTCCCAGAGTGGCTCCATCCCCTAAGGGGAAGATCTTAGAGTGTTCACACTTCTAGTCTCCCTTTCATATGCAACCAGGATGGACCCTGCTTAGCTTAAGGGGACAAGTCATGCTTGCTACCACAAGACCAGCTCTCTTCCTCTCATCATCATGCCCAGCCCAGCTCCCACAGTAGAGGGAGCAGCAGCAGGCTATTAGTGCGAGCCTGATACCAAGCTGGCAGTTGATTCCTTTAATTTATAAAACAGCTTTAAAAGCTAATTGCACTGGGTAATAGTAGCATAGTCAGCCAGGCAAAATAGTAATGCAACCAAGTCAGGAAGCCTGACTGGCAGCATCGTTGGGTCTAAGAACAACAGATGGCAAAAGAAAACAGTGTGCCTATTTCCAGGCATACTGTTGGGTGGTACCACCCATCTTAACACCAGGAAGCAGACCGCTTCCCATCGAATAACACAAGTTTAGACTCTTTAGAAACATGAGGCTCCACTTCCTGCTTCAGTTGTTGGGTTCTGGCCAATTGATTCCAACCAGAAACAGATTTGCTATAAACCATGTGATTCCCAAGAGTTTAAAGCAATGATCAAGCATCACACCACTAGTGATCAAACAAATGGAGCACAGGTGGGCAAACTTGTTCCTCCAGCTGCAGTTGAACTACAACTCCCATCATTCCCAGCCACAATAAACACATGAGAATTTACATTTACCCCTGCTGTAGTGTGTAAACTGAGGACATTAGCCTTTGTGGGATGAAAAGCTGCCCTTCAGATACTGGAGAAGGACTCCAGCCACTCATATGAACATAGGAAGCTCCCTTATACCAACCTTCTACCATTGGCCCAGCCAACTCAGTACAGTCTACAGACCAGGGCTGCTCAACTTCGGCCCTCCTGCAGATGTTGGCCTACAATTCCCATAATCCCTGGCTATTGACTGCTGTGGCTGGGGATTGTGGGAGTTGTCATCCAAAAACAGCTGGAGGGCCAAAGTTGAGCAGGCCTGGCTATACTGACTGTTAATGGCTCTCCCTCTCTTCTTCCATTTCCCTTATGTTGCTACTTAGATCATAAGACCGTTCTTGAAAAATACCATGTACATAGATGATGTAGTTGTTATTATCATTATCCTTCCAGGGGAGGCTTTTTCCTGAGGCGACATGAGGTGGTTGCCTCAGGAGGCATATTACTGGGGTGCCAGTGGGCTGGCAAGATAGACCCCCCCCCACACACACACACCATTGGAGGGGTCTCTTCAAGACTGATCTGGCCCTTGCAATCTTTGCAAGGAGTGCCTCTCCTTAAACTCTTTTCAAGAAGCACGAGGAAAAGAGGCTGCTGGCAACCTTCCCTGCCTCCTGTGCTGCTTCCAAGTCTTGCAAGGGTTGGATGGAAAAGGGGCTGATCCTCATAAAGAACATGGAGTAAAGCAGCATTTGGCACCTTGCCATAGACCAGGGATGGGCAAACCTGGCCCTTCAATTGTTGTTGAACTATCATTCCCAGCCACAAATTGTGGCTGGGAATGATGGGAGTTGTAGTTTAGCAACAGCTGGAACATCGAGTTTGCCCACCCTTGCCTTGAGAAAGCGTGGTCGAGTCAGTGTTGACTCCTGGTGACCGCAGAACCCTGTAGTTGTCTTGATAGAATGCAGGAGTGGTTTACCATTGCCTTCTTCCATGCAATATGAGATGAAGCCTTTCAACACCTTTCTGTATCACTGCTGCCCAATATAGGAGAATCCCATATTCTGGGAAATGCACCAGCGGGGATTCGAACCAACAGCCTCCTGCTCTCTAGGCAAGTTGTTTCCCGGCTGCGCCATTAAGTAAAGTAAAGGTAAAGTGTGCCATCGAGTTGGTGTCAACTCCTGGTGACCACAGAGCCCTGTGGTTGTCTTTGGTAGAATACAGGAGGGGTTTACTATTGCTATATCCCACGCAGAATGAGATGATGCCTATAGTATCTTGGGACACCTCTTCCCTCCCAGAACTAGCAAAAAAGCAATAATCAATAAATGAGAACATTTGGAAAATATGGTTGCCTTATATAAAGCAGCCCATACAATTTATAACATATGTTGTTGATTAAGTTTGTTTAGTGATTGAATATTTGTAACGGTCAAACCAGAGAAAGCAACTTGATTTTATTCAGATCCTTCTGTCCTCAAAATGCTGTTGCTGATGGTAAAAACTGGGGGGGGGGGGGGTTTCGGAGACAAACCTTTTGTGCCCAAAACAGGCCATTTCTGCTGTTTTGTAGCCAAAACAAAACATCCAATGCTCAAAACAGAAAATTTTGTAGCCGATACAAAACGTCCCTGTTTCGGATACAAAACATTTTGTTGTTTTGGCTGTTTTGGAACTCCATTTTGCAATTGAGAAAAGTCTTTCTCCTTCAGTCTCCATTTTGAGTTTTGACATCTGTTTCCATGTCTGGCCCTTCCAGCCTGCGGATTGGACAGCGAAAGGGTTTATCTGCTGGCAATTGCCTCCTTATTCCTTTGAAGGAAATTTAAGGGTGAAATTTACCCCCATTGGCCAGTGGGGCATTGTGCATTTCGTTGTTGTTGTTTCTCACTGGTGTGTGTAGATCAATTGCATTTCTGTGGGGGATGTGGATGCGCATGACCTTTGGAAATCTGCCTGGTTCTTTGCAAAGCTCTGCTGTAGTTGTTGATGTGTGATGTTGATGTTATTTGGGATGGATTCAGGGCAGAAAGGGGGCATAGAGTGGGTCAGGAGTGGGTCAGGTGGTAGTGCCCCAATGGGTGCCTGCTGCCACCCAGATTCCAGAGGAATTGGGAAAAGAGCTGATTTTTAAATAATTTCTGAAGTTTACATGTCTTTGGGGCAGATTTGGGGGAAAAAGGGGGCCTGAGGGACAAAACAGTGGTTTGGGTGGCAGTGCCCCAAGGGGTGCCTGCCACAACCCAGATTCCAAAGGAATAGGGCAAAGGGCTGATTTCTTAGGAATTATTGAAGTATATGCATCTTTGAGGTTTTTCCCCCCTAGGGAATAATGGAGGTTTCAGCAGATCCATAACTCCACCTGGGGGGCACTGGGGTGGCCGGGAGTGAGTGGTGGTGCACTACTATGTGTGTAGTGCACATAAAGTGCCAACCACCCCCATGGGTTGCTAACCCATGGGGTGCTGGGTTCTGTTGTTTCTGAGGTGTTCTGAGTGTAGATTCTCTGGTGGCATATGAGATTTTCAACGACAACCCTTAAATCCACTCTTATATGCTACCAGAGAATCTACACTCAAAACATCTCAGAAACAACAGAACCACAACATCTCAGAAACAACAGAACAACATCTAAGAAACAATAGAACAGTGATGGTTTACTGCACAGAGGATGCCAACCACCCCCATGGGTTGCTAACCCATAGGGTACTGGGTTTGGTTGTTTCTGAGGTGTTCTGAGTGGTAGTATATGAGATTTTCAATGACAAACCATGAATCCTCTCTCATATGCTACCAGAGAATCTACATATAGAACACCACAGAAACAACCAAACCCTGAACCCCACGGGCTTGTGGGTATTGGAGTGGTTGGCACCCTATGTGCACTACACCACCACTCACTCCAGACCACCCCAGTGCCCCCCAGTTGGAGTTATGTGGCTACTGAAACCTCCATTATTCCCTATGGGGGAAAAACTTAAAGATGCGTGAACTTCAACAAATCACCAAACATCAGTTCTTTGCCCAGTTCCTTTGAAAAAATTGTGATAGACTCCTTGCCCCCACTGAGCACTACCACCCACCCTAGTCTGCTCTGGGCCACCCCTTTCCCCCTGATGTGAAGCTATATTTTTGCTGAAACCTCCATTATTCCCTAAGAGGAAAATCTTAAACTTCAAAAATTCACCAAAAATCAGCCCTTTGTCTAAATCCCCTGAAATTTGGGTGGTAGCTTCCACCCATTGGGCATTACCACCCTCATCCACTATTGTTGCCCTGGGGTCATTTTTTAAAAATCCAAAACATTACTGATTTGGATTTTGTTATTTCTAACAAAGAACAAAATTGGGATGTTTCGGACTGGCTGATTTTGAACAAAGAACAAAATGGGGATGTTTTGGATTCAAGCCAAAAACAAAATGGGTGGGGGGGAGCACAACCCTAGTAAAAACATCAATAGCGTAGCTCACTCCCAGGGATCCTGAATATTTTTCAGCACTGATGGCCTAGAAATCTAGAGGCGTGTTCAAAAGAGTATTCCCAGTTGTACTTTGCAGAAAATATGCCAATCAATTTCCTGAAGAGATGCAATTCGTTTTTTATTTTATTCTTTTTGTCTTGGACTGGGATAGGCTTTCCCCAATCCCACTTAATTGGTGAGGTCACTGTGATACAAAGGGCCACTTTTATCTATCTATCTATCCATGTATTGATTGACTGATTGATTGATTGAATTTCTATACTGCCTAATATAGAAATCTCTAGGCGGAGGACAAATTAAAGCATAATATAAAACAGAAAACATTTAAAATTCATAAATACAGATAAAATCACAATAGATTGAAAACATATTAAAATTTAATTTTTTTGTCCTGAATCCCAAGTGGTTAATTAATTAATTAATTTAATTAATAGATTTATATACCACCCAATCCACACGACTCAGGGTGGTGTACAAACAAGAACATCATCGGAGATAATATAAAATATTATGCGTACTTATGTGTATAAGAAAGCCAGCGTGGTGTAGTGGTTAGAGTGCTGGACTAGTACCGGGGAGACCCGAGTTCAAATCCCCATTCAGCCATGAAACTAGCTGGGTGACTCTGGGCCAGTCACTTCTCTCTCAGCCTAACCTACTTCACAGGGTTGTTGTGAAAGAGAAACTCAAGTATGTAGTACACCTCTCTGGGCTCCTTGGAGGAAGAGCGGGATATAAATGTAATAATAATAATAATACTTCTCTGCGTATTGATTCTACCAATGAAATGGGTTCAGACAGGTTCTCCAGTAGTAATCTAAAAGGCAGTGCAGGAGTTCAGTGCCATTTTGCATATTGCAATAAACAAGTGTAGATCTACAACAAAAATATTACAGTTAGTATAGGGATCATGAAATAGATCATATCTAATGGTGAATGTTGTTAATTTATTGTGTGACTATAAACTATGTGTGTGCACATATACAAAGATCAACAGATTAGCAGATTCAGTGCACAGTTTTTCCCCTTGGTTCCTCAAGAGAATTCACACACAAATAATTGCTTTTATATTATTTTGTGAGGGAAGAAAGAATAATTGGCTATGTTCTGGCACTGTTTATGCGCTCCCCAAGAGATGGTGTAGGCCTGTAGCCTCAGTCGGCCTAGTGGACGGATGACCCTGTGTGTAGTGTTAGTATGGAGGCCAACCTTTGTTCCTAAACACTCTAACCAAACTTTTATCCACCACTCCTCTTTTTCCTTAGATATCTAGCGGTGTAGTCTCTAGCTCTCTCTGTATGTTTCCAGCTCCAGCCAGCTTGTTAACACCATGTGTCATGATATTTCATTCTCACAACATCCTGAAAATCATTTATCAAGCATATCTGAGGACTCATTACCAAATATGCCCCTAGTATAATCTCCTTAATTGCAATAAATCTTTCCAAAATAACTTAATCACCTTGCAAATATGAATAAAGTTATCATTTATAAAATGATGCTTCCGTATCAAATTACAGAATATCTTTTTGTAAACCACTTTAGGGTGTCATTCCAATGAGACAAGTCATCCTATCCAGATGTTAAAGATGCAGTCCGCGAGTACAAGCATTGAAAGGGGGTCCAGAAGTCCCACGCTGGCCCTTTGCTCACTTCCCCCAGCTCTCTGTTACAGCGGTGTTCATCTGAAGAGGCGGACACTGTAACCGTGATGGCAGGCATTTCTCTGTCTTCTGATCGTGGTTACAGCATTTGCCTTTTCAGGTGAATGCCTTTGTAAATGTGAGCAGCCCTGAGGGGAAGGTGAGTGATGCGGTGGGGCAGGGTGTCTGGACCCACTTTGAACACTCTACTCTTGTGCAAAGTGTAGGGACACTCAACTTCAGGCCTTCTGCATATGTTGGCCTACAACTCTTATCATCCCTGGTTATTGGCCACTGTGGCTGGAGATGCTAGGGAAGGAAGCTAACTAAGAGCAAAGTGTGAGGTGGTGGGGTAAAGTGTACGCTTGTGAATTTTGATTTGGCAACAAAACGTTTTGTGTCTGAAAATGGCATTTTCAGACATTTTGTATATAAATTGAAATGAACAAATTAAAAACATTTTTTTTTTTTGGTATACAAATCGAAATGACCCCATTTCGGAGCCAAAGTTTTGTTCTTCAGGAAAAGCAGCAACTAGGAGGCAGTGAGTGTTTGTCAAGAAGATTAGCAGAAGATAAGATATACAAAAAGCAGGCACAGCATCCCTGAGGAAGCTCATTTACTTTGGAAAGTGTTGTATTGTAAAACAATTGTGTGCTAAGAAATTCTGATTAACCATTGCCAGCTCTAACAAACAATGTCCTGTTTGCACTCTGTCTGGGCTGATTGCTTTGAGGGGGGGGTAGTTTGGTTCAGTTGTTCATTCAACAAGTTAGTTACTCAGTCGCTTCTAAGTTCTGCCTTTCTGACTCCCTCATTCAAGAGAGAGAATGAACTAGTTTTGCATTGCATGTCTAAACTCAAGTTTCCATGATGCCATGCTTGCCTTGCTGCCAGCCTGAGGCCAGCATGCAAGCCTGCTTATATATAATGCAATTCAAATGCCTGCCTGTCTGCCTAGGATGGTTTGTTGTTCTGCTGCATCTGTGTGGTCTTGTTTTGGAAACCTGGTTCTTTGTAAAGCTCTGCTGTTGTTGATGATGTGTTGAAAAAAATGTCTGGATGAGAAATGCTTGCTTGATGGAGGAGGGAGGGCAGGGCACACTTGATGCTGCTGTTGGCCGTAGTCTGCAGCAGTGGAGCGTGGGCTTGGGGTTTGCAGCAGTGGAGCGTGGGCTTGGGGGTTGCAGTAGTGGAGCATAGGCTTGGGGGTTGCAGCAGCGGAGCATGGGCTTGGAGGAGTGAGGGGTTGATGACATTTGCGTGTCTTTGTTGCAGATTTGGGGCAGAAAGGGGGGAAGAGTAGTGGGTTGGGCATTAGCACACCAAGGGGTGCCTGCCCACCACCCAGATTGCAAAGGAGTTAGCCAAAGGCCTTTTTAAAATTGATTTCTGAAGGTTACGTGTCTTTAAGGTTTTATCCCATAGGGAACAATGTATGCTGGCCTTGGGCCGAAATAAACAAATACATACATACATACATACATACATACATACAAACATACATACGGGAAAATAGAGGTTACAGCAGCCCCACGACTATACTGGGGGGGGGGTGCTGGGGTGGCTTTACTGCACAGTGGTGGTTTACTGCACAGAGGATGCCAACCACCCCCATGAGCTGCTAACCCATGGGGTACTGGTTTTGGTTGTTTCTGAGGTGTTCTGAGTGTAGTTTCTCTGGCAGTATATGAGATTTTCAATGACAAACCATGAATCCTCTCTCATATGCTACCGGAGAATCTACATACAGAACACCTCAGAAACAACCACACCCTGAACCCCACGGGCTTGTGGGGTGGTTGGCACCCTATGTGCACTACACCACTACTCACTCTGGGCCACCCCAGTGCCCCCCAGTTGGAGTTATGGGGCTACTGAAACCTCCATTATTCCCTATGGGGGAAAACCTTAAAGATGCGTGAACTTCAAAAAATCATCAAACATCAGTTTTTTGCCCAGTTCCTTTGAAAAAATTGTGGTAGCTTCCTTGCCCCCACTGAGCACTACCACCCACCCTAGTCTGCTCTGGGCCACCCCTTTCCCCCTGGCGTGAAGCTATATTTTTGCTGGAACCTCCATTATTCCCTAAGGGAAAAATCTTAAAATTAAAAAATTCACTAAAAATCAGCCCCTTCCCCAATTCCTCTGAAATTTGGCTGGTAGCTTCCACCCATTAGGCACTACCAGACCCACCCACTAGTTATGCCATTTGGCCATTTATTAAAATACAAAACATTTCAGATTCAGATTTTGCAATTTCGAACAAAGAACAAAATGGGGGTGTTTTGGATTCAGGCCAAAATAAAACAGAAAAAAACCAAAATGCACAACCCTAGTAAAGTGTGCTGTCAAGTTGGTGTCGACTCCTGGCGACCACAGGGCCCTGTGGTTGTCTTTGGTAGAACAGAGGAGGAGTTTACCAGTATGAGATGATGCCTTTCAGCATCTTCCTATATCGCTGCTGCCCAATATAGGTGTTTCCCATAGTCTGAGAAACATACCAGCGGGGATTCTAACCAGCAACCTCAGACTTGCTAGGCAAGTCCCCCCCTCCCCCCCCCCCCCCGCTGCATGGCTGGTCTTGTGCTAGCAAACATGAATTGTGTCCTTTGCTAAGTTTGCATTTGAATGGGAGACTACATGTGAGCATTGTCTGGTATTCCCCTTAAAGGATAGGCCTGCTCTGGGAAGAGCATCTGCCTGCTTGCAGGCAGAAAGTTTCAAGTTCTCTCCCTGGCTTCTCCATGATGAGGCTGGGAGAGACTCCTGCTTGGCTTTGAGTGTTGTGCTGATTCCCAGTTTGCTTTTGGTTAGAGCTGCAGACCGTCAGCCCTCAGGCAGATGTTAGACCCCCATAGATATTAGACTTTCCCATAGTCTGGGAAACATACCAGTGGGGATTTGAACCGGCAAGTTACTTCCCCGCTGCACCATTAGGTGGCTATTGGATGAATGGGGTGGTCTTATTTTAAAGATAGACTGCCAGTGCTCATTCTTGTTTTTCTGTAGGCCTACTAAACACTGTACCCGATACCCACGATCAGTGTCTTTGTGGGGGATGAGGGAGGCAATTGCCCTGGGCCCCACACACGGAGGGGGCTGATCCAAACTCAGTATTTGTAATGATCAGATCAAGGCAGTAAAAATAATCAGTATATAACCTGAGGGTCAAGAGGTCCCCCCCCCCGTATTTGGGGTTATTGCATTAACATGGGGTGCAATGGCTGAGATAATGTGCAGTGTTATGCACCCTGGAAATGCACCACATGTGCCATTGTGCAAGAGCACCATTGCACAAGAGTGCTGTTTCACAATAACACTGTTCTACAAGCGCTGTTTTACATGTTTTGGCCATTATAAATCATATAACAGGGTGGCCGTTATATATAATACCTCCACCGTTGCTCAGCTCTGCACCATTTTTGAACTTGTGCAGCTATACCAATTTCCCACCACATGCATAATGTCATGCAATATGCCAGCCAGAGAGAAGAAAGTGGGGGTGCCTCAAATGCACATTCTGCCCCCTTACCTCTCAGAGCCTTGAAAAGGCCCTGCCCACAATTCTTTGCAGAGACTGTATGAAACTCCATTCTGCTAATTGCCGACACCTGCTGAGGCTCACTTATCAAGCAATCATGCATGGTGTGGAGAAAGTAGATAGAGAGAAATTCTTCTACCTCTCCCATGACACTAGAACTGGGGGTCATCCCATGAAACTGATTTCCAGGAAATTTAGGACCAGCAAACTGAAGTACTTTTTCACACAACGCATAATCTGCTTGTGAAATTCTCTGCCACAAGATGTGGTGACAGCCAACAACCTGGATGGTTTTAAGAGGGGTTTGGATAAATTCATGGATGAGAATTCTATCAACGGCTGCTAGTCGGAGGGCCGGCTGTGGGCCACCTCCAGCCTCAAAGGCAGGATGCCTCTGAGTACCAGTTGCAGAGGAGTAACAGCAGGAGAGAGGGCATGCCCTTATCTCTTGCTTGTGGGCTCCCCAGAGGCATCTGGTGGGCCACTGTGCGAAACAGGATGCTGGACTAGATGGGTCTTGGGCCTGATCCAGCAGGGCTGTTCTTATGAGCACACGGGACAGGGCTTTCTCTGTGATTGGACCCAGGATGTTCATGGTTGAGATCCCTGAGATTCCCTCTCTCCCAATTTTTCAGAAGAAATTGAAGACTGCTGGTTTTGAGGCAATGAGTGGCCCCCGATGCTCTTTTTAGGATGTAGCTGGGCTTGTTTTCTTTCCCTGTTGTCTTTATTTAAGTGTTATGATTGTTTTTAGCTGGTGGTTAACTGCTCTGGGCCCTAGGACAAAGGGCAGTATAGAATAATTGATTGATTGATTGATTGATTGATTGATTGATTGATTCAAATTATTTAGTTAGCACAGATGGTGCAGTCTTTGTGGGACCATCCTGCACTGCTTGTGCCAGTGCGCTTTGTTGACCAGTGCCTGTTCTTTGTGGGAATTCCTAATGGATTGTCACCCTTGCTAGGGTGGGTGGCATGTGGGAGGTTCCTTCATTTGGGGACCTAGGAGGCTACCTTCAACTGAGTCAGACCCTTGGTCGGGGCATAACTAGGGATAATGGCACCTAGGGCAAGCACTGAAATTGCGCCCCCCCCCGTCCAAACATCTGACACCCATCTTTCAGGAAACCTGTTTTCATGTGTTGCTGCTGTTTGTAGAAAAAAGAAAAAGGCATTGTGGTGTGTTCTTATTTTCTCTAAACCACACAGTGTGTGAGAGAGAAGATCTTCTGTTGTAATCACTTTAATTGAATGCATAGAATCTACAATAACAGGGGTTTCTAAATAAAATATTCAGTGAGTTAAAAAAGGCTATGCCTTACCCTGCTTTGGATTAATTGTTGTAAGTGCTTTATAGAGGATTAATACTTTTGAAGCTTAGTGTGTTTTCTGTTCTTGTTCTTTTATAGTTTTACATGCGATACCAAGAAAAATGAGGCTGAGAACACAGAAGGCTTCTCAGCAGTAAAATCAAAATCACACACGTGTTGAGGGTAAAGAGGAAATACTCTGATGTGGGAGGGAGCTTGCCTGTTGGGGGAGAAAAACCACAGAAAAATGAAAACTGGCTTATTGTCAGATGTTTGCAGTCTGAAAGTGTCTATTCCCCCTTTCTCTCCCTCCAGAGAGGGAGAGAAAGGAAGAATAGATGCTTCCAGGAAGCAAGCCCTGCCTGAAATGATGCAGAAGAGCTTTCTCAGGCTCTTCAGAACCCGAGGCCACGCCCCTCTGTGATGTCACAAAGAGGCGTGGCCACGTGCGCAAAGGAGCGTGGCCTTGAGCTCCGAAGAGCCTGAGGAAGCTCTTCTGCATCGTTTCAGGCAGGGCTTGCTTCCTAGAAGCATCTATTCTTCCTTTCTCTCCCTCTCTGGAAGGAGAGAAAGGGGAATAGAGCTTTCAGGCTGCAAACGCTGCCTGAAATAAATGGCAAGTACTCGCTGGGGGCGGTCCCCAGCAGCTCGGACCGGGGCACCATGCACATGCTCCAGACCGCAGCCAATGGGAGAGCGCCAGCCCGCCTGCTCCCAGACTCAGAGAGAGTCCTGCCTGGTGGGGGGTTGCGGGTGGGTCAGCCATGGCAGCGATGAGCAGCAGTGGGCGTGCGGGTGCCCGCGGGAATGAAGAGGGGGGGAATTAAAAAAAATTTTTTTAAAAAAATTTAATTGTGTTGGGTAGGGGTGGGGGCAGGGCATGGAAGGCATTTTGCGCCCCCCTGCAATGGTGCCCAGGGCACGTGCCTGGCCTTCCCCCCGCCCTCGTTACACCTCTGCCCTTGGTCCATCTAGCTCTGAATTGACTGCACAGTGGCTTCTTCAAGGTTGCAGGCAGGAGTCTCTCTTGGCCCTATCTTGGAGATGCTGCCATGGAGGGAACCTGGAACCTTCTGCATGCATAGCAGATGCCCTAGAGAATGTACTGAAATGAACGACAGGGAATGCCCGCTGAAAAGCCCTGGTTCCTTCCAAAGGGCCATAGGAAAGCATGGAATTGGCTGTTGGGAATTTGAAATGGCCATGCAAATTCAATGCATTCAATGGCCATTTGGAAGGAGGAACATCGGAAGATGCCATAGGCTGAGTCAGACCATTGGTCCATCTAGCTCAGTATTGTCTACACAGACTGGCAGCAACTTCTCCAAGGTTGCAGACAGGAGTCTCTCTCAGCCCTATCTTGGAGATGCCAGGGAAGGAACTTGAAATCTTCCACACATACTGTAAGCATGCAGATGATCTTCCCAGAACGGCCTCATCTCCTAAGCAGAATACCTTACAGCAGTGTTTCTCAACTGCTGTTCCGTGGACCAGTGCTGGTCCATGAGGTGTTGGGTACTGGTCTGTGAGACATCACTAATACAAATCACCCCCTCCCCCCCCCAAAAAAAAATCAGAATCAGGCCAGTGGGGACTGCTGCCGCTGGGACCTCTCCAGAGCTCATTTCTAGGCAGCCCGCCTTTGCGCCTGGATAACGTTCATTTCGCTTCCTCGAGATGAACGTTATCCAGCAGTGAGGGCTGCCTGGAAATGGTCTCCAGAAAGCTCCTGCTGGCCCGAAATTGGTTTCTGAGGGGGTGGTGCCTGGGGGTGGCGGTGAGGGGGGCAATCCCTTTACTAACTGCTGGTCCGGGACACTGTGCATGAAGAATGTACACTGCCTTACAGTACTCACACATGTAGCCTCCCATTCAAATGCAAACCAGTGCAGACTCTGCTTAGCAAAGAGGACAATTCATGCTTGCTCCCACCAGACCAGCTCTCCTCTCTGCTGCAATACTTCTATCAGGCTTAATTGCTCTCCTTCCCCCTTGACAGTGCAACGTTCTCTCAGTCTCTGGCAAGCACCCTGTTCTGAATGCATGGCCATTCATATTGTTGTGTGTTATGTCTCTATCTAGCTGCGCCACAAAATTCTTCTTTTCCTGCCTTATTAGGTTCTTATAATTAACATGCCAGAATCCGCTCCCTCTTTGGTTCCACTCAGTTGGATTACAATTCCCTCTTTATAAAATAAGCCTTTTTACTTTTAATATCTGCTTTAGCAGTGCTGCTATCGTACTCCCCACTCCTCACTCCCCAAGTTTTAATTGGGGTATATATTTATGCTGAGCTTCTGATGTGGCATTTAAAACCAGCTTCATGTTTTCGTGTTTTTCCCTTAATAACAGCTCTTTTGATTATTGCACACACACACACACCCCAGCTAATGTTTTCATTTGTGAATTGTTCTTCCTTACAAATTGAATGTTGCATGGTGGGATAACCAAAGTTTCTCACATTCAAGTCTTGCTTTGAATGCTGCAATAATGTGCTCTCCAGGGGCGTAACTATAGGGGGGCGGGGGGGGCACGTGCCCCGGGCGGCACCCCGGCGGGTCACGTGGGGGGCGCCAAAAAGTGGCTTCCCCCCACCGCCCCCCCTGGCGGGCATGCGGGCAGCAATTCGGCGGCGGGTCGCCCGCCGCGCCGAGTGCGGCGGTGGCTGGCCTGGCGGCGATAGGATGGCCTCCTCAGTGTAGCGGCCAAGCGGCGGCGCGGAGTGCAGGCAGCGACGCCGAGCCTGCCTTCTGGCCCAGCATTGCTTCTGCACAGGCGCGCCTGGCGCGCCTGCGCAGTTGGGACGCCGACGCCAAGCCAGCGTTGCTTCCCAACTGCGCAGGTGCGCCAGGCGCGCCTGCGCAGAAGCGACGCCGGGCCAGAAGGCAGGCTCAGCGTCGCTGCCTGCACTCCGCACCGCCGCTCGGCTGCTACACTGAGGAGGCCATCCCATCGCCGCCAGGCCAGCCACCACACCAGCCACCGCCGCACTCGGTGCGGCGGGTGATCCGCCGCCACTCGGCGGGCAACCCGCCGCCGCCGCCGCCGCCTGCCACATCGCGGCCCTCTGCATCTCTGATGCCCTTCTCTGTACCGGTTCCAGTTTAATCAACATCTCAGTTTGGATTAGAGTGGATATACTCATTGCACCCATCATGCACCTTCAGCAGAACTCAAGAGAAATATGCTGCTTCGATTGCTTATGAGCTAGATAAGTGGAGATGAATGTGTCAGTAAAGGGGGGTGATTGGTAATTGCAGGTGCCAATATCCCAATTTTAAGCACTGAAGGTAGTCAGGCATTTGGAAAATTGTCCTATTTGTATGCCAGTTCTTTGGTTGAGGTGGTGGTTTTTGATTTGACGGGAGGTTTTGATTCTCCAGTGCTGAAACAAATATGAACCACTCATGGCTTGTTTGGCTACAAAAATAGTTTACCTTCCCAGTTGCAATAACAGGGAGATATGTCAGGCTAAGGGCAGGACATAGCTAAGCAGCAGCAGAGGAGGGTGAAGACCAGTGTTCCCTCTAACAGAGATGCCCAGATGTTGTTGACCACAACTCCCAGAATTCCCAAGCAAAAGCCATTGCAGCTGGGAATTCTGGGAGTTGTAGGCAAACACAGCTGGAAATACCTGTTAGAGGGAACACTGGTGAAGACGCTCCCTTTCTGCAGTGAATCTATCACTGAGGATCTGTCAGCTTCAAGCCAGGGGTCCTCAAATGGGGAAAAACAGTATGGCTGCAGCATAGAGATGCAAGAGGACTCAAAGTACCTCCTGGGAGCCCTTAGTATACCTAGGGACAGTGTTGCGTGTAACAAGGATTCCCAGAAGTTGTTGACTATGACTCCCAACATCCCTAGCTGCAATGGCCTTTGGCTAGGGTTTAAGGGAGGTGTAGTCAACAACATCTGGGAACCGTGTTACAGAGAACACTGCCTAGGGATACTAGTACCCCTTGTTGGGAATCCCTGTACTAAAATATTTGTTACATGTATGGTCTAGTGTGGTTTTATATTTAATGCGTAGCCCATTCCAAATTCTTGGAAGACGGCAATGTGATGTTGCTGATTGCAGTGATAATACTGTTACACACACACACACACACACACACACACACACACACACACACACACACACTGTAAGTCTTTCTAGTCCAGTAAGTTCTTTGCTAAGTGACTTGGCCAGTTTGTCCTAGTAAATGCAAAAGCGAAATCCTACTTTATATTTAAATCCAGTTTTTTTGCGGCAACCATACACCTGTTTTTGTTTTCTAGTTCCTTCAGGGGGCGAGGGGGTGGTTAAAAGAAAAGAAGCAGAAAGGATTACAAGACAAGCTCCACAAATAGATTAGAGCCATGTTTCCCTTTCATAAGGATACTAATCCTTGGATGTCACTGCAAATCAGAAGGTGAAGACATGCAATGGAGGAGTTAAGTAATGCTTTGGGCCATGCAGGCTGAGTTAGTAAAAGAGGTAACTTCTGTGTGTTTTAAAGAACACACAGTTGCCATATTCTGCCATATTCTGGCACAGTTGCCATATTCTGGTTGCCATATTCTGGCTTTCTAAATCCTGGAGCCTAACTTGCCTATTATGCAAATTGGCTTGAAAATCATTTTTGAGCAGAATAGTGAGTCCACGTTTTGCTCCATAACTCCACTTCTACAAGGGCTAGAGCTTAGCTTTTTATCAAAATGAGAGCTGAAATCCAGGTGAATCTGTGTGGGCTAAGCAGTCTGGGTGAGATGCTTAAAATCCAAGTGAAACTCAGAATTGGGGGGGGGGTTCATGGCAATAAGGGGTGGCCCTTCCATGAGGCAGGGTGAGGTGGTCACCTCAGGCATACCTACAAGGCTGGGAGGAGAGATGATCTTGTGGGAGTGAGCATAAATTTCCCCCTTTGCATCCAGAATATGTCTTGTGTTGCAGTTGGAGAGGTTACTACATCTGAGCACTATTTTCCCCTTAGGGGATGGAGCCGTAGCTAAGTGGTAGGACATCTGCTCTGTGTGCAGAAGGACCCAGGTTCAATTCCAGGGAGCATCTCCAAATAGGGCTGAGAGAGATTTCTCTCTGAATCCCTGGAGAGCTGCTACCAACCAGGGTAGGCAATTCTGAGGTAGAAAGACCAAGGGTCTGACAGTTTCCTATGCGCTTCCATCCCTTGTCTACTTCAGGGGACCAGTGGTCTGACTCAGTAGAAGACAGTAAGGCTGTACACATGATCCGTGTGGAGAGACAAAATGGGGTCTGCAAGGAGAGCGGGTTTGACCTCCTTGGGCAGCACTCCTTGGGTGGCCGGATTGGCTGCCTAGACCATTTCTGGCTTGGTCACTGAGCCAGTTGGGGTGGCGGGGTTTGGGGACCTCCTGAAGTTCCAGAAGGCACTCTGCAAGTGCGCGGTGCCGTGTGGGGAGCATCCTGATGCCGGGAGGCTTGTTGTAGCCTCCCAGTCCGGAGGGTACTCGTGAGTCACTGTGGCGCAGAGCCATGCCATGGCAACACATGATCTTTTAACCCAGTTTTTGGGCACGAGAACTGGGTTAAGCGGCGGGCTCCGTAATCAGGCTTGCTGCCAAGCTGCCGCTAGATCAGAGAGCATATGATAGGAAAGACCTGGGGAAAACAGTGCCGGTCACAACAGACAGTAATGGGCTAAATGGACCAATTGCCTGATATAAGGCATGTTTGCAAAATACTGTAGAGGTGGACCTTGTCACACGTGGTCCTGACACCTGCCGTTTCATGTATCCACCATCGGGCAGTGGAGACCCTACCTCGGTGTATATATAGCTTTTTAAAAGGTTGAAATCTGTGTATCCCTGAGGTCATTTCTGGCCACCATTTTCCTGAAAGGAGTCATTTTGTGGCTCTTTTTTTAAAAATCCACATTTTTTTCACAGAGAATTGGCCAAATTGGGCCAATTCTCAGTGAAGCTATTCCTGCAGGTTTCTGCTCCCCATTATTTTTCATGTTACCAAAGTCACTAGTGTTGGAAATTCTCTGTGGTGAGAGAATTCCTTTCTCATTATAGCAGAGTGCACAGAGGCACAACACAGCGGTAGTTTAGTTAGGCATGCGTGTTTGCTGAGAGTAAAGTAACTTGGAGCCAATTCATAGTTTCCAATCAATATAAAAGGCATTTATTAAGGAACTCCATTCTAGATAGGAAAGTGAGGAGTTAGGATCTCTAATCTATCTATCTAGCTGGATGCAGATGGATTCTGCATCCTCTCTGCACATATGGTGCAGGGAGAGAAACTTGCCATGTTGCAAGGTAGGCGGGCAGGTGAGAAGAGAGAGAAGGAGGAAGGAAGTTTGAATCCCCTGAGATTAGCAATCTACACATCAAAGGGATAGCATCAGAGCAGTGGAGAAGTGATGACCAATGTCTTGACCCTCTAGCCCTCTGACTTACTAGTCTGTCCTCCACTGTCTGAGGCAAAGAGACAGCTCAAAGTCCTTTAACTTTCCAACAACTAGAACCTGTAATTGGGGGGGGGGTGTCACTGCTGGACAGCTGGAGGCCTGGAGAGTATGGTAGATACTCTCTACCATATACTTTTGCTCCTATTTCTGCCTCCCTCTTTTTTCCCTTTGGCTCTCCAGGAACCTAACCCCCAAATTCCCATTGACTCAAAGAAGCTATTCACATGCACAGAAGAAACTGGGCTAAGGGAGCCCAGCCCAGTTTGCACCACGCGCATGAACCTCTGGGAGCTGCGCAGCTTCCGGTGGCTAGCCACCTAATTGCACCACCACCGCCCCCCATTAAAAGGGGCTCCACTAACCCCATTTTTCAGATCATGGGTCACCACAGCACGGCTGTGTGCTTTGGCAACCCACGCTGAGACCCCCCAAATGGGAGGCTATAGCAAGCATCCTGATGTCAGGGGGCTCCCCAGAAATCATGCGGGGCATTCTGGGACTTCTAAGGGTCAGGCGACCCCCAATCCCCGCGGCCCCAACCAACTCCATGACAGAGCCAGTTATCATGTGGGCGGCTGATCCGGCAGCCCGGGGAGGGCTGTATAATCATCTGTGGGAAGAGCGGGTCTCTCTCCCCACCAAACCCCATCCAGTTTCCCACACGGCTTGTGTGGAGATCCTCAGAGCCTTCTTATCCGTGGTTTCATTATCCTCGGTTGCAGGGCAGAACAGAATCCTGCTGATCACGAGGCCCACCTGTTTAGGAAAACATGGTGCACATGTCTCTAAATGCATATCCTGTATATCGGCTGCCAGGTCTCTAGGAAACGGCATCCATCTCCAGGTCCTAGTGACTGTAATGGCTTTGGTAACATGGAAAATAGTGGGGAGCAGAAACCTGCAGGAATAGCTTCACTGAGAATTTGCAGCCCTCTATATGTGTCCTTTGGGATCCCTTCGTCATTGTTTTTAAGACGAGTGGTCTCTCTAATGAGACAACTAAGTTTATCCCAGGGTACATGGGCACTGCTGATACCTCAGATTTAGTTGTGATGGTAAGCAGTGTGCAAGCTGCTGATATACAGCCCAGGGTTGAAGAGTGGATACATGGGAACATAGGAAACTGCCATATACTGAGTCAGACCATTGGTCTATCTAGCTCAATATTGTCTTCACAGACTGGCAGCAGCTTCTCCAAGGTTGCAGGCAGGGATGTCTCTCAGCCCTATCTTGGAGATGCTGCCAGGGAGGGAACTTGAAACCTTCTGCTCTTCCCAGAGCGGCTTCATCCCCTGAGGGGAATCTCTTCCAGTGCTCACACATCAAGTCTCCCATTCAGATGCAACCAGGGCAGACCCTGCTTAGCTATGGGGACAAGTCATGCTTGCTACCACAAGACCAGCTCTCCTACCACTGACTGGGCAACAGCCCCCTGTTGCCAAGCTGGGGAGCAGTTGGCTTGGCAACATAATCATGTCATGTTAGATTACAGGCATGCCCAGGATCCCAACACAGCTCAAGGGACCAGTTCCTTTTATCTTAGATACGGTCTTCATTGAAAACATTTTAGCCAAAGCTCTCTGCCTCCGCTCAGTTGGCACCTGATGTCACTCTCCAGGTGACAGGAACTGTTTTCTTGAAAGGCTCTGCCCACTCAGACTTGCAAGCCTTCAATCAACTGATTTGCTGCCTTATGTTAATGTCGATAAGCCTCTTACCGGTATGCTTCTGTGATTCTTTTAATATGTACTGATCACCTTAGAACTCACCAGTCCAGGGCTGCACAATGTGGGCCCTCCTGGAGACAGGAACAGAGGAAGCTGCCATATACTGAGTCAGACCATTGGTCTATCTAGCTCAGTATTGTCTTCACAGACTAGCAGTGTCTTCTCCAAGGTTGCAGGCAGGAATCTCTCTCAGCCCTATCTTGGAGATGCCAGGGAAGGAACTCGTAATCTTCTGCTCTTCCCAGAGCGGCTCCATCTCCTGAGGGGAATATCTTACAGTGCTCACACTTCTAGTCTCCCATTCATATGCAACCAGGATGCACCCTGCTTAGCTAAGGGGACAAGTCACGCTTGCTACCACGCTTGCTACCACAAGACCAGCTCTCCTCTCCCTGTCATGTGAACCATCTTTCTATCTCCTATACAACACTGGCCCTTCCTTAGAATGTGCAATATTTTTGCTGATTATCTCTCCTTCCCCTCTGCCATTTTTGATTTTGATTTGAAAATGGCTTGGGACTGGGTTATCTGAGAGAGCACCTTGCCCCGTATGTCCCAACCCAAACCTTAAGATCCTCTTTGGAGGCCCTTCTCTGGGTGCCTCTGCCAAACGAGGTGAGGCAGGCGACCATCAGGGAGAGGGCCTTTTCGGTGCTTGTACCCCATTTATGGAATAGCCTCCCCAGTGAGATTTACCTGGTTTCATCACTTTGTTCTTTTAGACGCCAGGTAAAAACCATTTTTGTTCACCCAGGCCTTTTAAATTCTGGTTTTCAGATTTGATCTGATTTTTAACTAATCTTAAAATGGGTATTTGAGCTGCTTTGTATTGTATTGTGTACTTACTTTTCCACTTTTTTTGTCCGTTCTGATTTAATGTGCTACGTGAACCACCCTGAGCCATTTTGGAAGGGCGGTATATAAATCTAATAAATAAATAAATAATGTGCTTTTATTGCATGTTTTAATCCTTTGTTGTGAGCCACTCAGAGAATAATTCATTATGGGGTGGCTAACAAATAAAGTTTGTTTATTATTATTTCTTGTTTACACAGACAGGTGTTATTGACTGGTTTGTTTTATCCAGACATCGAGTCCTTCCCAAGGACCTGGGATGGCTGAATTTTATTGTCAATTGTTATAGATATCGTCGCAGAATATAGGCTGTTCCCAGTAAAGCTGCTTTTTGTAATTGGCTGATGGTGATTTCTGTAGCCCCTCTGGTGTTGAGGTGCTCTTCAAGGTCTTTTGGAACTGCACCCAGGGCGCTAATTACCACTGGGATTATTTTGGTCTTTTTCTGCCACAGCCTTTCAATTTCAATTTGTAGATCTTTGTATTTGGTGATTTTTTCTATTTCTTTTTCTTCTATTCTGCTATCCCCTGGTATTGCTATGTCGATTATTTTCACTTGTTTTTCTTTCTTCTCGGCTACAGTGATATCTGGTGTATTGTGTGGCAGATGTTTGTCTGTTTGTAGTCGGAAGTCCCATAATATTTTTACGTCTTCATTTTCTGCCACTTTTTCAATTTGATGGTCCCACCAATGTTTGGCTACAGGTAGTAGTGGTGTGCACGAAACGGTCCGGAGGCCATGTTAGAGGCCTCCGAATCGGCTTGGAAATGGACCGGTCTGGCGGTCCAGCACTGCGGGAGTGGCTACCTTTAAGGGTGGGGAGGGTAGAACTTACCCCTCCCGCCACGCTTCCCCCTCCGGCGCTGCTTTTAAAATCCCAGTTTTCGGGGCGGCAGCGTCCTTCCCTGCCGCCCCAGTCCCCGTCGTTGCCCGGAACCAGCTGTAAAGTTAACACGCATGCGCGCAGCACGGCGCGCACATGCCTGTCAACGCTGCGCGCGCATCGCCTACGTCACACGCGCGCATGCCGCCCCGAAAACGGATTTTAAAAGCAGCGCCGGAGGGGGAAGCGTGGCGGGAGGGGGTAAGCTCTACCCCCCACCCTTAAAGGTAGCCACCCCCCCTTGCCGGTCCGGACAGATCCGGACCGATGCACACCACTAACAGGTAGCTTGTATTTTTGCAGATGTTCCAGTGTATCATCCCTGCTACCTTGTCATGCCTTTGTTTGTAGTCAGTCTGTGCGATCTTTTTACAACAGCTGATTAGGTGGTCCACTGTTTCATCTGCTTCTTTACAAAGGCGACACTTGCTGTTTGTTGTGGATTTTTCTACTTTTGCTCTTATTGCATTTGTTCTTAGTGCCTGTTCTTGCACAGCCAGTATTAAACCCTCTGTTTCTTTCTTCAAGTAACCATTCTTAAGCCATTGCCAGGTCTTGGTGATGTCTGATTTTCCACTTATATTGTGCAAATATTGACCCATGCAGTGGCTTATTTTTCCATTTTTCTGCTCGGTTCTTGACTTGTTCTTTCTTGTAGGCCTGCTTTCTTTCATTGGTGTTGAATAGTTTCGCGTTATTGACCATTTGAAGTGCATCTTCTTCACTGTCCTTGATATATTCTTCAAGGCCTCTTTGCTCCTCCTCTACTGTTTGATGGACTTGGAGCATTCCTCTTCCACCTGAGCTGCGAGGGAGTTATAGCCTATCTACATCACTGCGGGGGTGCGGAGCATGATTGATGGTCATTATTTTCCTGGTCTTACGATCTAGCGTCTCTGGGTCTGCCTGGGTCCAGTCTATTATCCCTGCAGTGTATCTGATAACAGGTATAGCCCAGGTGTTTATGGCTTGTATGGTGTTCCCGCCATTGAGTTTGGACTTGAGGATTTTTCTAACTCTCCTGATGTATTCACTTCCAATTTTTCTTTTAACTTCAGTGTGTGCGATGTTATCAGCCTGGAGAATGCCCAAGTATTTGTAATGTTCTTTCTCTTCCAGGTTCTTGATGTTGCTTCCATTGGGCAGTTCTATTCCTTCTGTTTTTCTTATTTTTCCTCTTTTCATTCTTAATGTAGCACACTTGTCTAGTTCAAACTCCATTGCTATATCGCTACTGAATATACGGGCAGTGTTTAGCAGTGATTCGATTTCTGACTGGGACTTTCCATACAAATTCAGATCGTCCATGTACAGCAGATGGTTGATTTTACTGGATGTTTTAGATGTTTGGTATCCAAGGCCTGTTTTGTTTAGTATTTGTGAAAGTGGGGTCATGGCGATTACAAACAACAGAGGGGATAGTGAGTCCCCTTGGAAAATGCCTCTTCTAATGCTAACCTGTCCAAGTGTCTCGCCATTGATTGTTAACTGTGTACTCCACATGGTCATTGCTTTTTTTTTATAAATATATGAATGTTTTTGCTATTATTATTATTATTCTGTCCATTATTTATATATTTATTTATTTTATTTAGCAGATTTATTGACCGCCTGACTTCCATAGACTCGAGGCAGTTTACATAAATTGAAACAACAACAAAAATAAGAGGAAAAGGGGAGAAAAACACACACACACAACTAAAAGAAGAAGCAGGCAGCCGAAGGCAGCAGTCCAGCAGAGGCAGCTAACTTGCCACCCCTGCCAGTCAACTGCCTGAAGGAGCTGCCTCACTGTGCCTTATTAGTGGGCCAGCTGTGAGCTTTGAGAACTCACGTGGGGAGCTGCTAAAAGGGAAACTCTAGAAAAATTACAGAGCTCATCCACATCTGATGCACACTGGATCATTTTCTGTTAATATGGATATGAGAACACTCCTGAATTAGGGCAGATGACATTGCAGCATGTAATGTGGGAAGCGGCCAACTGTCTTGTGCCAGGATTGGACATGTTTGCAATGAGGACAGGCCTGGGGGAGGGGATACCATATGGATCTCGCACTCAAATGCCTAAACCTAGAGGCACTTTCTTTCCTTCCTGTCCTTTGACCTCTGCGCTCCCTGCCTTTACCGTGCCTTGGGCAAAGCATAGCCAATGAGAGGAGCCTGCAAGCCCAGACGGTGCACCAGGTGCCCTGTCAGGTTCCCACCAGCAGCCCCTTGGGAGCAGTAGTAAATACAGGAGGGCTGTGTAGGAAGGAGGAAAGTAGCCACTAATGTCCTTCGATTTCTGTCTTGGGTAGGGGTACAATATTTTCAATGCGAAGAATGAGGTCACCCTTCCAAGAGCTCTTTTTAAGCCAACTTTCCTTAAGGAATGTAAGTGTATGAGCCATTGATTGATCGATTATTTTTTCTCTGAAAAGTGGTATATAAACATTTGTTGTTGTTATGAGATCACCCATGAGCTTGTGTGTGTGTAAGGCTATGCTCACGATCCTCACCGGGACGAAGAGGGCAGCGGGGGGGGGAGGCAGAGTTTCATCTACCTCCCCGCCCCCAGATGATCAGCTGGCAAATCTTCAGTGCACCCACACAATCCATGCTTCGTGCAACGTGGATAGCTGGAGGCTGGGACTCACTTCCCTGGCCTTCAGGAATCCCTCAGTGCATCATGCAATGAGCGCAAGGCATTGGGGGGTTCCCCTGGGAGTCGGGTAGCCTGTGCATAGCAACATAAGAAGCTGCCATATGCTGAGTCAGACCATTGGTCCATCTAGCTCAGTATTGTCTTCACAGACAGGCAGCAGCTTCTCCAAGGTTGCAGGCAGGAGTCTCTCTCAGCCCTGTCTTGGAGATGCTGCCAGGGAGGGAACTTGGAACCTTCTACTCTTCCCAGAGCGGCTCCATCCCCTGAGGGGAATCTTTTCCAGTGCTCACACTTCTAGTCTCCCATCCCTATGCAACCAGGGCAGACCCTGCTTAGCTAAGGGAACAAGTCACACTTGCTACCACAAGACCCGCTCTCCTCTCCCTGTCATGTGAACCACCTTTCTGTCTCCTATACGACTCTGGCTCTTCCTTAGAATGTGCAATATTTTTGCTGGTCATCTCTCCTTCCCCTCTGCCACCTCCAGTGTATTCCTGGGGCTTCCCCAGCCCTCAGGGCCACTTGGAGGGGCAGCAAAGGGAGGCAAGGATAAGCAAAAAACACACACACACAATGCAAAACATTCTAATAGGAGGGTAATCTGGATGCTGCCCCATTGTTTTTAGGGCTTCCTTAACTGCATTAGTCTGATGTTGCTAATTTTGTATTTGCCATTTTTACTATTGTGGGATTTTTAAAAATTGTACGTTGCTTTGCTTTTTTCAAAAATTAGAACAGTGGGCAAAAGTATCAAATATAATTTTTGATGTGGGAGCAGGATTAACTGCCGTTTCCCTCGAGGCAGCTAAGAGAGTCATGGATTGTACTCCAAAATGGTCTGTTATTGACTTATTCCTTCTGGACATAAAGAGTTGAGTAGTGTGTCCTTCTCAAAGGCAACATCCTCCATAATCAATGCAAGGGGAATCAGATAATCGCTACATCTATTCCCCCCCACCCAAGATAGTGAAGGTAAAAGAGATGCAGAGTTAAGCAGGATTGCGGTCAATAAATCCCTAGAGGAGTGACACATTTTTCTGGTGTAGCTTAATGGTGAAGTTTGGACTCTGCCTTTTCAGGCATGAGTGAACACACCCCAACTTAGTTCCCTCAATCACATGAAGAATCTGTGCCACAGGGCCTCCTGTGACCTAGAATACTTGGGTAACTGTAATACATCAAAGCCAGATGACCCACACCTGCATCTCTACAAACGCATCCTTCATATATACACAAGAAGTCTCGTGAACGGCAAAACAGAGCAATTGCTGTTCATCAACATCCCCAAAAGTACTGGTTATATTCCCTGTCATTTGCAGGCAAAAATGAAATGTTACAACCTATAAAGGTTTTTTTAAAAAATAGCTTACAGCATAGATAGGAGAACTGGTCTTGTGGTAGCAAACATGACTTGTCCATTAGCTAAGCAGTGTCTGCCCTGGTTGCATTTGAATGGGAGACTAGAAGTATGAGCACTGTAAGCTATTCACTTCAGGGGATGGAGCTGCTCTGAGAAGAGCAGAAGGTTTTACGTTCCCTCCCTGGCTTCTCCAAGATAGGGCTGAGAGAGATTCCTGCCTGCAACCTTGGAGAAGCCACTGCCAGTCTGTGAAGACAATACTGAACCAGATAGACCAATGGTCTGACTCAGTATATGGCAGATTCCTATGTTCCTAGAGTATGCAAAACTATCCTTGTTTGCTATATTCATCCCAACCACCAAAAAGCTCAGAGCAGTGTATATGAGCCTCCCTGTTATGTTTGTATCCAGAAAGAAACCACAAGAGAATCCAAAGTGGGGTAAGAAACCCTGACTTAGGACAGATGACAACCTTCTGATAATATGGAATATATAAGCAATTTACAGAGACAATCTTCTGCTGGGCTCAAGAGGGCAGGTGGGATCCCTGTCCTCAAAGGATACATTATGCAAAGACCCAGCTCCATTGAGAAGTCCATAATGCTGGGGAAAGTTGAAGGAAAGAGAAGAATAAGATGACCAGCAGCAAGGTGGATGGACTCAATTACGACACCAATGAATGCACCCCTGAGAGACCTTAATGGCCAAGTTGAAGATGGGTCATCCTGGAGAGAATCTCTCTATGTGGTCGCTAAGAGTCGACACTGACTTGATGGCACTTAATCAATCAATCAATCACAATTGGAAAGTAAAGATTCTGCTGTTGAGTCGGTGCCAACTCCTGGCTACCACAGAGCCATGTGGTTTTCTTGGTAGAATGCAGGAGGGAGTTACCATTGCCTTAGGAACATAGAAGGAACATAGGAAGCTGCCATATACTTAGTCAGACCATTGGTCTATCTAGTTCAGTATTGTCTTCACAGACTGGCAGCAGCTTCTCCAAGGTTGCAGGCAGGAATCTCTCTCAGCCCTATCTTGGAGAAGCCAGGGAGGGAACTTGAAACCTTCTGCTCTTCCAGAAACCTTCTGCCCAAGGTGCTGCATCCCCTGAGGGGAATATCTTCAGTGTTCAAACTTCTAGTCCCCCTTTCATATGCAATCATATGCAATTCATATGCAAACCTGTTTAGCTAAGGGGACAAGTCATGTTTGCTACCACAAGACCAGCTCTCCTCTTCTCCCATGCAGTATGAGATGATGCCTTTCAGCACCTTCTTATATCACTGCTGTGATATATAGAAGTTTCATATATATGTGAAATATAGGAGTTCCCCATATTCTGGGAAACACACCAGTGGGGATTTGAACCAACAGCCTCCTGCTCTCTAGGCAGGTTGCTTCCCTGCTGTGCCCTGCTGTCAAATTCCCAGTTTGATTATTGTCTCCCATTATATGTAGGTTTCTCAGTTTCATGGAATGAGATTCTCTGCAACAAAGTGTGTGCATGCAGAAGGAAAATGAACAGGGGTGGGTTATACCAGTACATGCTACTTGTATGAATTGCAGTTGCATACCATTGTGTGGTTGTGGATTTCATTTTAAGATAAAGCCTTGCTGTTACAGTGTAGTGTCTTTTGTTGGTATCTCCCTTGTATCTTTTTTTCTTTTTTACAAGTTTGTGAGCATGTTTGGGAGAGGGAACATTCCACCACCACCCCTGTACCATAGAAATTGCTTTGTGAACCTTTTGCTGAAAATGCATTCATCAATATTCTAAACCAAACTAGAGTAACCTGTCTCCCATTGAAGTCTTTTGAGGGTTCCTGTCCAATGATCAAGCAACCCCTTGAGGTTTTGAGAGCATCAACAGGACTGCTTGAAAAGCCAAAATGGTTTTGCAGGAGAGGCGAGCCGGTGGGGCTCAAAAATCTCCATTCTCTCTCTGTCAACATGATCTCATTTCCATGAGTCTCTTCAAGAGGATGCTGCTCAGGAAAGCAAGAATTGGAAACCATCTCTGTGCACAGTCTTCACTGAATCAATAAGAATGATATACTGATATCAAATCACAGGCTTCCTCAGAGGGCAATGGGGGGAAAGTGCTGAGAGTTTGACCGCCTTTATGGCAGATGGAGACAATAACTAACCAGCCAAGAAATCTAGTCCCAGGGATGTTGACTGGAAAGTGATCATCATCATCATAACAACAGATCACTGGCAGGCAACCATAAATATAGTGCGTAAGAATTATAGGCAAGCTGAAACGGCAGCAGGAGGTGAAGAGGGCTTGCCTAGCAATGTTGCTACCACAGTCACCTTCAACGGTGTGCCTTTTCATTTGCAGCCTGCCTCTTGTTCTATGGGACATCTACCATTTGAAGCACCTAGATTTTTTACTAAAATGTCGGGCCAACTTATTTGGAGCAGCATAGAGATGGGGTTCACCCTTTCCCTCATGCTGTTTTTCTAAATGAACACACCACCACCACACACACATACACACTTCCTGATTGTTTTGTCCCCATGGGAGGTGGGGGAAATAGAGAAATTTGTGCTCTCCCATCCAGACCATGGCAAACAGCAGGTGGAGGGATTCTGGTGGGGGAAACATTATATATGCATCCTGTTTAGCGGAATACCAGGTATCACCCGGATTTTAAGCATCTCACCCGGATTGCTTAGGTCTCCTGGATTCACCCAGATTTCAGCTTTCATTTTTTAAAAAAGCTCTAGCCCTTGTAGAAGCGGAGTTATGGAGCAAAACATGCAATCACTATTCTGCTCAACCGCTGGACTTGGATTAAGAAAGGAAGAGCACAGGAGGCTAGCTGGGAGGGTTTCTCTTTCACAAGTACAGTAATCGCCTGAGGAATGTTGCCTTGTTTGTTATCAGCAGGGAATCTCTGTCGGGCAGTTGAGAGGATAGTTTGCTTTTGAAGTAAAAAAAAAATCACTCACCAGGCTGTGTATTGTAATGCTTAAAGGCTTTCTTGGCTTTATATTCAATGCATGCCTACTTAGAAGTAAGCACCGTTGGTTTCAATCAGATCTCCTCTCAAATAAGTGTGTACAGAATTGCAGCCTTAATTAAAAAGCTGTGCATCTTGTTGTTGTTCTATTGCTGCTGTTAATATGTCAAGGGAAATGGTCAGGCAAAGATATCTTCTCCAACTATTGTCCGTAGATATCCAGAGCAAATACAAGTCAACTGGAAAGTGCAGCTGCTAATTTGCATATGCACAATTATTTTCAAGCCCATTTACATCATTTGCAAATTCAGGCGCCCAGATTTGGAGACCCATAATATGGCAACCCCAATCCTGTGGCTGCTCTGAAAGAAATGGCAACCTTATAGGTTCCGGCTGTCCCTATATCCTTAAAACACCACATCAGGAACACCCTCTGCTCTCTGGAATGTGCCCTTGGTATATCATTGGGTTTTGTCCCCATTTGTGTCTCTTGGGGACCCAAGCATTGGTCAGGTTTTGTCACTTCAGTTGCTAGAATTGTCACTCTCCGGGGCTCTGCCCACGCCCCAGAGTCTTCAGAAATAGGCAATATGAGAGGCGGCAGGTGAGAGCAGCACAAGAGGGTCAGTAAGAGGTACCTTTGGAAAATGTTACTGTCAATACCAGAGGCACCGGGAGCTGTGGCAGCCCATCCAGCATCTCGCACAGTGGCTGCATTGCCTACTGCAATGCGCGGTGGCCATTTGCATGCTCAGCATAGTGTCGCTGGCCACGCAAATGGCCGTCACTCATGCGCAGCGGCCAGATGAGTGCAGTAGGGACTAGTGCAGCCAGTATGCGGGATGCTGGGCGGGGTGCCGCTGGTACGGACAGTAATGTTTCTTTCAAGGTACCTCTCGCCACCCCCCTCACTGGCCGCCTCTGTGCAATGCAGGGCATCGGATGGATGGGATCCAGTCCTCCGCAATGTGTCATTGGGGGGCTGGGGCAGTGAGCCTTAGGATGAGAGAGAGTTGTTCCCAAGTGTATCCCTATTTTTATTTGTTAAATGGGGGCGGGGTATGGGGATGGCTCATCTGCTGTGATCATTGGGAAGAATGCACACATCATGCATTTTATTATCTAGGCCAGTGTTTCTCAAACTTTTTGGAGTCAAGGACCGCTAAATTCTTTGTGCAGAGTTTCAAGGACCGCTACATTCTTCATGTGCAGTTTCCTAGACCAGCAGTTAGTAAAGGGGTTTCAAGTCTGTCTATCTATCTATCTGTCTATCTATCAGACTTCTATACTGCCCAAAACTTGCATCTCTGGGCAGTTTAGAATGAAAATAATATAAGCATTAAAATAATTAAATTTGGAATCTTTTGCAAACATGGAATATTAGGGGTTCTTAACCTTGGGTCCCTCAGTTAAACTCCCATAACCCCCAACAACAATGGCATTTGGCCATTATGGCTGGGGATTATGGGAGTAGAAGTCCAGCAATGTCTGGGTACCCAAGGTTGAGAACCCCTGAATCTAAAAGCCTGGGTGAACAAATTTGTCTCCAGTATGTCTGGAGTGGAGGTGCTTGTGATTACTCAATGGAGAGGGGATGTTGGGCCATTAGAAAAATTCAAAAGCTACATGGGGCCAATGAAAACAACATACAAGCAAGCCCCACTGATGCAAGAGGGAAACAGCGTTCCCGCTCAAGGCGCCTCGATCACAACAGGCAGCTGGGTTTCAATCAACCAACCTTTGGCTGCAAACAATGAGCATGCAAGAACCAGCAGCCCTTCAAGTGGCGCCCACTGCCATACTTTTTCCTCCATGCCCCCACATCGCATACAGTTTGAAGCTGTAAAGATAGGGAATAAGATAGCTGTAGGAAGATCTCAGCAGCACGTGGAGGCAAGGCACAAGAAGGGTCCCATGCCTCCGTGATACTCTTCCTCTTCCGTGCCATGTGCAAAATTGAGGAAGTGAGTGCCTTGATTTCAGATTTCAGTCAGGGACCGGCACTCAACCCTTCGGGGACCGGCAGTGGTCCAGGGACCGGTGGTTGAGAAACACTGATCTAGGCAGCTGCCATATACTGAGTCAGTCCATAGGTCCATCTAGCTCAGTATTGTCTACACAGACCAGCAGTGGCTTCTCCAAGGTTGCAGGCAGGAGTCTCTCTCAGCCCTATCTTGGAGAAGCCGGGGAGGGAACCTGGAACCTAGATGCTCTTCCCAGAGTGGTTCCATCCCCTAAAGGGAATATCTTCCAGTGCTCACACATCAAGTCTCCCATTCATATGCAACCAGGGCAGACCCTGCTTAGCTTAAGGGGACAAGTCATGCTTGCTACCACAAGACCAGCTCTCTTCTCCAATATCTCCAATATCTCCTCTCCGATATACCACCAGTAGATATCTGCTATCTACTTGTGGTATACTTGTAATCAAAACTATGGCCACATCCCCCAAGGTGCTGGGCCATACCCCCTACACCTTGTACACCGTGCCTCCTACGTCGCTTCGCCATGCCGCCTACGTCACTTTGCTATGTCGCTTCGCCTACTCATTGTATGGCATGCAACTTCACTGAGAAAAGTCCCTCTTTTCTCAGTGAAATGTTGGGAAGTTGGCATCCTTTCCCAGTAGTCATCACCACTGTGTTTGAGTTAAAGAAGGGACAAGGGATTCTATTACAGAATTCTTACATAATATGTCATTTGGCCCCATGCAGTTAAGTAGGATTGTGAAAGCAGGGAACATCAGAGGTTGTATCGGGCTTACAGCACCGTACAATCCTAGCTGGCTCAGAAGGAAGTCCCTCTGTGTTTAGCAGAATTCCTCTTCTCTCCTTGTGCTTCTTGTAAGCTTTGCAAGGCATATGAGAGGCACTCCCTGCAAAGCTTGGCGGTCAGATCTATCCTGAAGAGCTACTCCAAAGGCAGCAGCATGGGCTTCTTGCCACCCAGCTGCAGCCCCACTGGTCTACCCCCTGAGGCAACTGCCTCACCTCACCTCATGAAAGGGACTAGGGGTGTGCATGGAACCAGCTGGTCCAGTTTGGTTAGAGTCCAAACTGGACCCGAACTGGACTGGTTCTGGTTCAGTCCAGAATGTCCCCGAACCCCCACCCCAGTTAAGTTTGGTCCAGGGGGGTTGCAATTTTTTAAAATTAAAATTGGTAGGGGGATAAGGGAGGCTGGCAGGAGGAGGGGAACCTCCATGGACCCCTCCCCTCCTGCTGCCTCAGACAACTCCCCTGGAGGGAGTAAGTGTCAAAAAATGTTGTTGCTGTTTTAACTCGCAAACCCCCGGGGAGGTTCGGTCCGAGGTCGGATTGAGCAGGGCGTGATTCGGTTTGATGCTGAACAGTCAAACCAAACCAGTTCGACGTTGAACATGTTTGACATCGAACCTGTTTGCACCTCCCTGAAAGGGACTTCCGCTGGTCCCTAATTCTCCAAACTTCTCTCCCTTGTTCATCAGCAATGTCTATGGTGAGTGGAACATATGTAATTGCCCTTCAGATGGCTTCATATTACAGACCACCTGACAGTAATGGCCCTAGGCAAAAGAGTGTATCTTATTTCTCATGGGAACTAGTGATGCCAATTCCTGGCCCATCCTGCTCATTTTCATATCGTTAATTATCCTTACCAGTTCTTTGGGCTGAAATGAATATTCAAAGCAATCTTCAAATTTAATGAATTTCACAGCTTCTGCATGGTGTGAATTCAGATGCAAAACATATATGGGATGTGGAGTGCAAAGTTTTGCAAAAGAATCACAAAAACATCTGCCCATTTTTTGGTTTTTTTGTGGCTTTGTGGTATGTCATCTGATGTTGTGTCAATATTTAAGGAACTGTGGCTCTCAGCATATGAATTATGAATTGCAAAGTCATAGGCTCGAAATTCATCATTAATTGCTGTGCTAAGCAAATTCATTAATGGCAGCTGATGATGAAGATTTTGCAAATTCAGGCTCTCCTATTCCCCAATGGAAATGAACTTGCTAACCTGAAAAGACTTCTTTGGCCCGGGATAAATCTATGGATATATAGATAAATGAACTCCCCTTGCCTCAAATCAGAATTGATTCATTATTTATGAACATCATCTGAGAACTCAGCAGGCGGGGGTGGGGGGGCTCACTTCTCTTTCAGATGATGCCACCTGCATGCACCTTATCACATTGCCAACTGGAAACTGCAGTATTCAGCTCCCAAAACAAAACACTAGGGAACCAAAGAATGTCAAATCTGAATGGAAGGCAGAAGGAAACAATTAAAAAAAGGATTAGCCCAAATACAGAAGATAGGCACAAAACAAAGAGGCGAGTCTCACGATCAGTGAGACTTGCTGTTACGGGGTTAGTGGGGAGAGTGGGTTGAGCCCACTCTCTCCGCAGAAGAGTAGAAGGCAGCCCTGGGTGGCTGGATTGGCCGCCCACATGACTGCTGGCTGCGGGGATCAGGGGCCGCGTGGCCCCCGGAAGTTTCTGGATGCCCTGTGTGAGCACAGGTGGCATGCTGGAGAGACCACCAAGCCTAGGAGGCTGCTTGCAGCCTCCTGACCAGGGGTCTCCTCATGTGTTGCCATGTTGCGGAGCCATGCCACGGCAACACACAACCAAAAAACCAGGGTTAGTAGAGCACTCACTCCACTAACCTGGGCTAAGGGGAGAGGTAGTTAAGTGGGTGACCCGCTTTGGGGAAACCGGGCTCGCCCGCGATCCCAGCGGTTTCCACGATCTGTGGAAAGTGAGCTAAGCTCCCTTAGCCCACTTTCCACTGATTGTGAGAATATCCTCAGTGTGTATTTGTCGAGTCTTATGCTTGATCAATGGTGGGGCTGGTCACATAAGTTTCACAGTGATGAATGAGAGTTCAGGGCTTTACATACCAAAATTAGGACTTTGAACCTGGAAGCAAATCGGGCAGCTACACTGTTACAATACAGACTTAAGATGTTCCAAGTTAAGGTGAATGGCAATTAAGAGGTTCATAAATTGCCACCTTGTTTCAAGTTTACAACTGCGCTTCAACTTTACAACACTCACCAGATAGGAGGCTCTGCTAGACCGCTAGTCAGTGCGCTAGAGGAAGAGGCAACAGAACTGGTCTTCTGGTAGCAAGCATTAATTTGCTAAGCAGGTTCTAACCTGGTTTGTATTTGAATGGGAGACCACATGTGAGCACTGTAAGCTGTTCCCCACTCGTCCAACCAACAGGACATCCATCTTGTCTGGATTAAATCTTGTTTGCTTGCTCACATCCAATCCCCTAATAAATACTTTCATACATGCATGTGGTGGTGCATATCTGAAATGGCAATACGTGTGTGAAGGAAGTTCAACGGATGGGAAATGCTCAATTCTAATTCCAGCAGATAGGTCTCTCTGTGACTCATTGCCCTGTGACGGCAGCAAGGTTCCAAATTCTCATTCCTAGCCATGCCTCCTAAAGGTGTTGCACAGATTTAATATATAAGCAGGCAAGGACAATAGTATGGGCAGTGTCCTCTCCAAAGCATGGCTGGGAATTAAAATGCAGCCCTTTGCAGCTGGCAAAGGGCAGTGCTTTAAAATCAATACAATGAGTTCCTGGGTTATTACAACAGTCTGTAACCCCCTGCTTGTCAAAGTGTTTTCTACCCAAATGCTAAATACTATGCAAATGGAGTCGTATCTGAAGTACAGCTGAGCTGGCTAGAATTGTGGCATATTAAGAGAAGAGAAATGTCTATCAAATAATCAGCCAGCCCGCCCACTTTTTCAGCAGTTCATTGAGGGTTTGTTTTGTTTTTTAATTACACTGGCTGACACCCAGACTCGAAAGCAAATTGAAGTGCCCGCACACGGAGCAAAGTTGCACTAGAGGAAGAAGATCCACATAGTTGGGTAAATTCACAGGGATGCTCACAGTTGCACACTTGCTCTATGGCACACACATTCCTTGCAAAGCATGAAATGCCCCAGGCATGCCCCAGGCTGCACACCTTGGTTTTTTTGAACTAGGAGTCAAGAGACAGTGGTTTGCTGGAGGCCATGCCAAGTAGACACTCAGGAGTCAGAGGGTCAACCCAGTAGTGAGGAACACGCAAAGGTCACACCAAGGAGATAAGAGCAAGAAAGATCAAAGGCACCAGCAGTAAAGAAACCTTGAAACTGTGGTAAGGCTTTCATTCCAGAATGGAAGCCTGTTATCTTCTTCCAGTCTTCAGGGGAGCCAGTAATGGGCCTTGGGCATGTTTTTGTCCCGGAGTAGACTGTGACCAGCTGGAAACCATTGGAGCTTGTTCCTGTTTTCTTGCCTCCTCAGACAAAGACATAAGAAACCTGCAGTTATTGAGATGCACCTTGGTGTGTGTAGAGTTGCCATGCCCCACGGAATTCTGGATTTCACCCGGATTTTAAGCATCTCACCCAGATCACTTAGCCAATCCAGATTCACCCAGATTTCAGCTTTCATTAAAAACCATTGGTCCATCTAGTTCAGTATTGACTGCACACACTGGCAGTACCTTCTCTAACGATGGTTGGCTGAGAAATCAGACAATCTGGAATGAGATGCATTAAGAGGGGTTCCTCACAGGATCTTATTATTCTCCCATTTTCCATGGGAGCGGGAGGCTTGTGAGATCACTAGGCTCCTCCTCAAAGATATCAGGCTTTGGGATGCAATGCTGGCAATGCTAAGTTATAACTAGGACAGAGCCTAAATCAGGTTCCAAAAATGGACCAGCACAAGGTCTCCAGATACATTAATCTAGCAAACCAGGGATCTGTGTTGCAATGTTTTCTCTGAGAATATAAATGCTCGTGCATAAACTGAGTGTGTGCATTCTCCTCCAGCTGATCGCATGCATCTGTGCCCAAAGCTTTCCCGACCAGACAAAAGTGGCTTCCCTTCAATCTGTTTAAAATGCTGATGCTGGAACTCTTCCTGCAGCATGAGGGAGATTTCAGTGCCATTAATAGCTCTCTCCGCAAGCACAGAGCAAGGATCAAAAGGTGGCTCTGGGCCATTCGGAACATACTACCAGCTTTTTATACTCAACTCAATCTTGTCTCTCTGCACAGGGAAATCCACTTTTCTCATCTCCTTCTTCGCATCCAAGCACATGTGACACTCTAACCTACTCACTACTGCAGCTGACAGTTCCAGATCAGTTTTGTTATTCAAGATAATAATAGTTTGTGTGTAATATGTGAGTGGGCAGGACAGTTTGCTAGATAAGGCTGAAGACTGATAAAAAGCAGGGAGGCTTCCCAATTCCTCACTGTATTTTGGAGTGCTGAATTTGTTCAGCATCTCAGGCCCTGCTTGTGGCCTGCCACTGACTGAGATTTGGTTGGCAGGGTCTAAAGACAGGGTCTTTTTGGTTGTGGCCCCTCACCTCTGGGAATGCATTCCTGGAAAAGCTTTGCTGTGCTTGCTTTCTTGGGATTTTTTAAAAGCATCTGAAAAACCATTATTTTTAGAGAGGGTTTTTAGTATTTTACCTGCCGCTGTATCTGATGGGTTTTGGTTTTTTTTAACTTTCAGCTCTTAAATCTTAACCTCTTAAATTTTAACTGAGTCCTTTTTTAAGTTATCTATGTATATATTTCTCTAAGATGTACCTGTCACTAATCCCATGCGTGGCAGCTCTTGCAAGTGAGCTGCTGGGAAGGGGAGAGGAAAGCGGTGACAGACAGGCATGCGGGCAGAGGGGGAAAATAAAATGGCGGCGGGGTGGGGAAGAAAACGGAGGTGGGAGAGAGAAAATGGCGGTGGCAGGGGAAAGAAAATGGCAGTGGCAACCAGGGGGGAGAAAATGGCAGTGGTGGGAGAGAAAGTGGCAGTGGCTGGGGGCTGAGAACAAGGGGAGAGCTGAGATCCTTGACTAAAAAGCAGAAGGTTGTCGGTTCGAATCCCTGCTGGTACTAGATTGGGCAGCAGCATAATGTAGGAAGATGCTGAAAGGCATCATCTCATACTGCGCAGAAGGAGGCAATGGTAAACCCCTCCTGTATTATACCAAAGAAAACCACAGGGCTCTGTGGGTGCCAGAAGTCAACACCAACTCAACGGAACACTTTACCATGCTTTTTATTATGGCTCATCATGTTGATGCTTTTGCCATTTTTGTGAGCTACCGTGAGTAATATTGCACTGGAGGGGTGGGATAGGAACATTTTAAACAAATAAAAGTTTTTGTGCCTTGTTCCTGAAGTGGAACTGATGCATTAGTAACCTCCTGGGGATTTGTTTCCAGATCTTGTACAGGGCATTGTACTAAGGGGCCTTGTGGTTCCTTCAGTTCACCCAAGTCTTCCCCTTTCTGCATGACTCATGCACATGAGATTGTATCAGTCTAAAGTAAAGTAAAGTTGTGCCCTCGAGTCGGTGTCGAGTCAGTGTCGACTCCTGGTGCCCACAGAGCCCTGTGGTTGTCTTTGGTAGAATACAGGAGGGGTTGACCATTGCCTCCTCGGGGTGGAGGGGTGGTGCCCTTCTAGTGCCCACCTGCCATACTCCCCTCCCCGTCTTTTTGTCGCAGTGTCTGCTCAGCATGAATGTCTCTGAGAATGCCTGGCCAGACTCCAGCAGAAGTTACAGGAAGGTAAGGGCCCCCTCCCCCACTAGTCAGATTGATTGATTAAGTGCCATCAATTTGGTGTCCTCTCTTAGGGACCACATGGATAGATTCTCTCCAGGATGATCAACTTGGCCTTTAAGGTCTCTCAGTGGTTCATTCATTTCTATCATAATCAAGTCCATAATCAAGTCCATCCACCTTGCTGCTGGACATCTTCTTCTCTTTCCTTCAACTTTCCCCAGTGTTACGGACATCAAGATCTCATGCTTTCTCCTGTGGAACTGATGGTGGAATATTCCTCTGGCACTGAGGTCACTTCAGGATCAGGACTGTTTTCAGGAATTCCTGTAGGGCTTAGCTCTTAGAGTGGCAACGTCTTCAGGGTTCAGGTCTGGCTGGGTTCCATGGTCACCTACCCTCCTGCAGTCCAGCTCATCTTCAGCAGCCACGTTCCATGATTGTGCAGAGAATGTGTGAATATTTACTAACTAAACAAAATGTGTAAGGACACAAGTAGGCATCCATTATTCAATATGACAAGTGCAGCGAAATGTGTTTGTGCTTGGAGACCTGACTGGTGAGCTGCCAACCCTTACAGCTTGTTGACTTCTCACTAGCATTTCTGACCAGCACATGGCCATGCCCAGATGCTGTCCTTGCAAAGCCGGGGAGAGTTTTTAACAATGCCATCAGCTTCCTAGGGTGCATATTTTTGGCCCCCATGACCGGAAGACTAGATTCTCCCAACACCTTTATTAGGAAGGAAGCAGGAGGTAATTGAAACGAGGACTGTCTGGAAAAGGGGCTAGAGGGGTGGATGCCCAGGTGCTCACAGCAGCAGATACTCTTCTCGTTCTGGCAGAACTGAAACAATTATACTGGCATAATGACTACACTGTGCTGAGGAATTACTTTAACATTCTGCCATTATAAGCCCTGAATATTCCATTGATCATAATATCAAAAATATCGGTCAAATCTGCCTGACTGTTTGCAGACATCAGCTAGGTGAAAAGTGACATGAGCCCTTCAAATGTGGAGCAACTGCAGATGATGATCTGTTGAAAAATTGCTTATACACAGCAATTTAAGGAATTCCTCCTATAAAGAGGGTTAAGTGTTGGCTACTTTTTTCACTGCAGAGAAATATTTTTTAAAACTTTAATGCCTCTTTAATTGACTTCAAAAGTTCAGGTCTTTTTGCATGTTTGAAAAACATCCATCTAGTACTTTTTGAGTAATTCGTGTTCAGACAGGATGCTGGACTAGATGGGCCTTGGGCCTGATCCAGCAGGGCTGTTCTTATGTTAAAATCCCCATAACAACAGTTGAAAATAAATTAAGAGCATTTAACATTGATTTTGCCCTTTGAAGATTCTGAAGCCGGAGTTGGGAGGGGCAAGTCCTGGCATGTTCTAGAGAGTGACTTCCTGGTAAGCTGCCTGATAAGGAGAGTCTATACGCATTCAGAACCACCTAAGATGCTGAAAGGCATAATCTCATACTGTGCGGGAGGAGGCAATGGTAAACCCCTTCTGTATTCTACTAAGGCAACCACAGGGCTCTGTGGTCTCCAGGAGTCAACACCAACTTGATGGCACACTTTACTTTTATATGCATTCAGGCACCATTTTTCAGGGAGTATCCCAGGGGTGTAGCTATAATTGAGTGGATGGATTCAAAGGACTCAGTTCAAAGCTCCTAGCTCCACCCCTCCCTATTTTCTTCATTATTTCCCTCACTCTGAAGGCCGCCAGGGAGAAGGGCAAACACAGGCCCCCTCTCCCCTAGTTATGCCACCGGAGTAAGCAAGTCCCATAGAATTCAATGGAGCTTACACCTGTGCAAGTGTGCATCAAGAATTTCAAGATCAAAAATCAAAATGCTGCTTGAAAAGGGATTTGCTAGGTGTGCGTTTCAGCCGATATTGGCTATTTGTATATTTGTGCCACTCTCTCACATTGTTTACTATGCCAACAAGATCTATTTCCAAAAGTCTTGGAAATGTTTTTATTCATTCATTCATTCATTCATTTGATTTAATTTATATACTGCTGCTCCAGAAATGGCTCAGGGTGGTTTACAACAAATAAAAACAATTAAAATCAATTAACAGTCAAAATCAAAACTAAATCAGAACAATTAAAATAACATAAACATTTAAAACATTGACATTAAATAAACGAAAGGTATTTAACATTGATTTTGCCCACTGAAGATTCTGAAGCCAGAGCTGGGAGGGGAAAGTCCTGGTTATCCTTATAGACACATAACTGGAGCACCCTGCAAGTGAAAGGGAGGTCCTGGCAGACTCAGGCTAACTTGCAGATCTGTTTCACACACAAAAAAATTGAGGAAAAAACTAAAAGGCTCCAAAAAAACCCCAAACTGCCCCTATGTAACTCAATGGAGCAGCGTGTTCACTGACACAGAAGACATTTTACAGACAACCATGTGGGTAGAGCTAACAGTATTCAGTGGCGAGGAAGCATGGAAGGAGAACTAATAGAGCAGGAAGTTTCTCAGCTTGAAGTATACTCCTCAAGACAGTCCCAAAGTTACAAACAGGACTCTTGCTTTGTTGCTAACTTTTGTTCTTTCACCATGCTCAGCCACAAGCACACAGGATGATTGATTGATTGATTGATTGAGGGTCATCAAGTTGGTTGATTCTTAGCTACCATCTGTCCAACTTGGCCTTTATGGTCTCTCAGTGGTGCATTCATTGCTGTCGTAATCAAGTTCATCCACCTTGCTTCTGGTCGTCCTCTTCTTCTCTTTCCTTCAACTTTTCCCGGCATTATGGACTTCTCAAGGGAGCTGGGTCTTCGCATAATGTGTTTTTAGTAGGAGCCTGGACATTTGTGCCTCGAGTGAAAATTCTGGATTGATTTGTTCTATGATCCATTGGTTAGTTTTCCTAGCTGTCCATGGTATCCTCAAAAGTCTTCTCCAGCACCAAAGTTCAAAAGCATCAATGCTTTTTCTATCTTGCTTCTTCAAAGTCCAGCTTTCACATCCATAGCATGTTACAGGGAAAATCATTGTCTGAATGATTCTAATCTTTGTAAGTGTAGAGCCAGATAAGCTGCAACTATTTGTTGCAGATCCATACATGTATGGACCAGTGTTCCCTCTAAAGCATGTGTATGTGAGCACCAGCGCACACGCACAAGGTTTTTTTAATGCTTGCTCACTTAATTTTAGCTCCCGCTCAGATTGAAGGTCCTACTCTGAATGCACATGCGCACACACTGCCTTGATACTGCCACCCAGAACAAAACTCATTCCGCACACAGATGAAAAAAATTAGAAAGAACATTGGTGGTATGGACTGAATGACATTAATGTCATTTAGATTTTCTCCCAGCCATATGAGAGCCCCTTTTCCATAAGCAGGTCAGAGAAAATCCAAGCATAAGTAGGCCAGAGAAAATACAACCCTGTAACAGCAAGACCCTTAAAGAGTCAAATATTGGAACCATTAAGTCCACTCTGGTCTCCCTGTCTTCTCATTGGTGAATCTTGTTAACACCTATTTCTGTCTGACACTCCTTGAATATTTGGAACTATTCATCTGGCTCTCACCATAATAAACTCCATACAGTCTTTGAAGGATCCAGGTAGAATTGCACATCCGTGTCCGTATTACCTAACTTTAAGACTGACTGAGGTCCCCACACTCTGATGGCAATTGAATGGGGAGTGGTGTGTGATGGGTGGACTCTTCTTGGCACTTTCCAGTTAGCCACTCAACATCGTCAAAATGCTTCCATTCAGTCAAATCATATTCAAAATGTAAATAGCAAAGCACCCAGCAGGGGAAGCCATCTCACGACAACTAACAACCCCCCCAAACAGCAACTTTTTAATGCCATATATACAGTGTTATAGCACTATATCGTAGTGATTAAATTTGAAACAAGGCGTTGGAGGTATGAATGGCACCCCGCTGTCGGCGTAGGGACAGCAGTGCAACAACCCAGGAAGTATTCCACACTTAAGAGATTTGTCGTGACCCCATTGCAGGGTCTAATCTGGAAAGCGCCCTGGTGACAGAATCCGGGGCTGTACAACAAAGGCTGTGGCTCCAGACAGAGCTGAGAGAGACTCCTGCCTGCAACCTTGGCAAAGCCACTGCCTGCCTGTGTAAACCAGGCCTGCTCAACTTTGCCCCTGCCCACGGTTTTTGGACTACAGCTCCTGTAATCCCCAGCCACAGAGGCTTTAGGGCAGGGTTTCTCAACGTGTGGGTCCCCAGATGTTATTGGACTTCAACTCCCATAATCCTCAGCCCCACTGGCCTTTGGTTGGGAATTATGGGAGTTGAAGTCCAATTACATCTGGGGACCCACACATTGAGAATCCCTGCCTTAGGGGATTATGGGAGTTATAGGCCAAAGTTGAGCAGCCCTGGTGTAGACTATACTAAGCTAGATAAGCCAATGGTCTGACTGGGCAGAAGGCAGCTTCCTATGTTCCTCTTGCCTTTCCTACTCATCATTCCCCTGAAACACTTTCTTTCAGCCTCCTCTTCATGCTACTTTTGGTCTGCTACCTTCTCAGGTTCTAGCTTTTCCTGTCCCTCTGTCTCTGGGTCCTTAAACCTGCCCTACACCTCTCCAAGTTATTCAGCCAATATCAGGCAATGAGATCATTCCACCTGGTTTGCCCCTGGGTGATACCCCCGCCCCAGTGCTTTCTCTAGGATTGGTCAAAGATGAAAGGCAGAGGTTCTGAGAGTACAGCAGCAAGATCTTTTTCATACCCTAGGATGCAAGTCCTCAGAACACTCACCCTGCCCAGCATTTATATACCACTTTTCAACAAAGGTTCCCAAAGTGGTTTGTGTAGATATGAATAAAATGGCTCCCTGTGCCCAAAGGGCTCACAATCTAAAAAGAAACATAAGACAGGCACCAGCAACAGCCACTGGAGGGATACTGTGCTGGAGTGGATAGGGCCAGTTGCTCTCCCCAGTAAAGAGATTCGCCACTTATAAAAGGTGCCTCTTTGCTTAGTTAGAAGGGGAACTAACTGATCCTCATACTGTAACTAAGCTCAAGCAAGCATGTTCCATGTAACTCAGTATTGTCTACACAGACTGGCAGTGGCCACACCAAGGCTGCAGGCAGGAGTCTCTCTCAGCCATATCTTGGACATTCCAGGGAAATAATAACAACAACAACAACATATATTTACATACCGCTTTTCAACAAAAGTTTCCAAAGCAGTTTACATAGATATAAATAAATTTAGAAGCTCCCTGTCCCCAAAGGGCTCACAATCTAAAGAGAAATGTAAGACAACAGCCACTGCAGGGATGTTGTGATCGGGTTGAATAGGGCTAGTTGCTCTCCCCCTGCTCAGTAAAGAGAATCGCCACTTTTAAAAGGTGCCTCTTTGCTCAGTTAGCAGGGGATTCAATTCTCCTCCGTCTCAAATTATAATCTGAGCTGGAGAATAACTTTTGTAGCCCTATATCTGAGCATTATGAACTACTGACATTCATTTTTCCAAACCTGGATTTGCACCATTAGGTGACATTAGAACCTGTAAACATGCAGCTTTTGTTAGACTTGTGGCTGGGGGCAGTCTCTGCTAGGGATCACACAACACCTTATGGGCTTTCAGCATTCCTGGAATAGGACAAAACCAATCTTCTCAATCTGTCTGTAGGAGACCATCCGTGCTTCTTCTAATCACATTGCTTATTAAAGTACAGGAAATTAAATCCCTGCCAGCCTTCTACACACAGTGATTTGTCTTATAGGAGTGCAGGCAGGTCAAACCAAGCCCTGCTGTACAGAATATGGAATAAGTATGGAATCAAAAAGCATCATCTGTTCCAGAAGGGTAACACCTGAATGGGCAGAGCATGTCACAAGCAGGGGAAGAGGAGGAAAGGCACTATAGAGCAGGAGGATTTGTTCTGCCCAGGGAAGCCAATACAATTATCCTGATTCAGACTCAGAAATTAACTTTGGTGGCTCACGGAAGCTGACTTCCAAAGGAAGGTGAACCTCACAAGCCCCTGAATTCCTCTGCAACTTGGATCCAAATGCAAGCAGAAAAATGCCAAATTAGTCTACTCCTTTTTTGAGAGCTGGTCTTGTAATAGCAAGCATGAATTGTCCCTTTTGCTAAACAGGGTTCTCTTTGGTTTGAATTTGGATGGCTTGCAGGCAAGCATCATCTGTTTTAAGATCGATGCTTAGTGGTAGAGCATCTGCTTCCATGATAAAGGTCCCACGTTCAATCCCTGAAATATCCAGGTAGGACTGGGAAAGACTCCTTGAAAACCACTGCCAGTCACTATAGACAAGGGATTCTCAGCGTTAGGTCCCCAAATGTTATTCGACTTCAACTCCATAATCCTCAGCCCCAGTGGCCTTTGGTTGGGGATTATGGGAGTTGAAGTCCAATCACAGCTGAGGACCCAACGTTGAGAATCCCTGGTAGACCATACAGAGTTAGATGGACCAATGATCTGACTTAGTATAAGGCGGCTTCCTATGTTCCTAATGTAGTGAGCCACCATATTATAAAAGAAGTGATAAATTCAGTGCTGCTGAACCAGAAATGAAGGATATCAGGGGAAAGACCATGAAGATGTTTTCTCTTTGCTGCACTTTACTAACCCCAATTTAAAGGGCTAGGGATGTGCGAGCCAACTCGAAGTTGAGCTGGTTAGCACTTGAACTGGCCTGGCTCGAGGGCTCACCCTGGTCTTACTTACTTATTTATTTATTTATTCATTCATTCATTCATTCATTCATTCAGTTTTATACCGCCCTTCCAAAATGGTTCAGGGTGGTTTACAATTAAAACAAAAATTATAAAACAGTATACAACAACAATTAACCATTTAAAAAATCATAAAAAGACAACAATCACAACAATTTAAAAAAACCACCCTGAAAACCAGGTTACAACATTAAAACCAATTACAACTATTTAAAAACCCTAGAAGGCCAGGCCAAACAGATAGGTTTTAAGGGCCAGTAAAGAATTAAAAATTGCGGATTTCTGCCATTGAAGTGGAGTGCATCCCACAGCCCAGGAGCAGCTACACAAAAGGCAAGCCTCTGAGTCACCACCTGACAAACCGGTGGTAACTGGAGACAGATGGTCCCAGGTCATACGTCACATGGAATTGAGAGTCCAGTGGACTCAATGGTTCCACACACACACACCCCATTTGTTCGTTTGTATGTTTGGGAGCATTCATGCGTTTGGGAGAGAAGTCCCTCTGCAATCAGCAAGACTGCAGTGAGGTGGGGGAGCTGGCTGTGCGGGCTTCCTTCTTTCCTGAAAGACAGCCCACACAGCCAATCAGGCCGGAGTGAGGGAGGAACTTCCTCCCTCAACTCCGGCTCTGTGGGGCCCAAACAGTGGTGACAGCATTTGTATGTGTTGTACCCCAACAAAGAGATGTTCTTTTCTGGGTCAGTAGCCAAAACACTTCACCAGCCGAGAAGGATGTAAAAGGCTTTATTTTGCTCTATAGTAGCAAAGGTCCTGGATAGCTCTCGCTCAAGTCCAAGACCCTGTTCATTTACAAGCATGACATATTTATAACCTAGGAGATGATACATAGGTACTGCCCCTTTCCTTTGTCTGGACTCTCAGTAATTTTCCAGCTAACTTCTGTGCATGTATTCTTTTAGGTGAATACCTCATCACCTTCTTATCTAGTCTCTCCTGGCCCTCCTTGGCACAGAAAAGCAACTTCTTATAAGGAATCCCCCAGGCCCCCCTTACACAGACAGAATATATCAAAGGTAACATGGCTTCGGTCTGGTTCAGGCCTACACCAATTGGAACACTGGCACCACAGAAATTGAGTTTGTGGGGGGGTGGACAGAAGGTTCAGAGTGGAGTTTGGCAGGGAAAACGCAGGTAGCTTCCCCTCGCCCCCTGCAAACTCCATTTCCCCTGCTTCGTACATTCAGGTTTGGGTAGCGGAGGGGAAGGGACCTCTGGTTTCCCATTATGTATGAACCAGGCCTAGTAGATACCCATCCAAATACAAACCAGTGTTGACCCTCTTAGCCGAGGGAACAATTCACTTTTGCTACCACAAGACCAAGCCATCTAATGGCGCAGCGGGGGAATGACTTGATTAGCGAGCCAGAGGTTACTGGTTTGAATCCCCGCTGGTATGTTTCCCAGACAATGGGAAACACCTATATCAGGCAGCAGCGATATAGGAAAGATGCTGAAAGGCATCATCTCATATTGCGTGGGAGGAAGCAATGGTAAATTCCTCCTGTATTTTAACAAAGGCTACCACAGGGCTCTGTGGTCACCAGGAGTCAACACCGACTCAACGGCACACTTTACCTTTACCTCATTGACAACTTGAGGTAACTCTAGGACAGGAGACCAGCTTTCTTGTCCTAATGATCTTTCACAAAAGGTACTGATGCCATTGTATCAATGTTTCTGATACAGTTAATACAGTAAATGAGCTTGTATTTCTTTCCTCCCAGAAAACAGGAACCCAATAAAATGTACAGGCAGTTGATTTGACATGCCGAGTTCCTGTTATTGCTTTATCATATTGTGTACACAAACACACCCTGTGGTGCTCAGTGGCATGTTATGAAGGCCAACAGGATAACTGACTTTTCAAAGAGGATTAGTCACATTCATGGAGGACAAGCAATCACCCTTGGATAGTTATTAACTTGCCAGAATGTTCAGTAGAGCCAACCTTATGCCAAACATATCCCTTAATCTCCGAGAGTTGCAAACTAGAAGTGACTGCTGGGGAATAGCTCATTGTCTTGTGTTTTCTCATTCACTTTCTCCTTGAGCATCCACATTGGCTACTACAAGAGATAAGCTATACATCTGCACTGATACAATAAAACTCATGTTCCTTTTGGTGCAGTATTTATTTAACACAATAGAAGTGAACTGAATATGTGACCATCCAATCGTAGCCTGCGTTAGATAACTGTTTCATTGCATAGCCAAATAGAAATCCCACCAGCTTCTTCAGGGGACTGAGTACCCCTCTAGACTCTCATGGCCAAAGGAAAAATATTCAGTGAATCCAATAATGCCATTAGTAACATAGGAATATAGGAAGCTGCCATATACTGAGTCAGACTATAGAATTAGAGGTCTATCTAGCTCAGGATTGTCTACACAGACTGGCAGCGGCTTCTACAAGATTGCAGGCAGGAATCTCTCTCAGCCCTGTCTTGGAGAAGCCAGGGAGAGAACTTGAAACCTTCTGCTCTTCCCAGAGCGGCTCCATCCCTAGGGGGAATATCTTACAGTGCTCACATGTGGTCTACCATTCAAATGCAACCAGGGTGGACCCTGCTTAGTGAATGGAACAAGTCATGCTTGCTACCACAAGACCAGCTCTCTTCTCCACTTAACCATTACTCCACTAACCCATTAATTATGTGTTTGTTAGTTATCATATTTGACAATATGATGAGGCCCCAAATGTATGCCTCTTAGTCCTATTCAGACATAATTCAGTCCTAAATTAGTCCTATTCAGACGTTATGTTGTACCTGCATTCAAATGTCTGTACACACATAGGTATATTTTGTGTGAATGGCTGTACTTGCATTGAAACTGGGCACAGTGAAACTTGGTACAGGGCCACTGAAATCCAGGATAGGAAAGGAATGGTTGTGCTGTTGAGTCAGTATCGACTCCTGGCGACCACAGAGCCATGTGGTTTTCTTGGTAGAATACAGGAGGAGTTTACCATTGCCTTCTCCCGCGCAGTATGAGATGAAGCCTTTCAGCACCTTCCTATATCACTGCTTCCCGATATAGGAGTTCCCCATATTCTAAGAAACACAACCGCAGGGATTCGAACCAACAACCTCCTGCTCTCTAGGCAGGTTGCTTCCCCACTGCGCCATTAGGTGGGGAAATGCAGGATACAGGTAGGAAATTTACTGCTCTACCTGTGCAACATAACATGAGTAATGGTATTTTCATACATTGTAGATTGTACAAGTGCCGATCTGGACATCCTCCTTGGAGGAAGAGCGGGACATAAATTTAAAATATACCATAAAATAATAAATAAATAACGAATGTAAAGCTTGTTCAGTGAGTTCAAGCAGCATTTAAACAAAAGTCCCAGAGAACAGAAGAGTCTTCACCTGGCACCGAAACAATGTGGCTGCAAAGCACTGATCCCTGGGGGAAGTGTTCAAAAGACGCAGTGCCACACAGTGTTCCCTCTAAGGCTTACACACATGCGCACAACTCACATGTATTTTGGTGTCCGCTCAGTTAATTTTAGACCCTGATCAGGTTGAATCAGGAAGGCCCCACTCTGAATGCACATGCACACAAACTGCCTTGATACTGCCACCCAGAACAAAACTCATTCCGCACACAGACGAGAAAAATTAGAGCGAACACTGGCGCCACACCCAAGAAACCATGGTCACCTCTTACTACTTGCCAAACCTCCAAAGGCAGAGGAAACCAGAGCAGAGCCTCAATGATACTCTCAGTGAATGGTCTTGCTTATATGATTTTTGTTTACAACAACATACCCTCCAATATTTCAGAAACAAAAGTAGAGAGAGTCTTCTGTAATACCCAAGTATCACTGTCCAAACCTCCACTCCACTCTTGCACATAGCGAAATGCTCTACTCTGCCCCTTCCATATGCTGTATTCGTTCTCTGCTGTCACCTAGTTTCCACTGATTTAAAAGCCAGGAGTTTGTTCTTTTTGTTAAACGAAAACACAATTGTCCTACAATCTGTTGTCAACAGTTTAAAATAGACCTCAGCAGTTGCAGTGTGTGAAATCGCAGACAGGGCACTGAGTGTGCCTTAGTGCGCAGGTGCATGAACTTACATGGGCATACGCTACGAGAGACAAGATGCACCTACCGCTCACTCCATGATTTAACCCTCTGGAGACCCTGGGGAGGGACTGAACCCTGAAAAATAACTACTGTAGCAATTCACATTAAAACATTTATCAAAGTAGGGATAGTGATTCCCCAAATATCAGAACACAGGGAATGTATCTAGTGCATAGGGACAGCTGAGAGCATATTATGTTCAGGAGGGGCAGCAACAACTCCAGCAGTTCAGAGTCTGTTGGGCCTAGGGGGCTTACAGTAGGGCTGGGGGTTCTTGCCTAGAATTCATTCTCCTCCTGCTCCTCCAAGAATGTTTCCTCTGGGGTGTAGCCTGGGTGGATCCTGGCATATGGCCATGGAGAAGGTAAGCTTGCCACGGGAATGCCAGTACAGAAGGAGGCCCTCAGATACTGTGGGGGTCACTACTATGAGTATTTATATATTACTACTATGAATATTACCATGAATACAATGAATTCAAAGGCAAGATTCCTCTGAGTACCAGTTGCAGGGGAAGAACAGCAGGAGAGAGGGCATGCCCTCAACTCCTGCCTGTAGGCTTCCAGTGGCATCTGGTGGGCCACTGTGTGAAAGAGAATGCTGGCCTAGATGGGCTTCCTTGGGCATGATCCAGCAGGGCTGTTCTTATGAATATATTACTTCTATGAATAGCCACCTAATGGCGCAGCAGGGAAATTACTTTATTATCAAGCCGGTTCAAATCCCCTCTGGTATGTTCCCCAGACTATGTTTCCCAGACAATGGGAAACACCTATATCGGGCAGCAGCCATATAGGGAGATGCTGAAAGGCATCATCTCATTCTGTGTGGGAAGAGGCAATGGTAAACCCCTCCTTTATTCTACAAAAGACAAACACAGGGCTCTGTAGTCACCAGGAGTTGAAACCAACTCAACAGCACACTTTACCTTTACTATGAGTATTTATATACCGCATTTCAGCAAAAGCTCCGAAAGCAGTTTACATTGAGAAATAAAAATAAATAAACATGGCTCCCTATCCTCAAAGGGCTCATAATCTTAAAACGAAATGTAAGATAGACACCAGCAACAGCCAATGGAGGGGTGCTGTGCTAAGGGTGGATAGGGCTAGTTGCTTTTCCCATGTTCAGTAAAGAGAATCACCACTTTTAATAGTTCCGTGATACCACCATGAATCCCAAAATGGAATTGAAACCTTGTGCCACTGTGAATTGAAACCTTGTGCCACTGTGAATGATGGGGTTATACTCCTTGGTCAGAGAAGCCCATTAAAAAGCACAGATGTATGCACACACAAACCCAGAACTAAGAGAGCAGGACAGCATTGTACCTTCACCACTCCAACTCTTCAGCTTCTCCAATCATAGGAACATAGGAAGTTGCCATATACTGAGTCAGACCATTGGTCTATCTAGCTCAGTATTGTCTACTGGCAGCAGCTTCTCTAAGGTTGCAGGCAGGACTCTCTCTCAGCCCTATCTTGGAGATGCTGCCAGGGAGGGAACATGGAACCTAGATGTTCTTCCCAGAGCAGCTCCATCCCCTGAGGGGAATACCATACAGTGCTCACATGTGGTCTCCCATTCAAATGCAACCAGGGTAGACCCTGCTTAGCTAAGGGGAGAAGTCATGCTTGCTGCCACAAGACCAGCTCTCAAGACCTAATGACACCCAAAACCCAAAAAATGCCTCCAAAACACATCCAAGCAATGAATGGCTCCACACTGCCTCCAGACCTCTCTCCCTGCCAGAAATGTAACCAGAAATGCATTGTGTGAAACGTGCACACAGGAATTGGGAATGGTCAGCATTCACCCCCACAATAATTGAAGCCAGGTATATAGGTTGGCTGTGAATAGCTGAAACCATGAATGTAGAAGCCACTATATTTGATGGCCTCCTGTGAGCAAAATGAGGAGACAAGCTCCTTGTCTCAAAGCTTTCAATCTCCATCTTCTCAATTCTTTGCTCTGAGTTTTTGAAAAGGGTGCTCTGCCTGCCAAAATTATTTGATTTAAATTTCCTCTGATTGTCTATTCAATTAATTGTATAACTGCACTCCACCTAAAAGCATAAATTACATCTCCTGTGCTCATCTCCTCATTTTCATCTGGTAGCCATGCAAACCATTTAAAAAGAAAAGAAGCAAAAATTAATGCTTGAAAGCCAGTTGCCATATGTTGGTAATGATGCCTTTTTAAAAGGTTTTTTTAAAAATAATAAAAAAAGAAGAAGAAGAAGTCTGATGCCTTTTTTAAGCTCTCCTGAAGAGACATTGCTACAAAATATACTAGGATCACTGAGATTTTTTTGAAAAGACAAACATATAAATATTCTAATGGTCTCAGAACAGCAAGGCTTTTATGAATACGTTTTCTTATTTATTTTCTTCGGTGCATCAGAACTGCACCTTCGACTTGGCTGTTTTCTTTTATATCCTTTACTGTCCTTCACTTCCACCGCACTGAAAAAGTGTTTCAGGATTTGCTCAGACTCAACTTGCAGGCATTGTTAAAAACTGTATTCCTCTTCAAGAAGCAATAATCTCTACTTGTCATATACTATCTCCATCTACTGGAGATTTCTGGGGAGTACAGTTGAAAACCATCTGGAAGGCTGGTAACTTTGCCGTTAATGTCTTCATCTACCCTCTAGAAGTGGAATGTCTGGAGTGGGTTACTAGGGTTACAAGGAATATGCCGCTCCCCGCCCCCACACCCACGCGGTGTGGTGGGGGCCAGGGTCGTACCTCCGGCCTGGGAAGAAAGCACAGCGGCTGCCATCTTGGCCACCTCCACATGGCCAGGGACTGGCCAATCAGGAGAGGGGGTGGAGAGGAACTTGCCCAGCAGCCTCCATCTTCGTATAGGAGTTGTAGTCCAAAAACAGCTGGGGGGGGGGGCCTAGATCAGGCCTAGCCTAGACCAAGATTGCTCAAGTTCGGCCCTCCTGAAGATGTTGGCCTACAACTCCCATAATCCTTGGCTATTGGCTGCTGTAGTCCTAATGGTACAGCAGGCCTGATCGAGCAAGGCTGTTCTTATGTTCTTATGAATATACTACTACTTGCGACCAGCAATAGAGTAGGGAAAGTGCCCTTCCCAAGTTCCAGAGCTGTGAGCACTCCCATTTTGTGATTGTACACTCGTAAAAAGCAAGGTAGGAGGTGGGGGAAGTGATCATTTGTGAGGGTAGGAGGTCTTCATCTTTCCCAGTAGTTGTGCCCAGCGGTTTAATGAGGTAGGAGGTCACAAAAAACAGCTTAGTGTACGTAATACTAAGCTAAATGGACAAAGAGTCTGACTCAGTATAAGGCAGCTTCCGAGGGACTACTTCTCTTCTCCTTCTAACTACCCTTGTTCTTGCCTTTCTCCCTAGGTAGTGAGCCAGATTGACAAGCTGACTTCAGACTTCGAGTTTGAGCTGGAGCCGGATGACTGGACCACGGCGACTGTGAGCAGTACGTCCAGCAGTGAGAAAGGAGGTGGCATGTTTGACCTTGGTCACCTGGATTTCATGACCTCAGATATCCTCTCCGACAGCTGGGAGTTCTGTTCCTTCCTCGAGGCCTCCACCCCATCAGACTCCGGCGATGGCTCCGAACAGCAGCAGGGGCGTCAGCCTGACTACCGGCTGATGAATGGCGGGGTGTTGATTCCCAATGGACCCCAGCTGGAGACCCCAGACTCTTCCAGCGAGGAGGCTTTCACCTCTGGCCCAAGCCACAAAGCCCAGCACCAGAGGACACCAGGCACCAGGGAACGGGTGCGGTTTAGTGACAAAGTCCTCTACCACGCTTTGTGCTGCGATGATGATGAGGACGCAGAGAGTGGTCCCCCTCCCGAGGACCCACCGGAGGACCCCAGTGAGATGGCACACAAAGCCATGCCAGTCACCAAGTCAACACTGTGGCGGCCCCCTCATCTCAGTAGCGCTCAGCAGCGGAAACTGATGCGCAACAGCAGCACCCAGACCGTGTCGGACAAAAGCACTCAGACGGTGCTCCCCTATATTTCGGGCAAGCAGAAAGTCAAAAGCAAGAACTGAGGAACAGCAGGGTGGGGTTGGAGAAAGCTGCAGATATATATAAATCTCTATATATATTTAAGTCAATAAATAATCATGATGATGATGCTAAAAATGGTGACAGGATATGATCGTGAACTACCTAACCACAATGTCAAGGCTCAGGGAATTTAAACTGTTTTATTGAATGGCTTTTTTTTTTCAGCTCAATAAATACTGTGCTGACACAAATATACACCACCACCCCTGAGCAAAAAGCAAGGGCATTTTTTTTTCCTATAAGAGTTCAGAAAAAGGAAGTAAGATTGGATTAATTTAGAGTCACAATTTTTACAATGTGAAGTTGACTCTTTTTTCTTTTCTCCCCTCCCCCCCCTTTTTTTTTTTGAGGGGGGCGGTTTGTGCTTTGTGGATGATCTTGTAAATCCTTCAACACCTCTGAAGACCAGTGTTCCCTCTAACAGGGATTCCCAGATGTTGTTGACTAAAACTCCCATAATCCCCAACCAAAGGCTATTGCAGCTGGGGATGCTGGGAATTGTAGTCAACAGCATCTGGGAATCCCTGTTAGAGGGAACACTGCTGAAGACAGAAGCCTTATCCACACATTTCACCCTTGTTGAAAGTGTTAACTCAATGTGCAGCAGCTGTGAAAAAGGTCAATTCCATGCTAGGGATCATTAGGAAGGGGACTGAAAATAAAACTGTTAATATTATAATGCCCTTGTACAAAACTATGCTGCTGCCACACCTGGAGTACTGCATACAATTCTGGTCACCACATCTAAACAAGGACATTATAGAACTGGAAAAGGTGCAGAAGAGGGCAACCAGGATGATCGGGGGCCTTGAGCATCTTATAAGGCAAGGCTACAACAACTGGGGCTTTTTAGTTTAGAAAAAGGATGACTGAGGGGAGACATGATAGAGGTCTATAAAATCATGCATGGTATGGAGAAAGTGGATAGAGAGAAATTATTCTCCCTCTCACATAACACTAGAACCAGGGGTCATCCCATGAAACTGATTGCCAGGAAATTTAGGACCAACAAATGGAGGTACTTTTTCACACAATGCATAATCAACTTGTGGAATTCTCTACCACAAGATGTGGTGACAGCCAACAACCTGGATGGCTTTAAGAGGGGTTTAGATAACTTCATGGAGGAGAAGTCTATCAACGGCTACTAGTCGGAGGGCTATAGGCCACCTCCAGCCTCAAAGGCAGGATGCCTCTGAGTACCAGTTGCAGAGGAGTAACAGCAGGAGAGAGGGCCTGCCCTCAACTCCTGCCTGTCATCTTCCAACGGCATCTGGTGGGCCACTGTGTGAAACAGGATGCTGGACTAGGTGGGCTTCCTTGGGCCTGATCCAGCAGGGCTGTTCTTAGCTTCTTATTATATTTAATACTTGTACAAGGGTATAGTGTATAACAGTTACAGATCTGTATGCAGGTACAGTTATTCACATATGCTGGGGGTCTGCAGTGCAGTTCCTAGCTGTACCATGTACTTGAGGGGCCTGTACCCAGACTCTGTTTTAAAATGAATGCAGGTACAATCATCCACACAAAAACTCACATACAGACCCCAGGGCAAGCAATATAACTCATACATCTGAACAGGGCTTGAGACTCACTGGTTTGTGAGCAAGGTTTCTCCCCTCCTGAAAACCTAGTACCCCAGACTCTCCTACCTTAACAGCTTAACAGAGAAATTCCTCCAGGGATCTTGGGCTGACCTACAGAATAGACAATATTCTGTAATATTGCAAGAGTGCACTGAAAATATATGATGTATTGAAAAAGCCCAATGCACACATCAATGACATTGTTCTTTGGGGGCACAAGAAGATCATACACACTGCAAAATCAGAAACTTCAGTTATGGGTTGGCTCAGGGACCTTTGTGTGAAACAAAGCTATATTGCCTACAATCTTCTACATTCTTCCATGTAATAAAGTAATTCTCTGCGTTTCACCATTTACCATTTTATCAAAAGGTGTCAGGCTTTTTCAGTGAATTACATATTTTCAGTGTACCTAAGGGCTTTCCTATCAGCTGCGGTGGCACAGCAGAGAAGCAGCTTGCCTAGGGAGCAAGAGGCAGTGAGTTCAAATCCCCGCCAGTTTGCTTCCCAGACTGTGCCTAATAAATATATATTTGTAGTCACCCTATATCAGGCGGCAGCAATATAGGGAGGTGCTGGAGGCAGATGCTCACTTCAGTGACAATGGCAAAGGCATCATCTCATCCATAGAGGAGGAATAGCGGGATATAAATGGAAAAATAAAATTCCCAACAATCCAGCAGAAATTAGCTATAAGCATGAATGCTCTTTTGCATGTTTGGCTTCATGTACACTTTGCTGCTCACCGCAGTTTACTGTAAGATACCAACTGGCAAACTATGGTTTGCACTTGTCCTCTAAACAAGAACACGTATACCACTTCAAAACTGAGGTTATTAAGTTTTGTTGGAAGAGCAAGAGCCGATCAGGGCTTACCTGCTTGGATATTGCAGCAAACTATGAATGGTTTTCTTCCTTCATGATACCAGGTTCCCAAGTTCTCTGGACCTATTAGACAGGCAGTCTGAATTTAAGGCCACACAGGTATTGATAAGGGTCACACATGCTTTCCATTCATAGCTTCACTGAACTCAGTCTCTTTGGACTAGAGATGCCTAGAAAAGCACTAAGAAAACTCCCTAGGGCTTCAACATTTGCAGAAATTTTAATCTCCTCACCACCACCATAAGAAACAGTCTCCAAAGACCCCAGAATATTTATTAGATCTCCAAAGGTACAAAGCACTTCAAGGTATGAAATTTAAATAGCAAAATGTTCAACTTGACATATATATTTAAAAATCCAGCATGCTCTAGCCCTATTTTTGAAAATTCTGAAGAGATATGGGTCTCTAGACATAGAATGCAGAGAAATTCTGGTTGAGATATCTAGCAGTACACACCTCAGTTGAATCAGACCTGTAGCTGGGAGCAGGGGGGCTTGGGTGGACCAACTCCCCCTTAATTTTCTCTCCTTCCCCCCCCCCCCCAGTTTTTACAAAAAGTTTGAAACTGCTATATTGTAATGTAGTGGATAGTAACCTAGGTGGTAAAACCTGGCCTCCCTACTTTTTTGCGGCCCTCCCCAAGACATGCTTCAAGTTGTACCACATGGCTGAACCTTGGTCAAGCTTGAACCCCATGGTTCTCAGTTCTTGTTCCAACTATTCCACATACTGATTCTACTCTGAAACTGATGCCCAGATCTCTTACCCCACTGCCAGCCGTGTGAGGAGGTAGAGCAAATGACTTTTCCCTGGCATTAAACTGGATCTATATAAATGTGCATTGATCATACAAAACATAAGATTTTCTAACACGTAATTCTAAACCTGGGTACCATTTGGCTGCATACAGAAAAGAAACCAAGTGAGGAAAACCACTCACATATCTGCCCCTTAGTACGAACCGCAGGTATGTCCCTTACTGCACTATGAAAATCTAACCAGCAGATTTACATGGCTCTAACAATAAGCACAATAACCGGTGGCACATATTCAGTACAGGGTTAAAGAAAAGGCAGAATGTTTTCTCATTGCTCCTGTTGATACAATTATTATTATTATCATCATCATTAATTATTCGATTTCTCTACTGCCCTTCCAAAAATGGCTCAGGACGGTTTACATAGAGAAATAACAAACCAAAATTGGTTCTACCAACCTCAGGGGTTAAATGACAGGTATGGGTAGATACAATTTTGACAGAGAAAGATGGCTATAGTGGTGTATATACAGCCTTTTGCTTTGAGATGATGGTTGGAAGGTCCTTGGCCAAGATTCCCAAAGGCCATACAGGAGGGGTGCTGAGAAGAGGTGACAGCATCACAAGTTTCTTTGGCATGCTACCATTTGTGGGTGGAAGAAGGCAGTAGTGGCAGGTGGAAGAAGGCAGTAGTGGCAAAAGACACCCGTGGTGCCACTCAGGAGTGGAGCAAAGTACTGTAGTGCCTGAGACAAAACACCAAATGTGACCTTGTCCCATGCCCTTGGAGGGACCCAGCTTCCTTTCAGAACCAACCCTTTCAAGCTGTGAAAGTGGTGAGGGGGACAGGGAGGAAGGATGGTTCCTCCCTGTGTAACCTCCTCTTCTCTCCTTGTGCTTTTTGGAAGCTTTGCAAGGAGTGTGAGAAGAGGCTCTCCTTGCAAAGTCTGCAAGGGTCAGATTGGCCCCAAAAGGCAGCTTTGACAGCAGAGTGCCTCTGATGATCCCAGTCATCTGCCACCTGAGGCGACTGCCTCACCTCACCTCCTGAATGAGTCGTCCCTGGCACCACTATCCCGTCCCCTTTATATCTAGATTTCCTCATAGAGTCCTGTGCAACAACGCAAAGAGGCAAGATGGCTTTGCCCCCCTCCACAAATTAGGGAAGAGGAAGAGGAAAAGGAAGAGTCGCTGCCAGCCACATCCCACCCACTAAGCATGAAGGTAGGAGCTGCTCACCTGCTGCCTCACTGCCGCCTCCCAGGGGACCCTGAGAGGGAAGCACCAAAGAGGGACCACAGCAGGGTTTTGCCCCAGGACCCCGTGTTCCCTCTAAGAGGAATTCCCAGATATTGTTGACTACAACTCCCAGAATCCCCAAGCAAAAGCCATTGCTGCTGGGGATTCTGGGAGTTGTAGTCAACATCTGGGAATCTCTATTAGAGGGAACACTGCCAGGGACTCCAGGAAATCTGAGCAGAAGAATATTCTACACAGCTCCACAGATTTCCGCCATCAGTCTAAACCAGAAAGCAGAGTTTTTGCAACCTGTTGAGCACACTCCTCAGACATCTTGGACTGGAAGGGGCATCCTTCATTTGAATAAAATTCCCACCCCGTCCAGTCTATTTCCTGAAATCCTTTTAACTGTGTCAGGATCTGAATCTGAGATCTTCCCTATGTAAAGTGTGTGCTCTGCCACTAAGCTATAGCCCTCCAATGTTCTAATCTAATTTTAAATATTTTTTTTAGCATCTCTTTCTTCCCTTGCAATATCCTTAGTTTCCACCCTGGGATTTTGGGTCTGATCCCAGGACATGAAGCACCTTCAGACACCTCACCATACCGCATCCTTTCCAGCAATAGAAAACATTAATGAATAGGAAACATCCCTGTTTTAGAATTTCCCTGTTGCACAGAATCAAGGTTTAAGCTTGAGCTAGATCTTACTCACAGCCACAAGACAAAGCCACACATTCTGTCCTTGAAGCGTCCTTGAAGCCTACACTATGTATGCTAACTGCAAAATGAAAATGAGGAAAAGGGAGAGGAAGGATTGCTCACTAATCCTAGTGCATGGTTTGTGCCGTATCATTCACGGGATCTAACCCCACATAAGAGTTTCCCCCTGGAGAGAATAAAAGTGATTGCATATCTTATTTGATCAAAATTGTCTCTTGGCTGCACTCACAGCTAAATAAAGCCACCCATAAGGCAAAAGACGGTGCCCTTGCAGAAGGAACACACAACCCTGGATTAGCAAGGGTTTAACACTGGGCATCATTACACAAAGTAATCCTACACACAATCTGTAGCAGAGAATGGAACCTCAAAACAGCTCCAAGTACAGGCGTTTCCTTTGTTAGTATACCAGGAAGAGTCCCGAGTTGGTCCATGCTCTTTCCCATGGTTGATGGGACATGTGATGTCCAAAGGGCTCCAAATTTGGCAGGGGGCAGTCCACATGTTCTTGGTTAACATGTCCAACAGTGATGAACTTGCCAGCACAGCAGAATGTCTGGGGGGAAATTACCAGTATGGAGACAAAGCTATGATCCGGTCCAAGGAACGGTTGCGCCATGGGCAAAGTGTCAAAAACTGCCTTGCCCCGTGCCTCTGGTGGGGGCCAGATTTCTTTCAAAACGGACCCTTGCAAGCTTTGAAAGTGGCATGGGAAGAGGGAAGGCTGCCACCACCAGCTTCCTCTTCTCTTGTGTGAAAAAGGCTCCTTGCAAAGCTCGAGTAGGTCAGAGAGGTCCCAAGCAGCTGCTCCGATGGTGGCAACGAGGGGCATCTTGCTGTCCCGTGGGTGCCCCAATCATCTGCTGCCTCATGGAAACACTGACAAAATGAGGGCTTCTCTTATTTCAGAATTTCATTTGGAAAATATGTGCTTGTATGTATGCTTGTGGTCAGGTATAAAGTGATATTGGCGATTTCTTACAGAGTGAGGCACTGCACACGATTAGTTAGGGTTTGTGCAGGGAGAGCAGGCTTAGCCCGCTCTACCTACACATGGGCAGGGAGCTGTTCTTGGGTGGCCGGATTGGCCATCCACACGATCGCTGGCTCTGTCATAGAGGCAGCAGGGGTGGTGGGGATCAGGGCCAGCCAGTCCCCGGAAGTCCCAGGTGTACGGGTCATCCTGGAGAGATCCCCAAGGCTGGGAGGCTTGTTGGAGCCTCCCGGCAGGGGACTCCTTGAGAGTTATCACGGTGTGAAGCCGCACTGCGGCATCTCATGACTGCAAAAACACAATTAACAGAGCGAATGCTCCTCTAAGCTCGTTTAAGAGGAGGGGTTCCTAGGTGGGCTAGCCGATCACTGGTTCTAACGATCACTAGAAACCGGGCAGGGCTCCTTAGCCTGATTTCTAGTGATCGTCAGAGCAGCCTCAATGTTGTAGTAGCAGCAAAAGCACTGTGGTGATTGGACAGTAGGGATTCCATATGCAGATTGGGTGGGAGAGTCTGTGACAGTTAAGGTCAGCTGGGGTATAACTGTTACTGGATGGAAGATGTGCTTTCTTGCAGTTCTTTGTAAAGGAGCAAAGCATCATATTGGATTTCAAACAAGAATGAATCCTTGGTGGTTGTTCATGCTGGGTGTCATCATTTACCGTCAATTCCCACATGAGGATAGGAGGGATTGTTGTGCCCAGAAAACACAGCTACCCTGAGATGCTTGAGGACTTGGGGTGAGGGTTGAAAGTTTCCCAAGCGATGGCAGTGGCGGAATTACCAGCTCTGAATTGGCAGCTATAAATGTTTCCAAAAAAGGCGTCACTTGTGGTGGGAATCAATGTAATTGACAGAGAAATTTGCTGGAGGATTTGATATATTAATGAACTTGGTCAACTGAAGTCGAAGGATTTTAGTTTGAGGGGCTTCTGCAGAATCATGGTAGCAAGGCTAGCACAGGTGAATAAGACTGAGCTTATTGGATTGTGTCAGGCCTTAGGACTACCAAGTGAAGGCCTAGATGACAGAGGACTGAGACAGGAATTGCAAGAGGCCGTGATGGGGAAGGAGCTCAGTGCACCTGTGGGATGTCACCAGACAAGACCAAAGAACTGGTTGATAGAAGAACATTGTGAAAGGGCAAGGCAGCGTGGCCTAGAAGAAAAGAGGGTGAGAATGGAGTTAGGACAGGGAAACACAGCGCCAGCTGGCAGAAGAATGGATGAAACTACTATGCAAGTTAGAGGAAGAGTGGATGAAACATGAAAGGGAGATGTTGTGATTAAAGATGCAGCAGCCAGCAAAGATTTTACTCCTTTTGCTTCTAGAGATGACCCCCAGGTGTTTTCTTCCAACTTCAAAAGAGCAGCAGAGAAGAGGGGTCTAGCTGTAGAAAAATATATTTATTCCCAGCTTGCTCAAGGAAGACTTGGCAGAAGTATATGATAGCATGCCTCAGTGGGGGTGCTGTTCAATATGAGGAAGATAAGGACAGGGTTGCAGAAAAAACAATGTGGATTAATGGATTAAAAGGGATCATCATTTGAAGTACCAGTAGTGTGTCTTCCTAAAGAGGGTGGGGGAGGATTTTTATGAGGGGGCAATCAATCAGGAGCTAGATGTGCCTGTTTTGTGGAGGAAAGATATGCTGGAGCAGATGCTCAGCTTGGTCTGGTAACTGAAAGAAAAAGTGTTTGAGAGACAATCCCTCATGAGGACAGGGTTTGACAAGTTTCCAGCGAGGGGGTCAGGGTCTAGATAAATGGGAGAAAGCTAGGATGGAGAGTCTGCAGGAGCTAAGTTGAGAACATCCTGTGGGTCGAGAAGATACTGCAAGAAATATTGCTCTGAGACAGATGGGAATCAGGTACAGGAGCTAAGGAATAGTGAATGGAAACAATGAGGAGTTTAGATATGAGGTCATAAAAGGATTAGTCTTGAACCAAGAAGTCCCATTCATGGAACAGATCTGCAAGATGTTTTGGGATATTTGCTTGTGTTTATGCTTCTAGTAAGATATAAAGTTATATTGGAGGTTTCGTAAGAAATAGGGTAGGAGCAGCAAAAGCACTGGTGATTGGACAGTAGGGATTCCATATGCAGATTGGGCGGGAGAGTCTGTGACAGTTAAGGTCAGTTGGGGTATAACTGTTACTGGATGGAAGATGTGCTTATCTTGCAGTTCTTTGTAAAGGAGCAAAGCGTCATATTGATTTCAAACAAGAATGAATCCTTGGTGGTTGTTCATGCTGGGTGTCATCATCTACTGTCAATTCCCACATGAGGCTAGCAGGGCTTGTTGTGCCCAGAGAACACAGCTACCCTGAGAGGCTTGAGGGCTTGGGGTGACGGCTGAAAGTTTCCCCAAGCGATGGCAACCTTGTGGTGAGGTGTCATAAAGACCACCCCTGCAGCTGGCCTCTAAAAGTAGGGTGAGATCCTGAAAAGGGAGAGAGCCAGGTCCATTCCGTGTATTTGTATGAAGAAGAACAAAGCGGGGGGAAAGTGATGGCCAGATAACCACTCTGCAAGCTCGTGTGAGGATTCTGGGCCCATCACTTCCATGTTTTCTACAGTCCATGGCTAGAGGAGGATCCCACAGCACACAGAGGGCCTATGCAAGCCCTATGGTGGTGCAGCTGCTTCTCCTTCCACTCCTGTCACTCAATTTCTTCTCCAATGTCTGCAAAAGAAGGAAGGAAACAACTGATTTAGTGGAGGGAAAGGAATGTAGGTGTCCAAAATCACTTCGACGGGAAACTCAAGCACTGGGGTCTAGCCCGGTGCTTGCAATGTTCTAGCCCAATGGGAATCTAGCCAATGGACCACAGGGGCGACTTGTCCTGTCTTTGGAACCCGGCATCACCCTTTGCTCCACCGCAGACCAACAGGAAGATGCAGCCCCCACTGAGGATGGTTTCATGAGGTTCTCAGACTCAGCCCCTGGGGGGGGGGATCAACTTGGGTACTGCCAGGCCCCCAGGAGCAGCACCGTTGCTGAGCAAAGCCTGAGCTGCAGCAGCAGTGGAAGAGCGTATGGTTAGAAGCCCACTGCCTCTGGCCGAAAAAGGTCTCCTCAAGTAGAAACAGAATTAGGTACAGCAGAACCAGATGAGACTGAGGAGGGCCAGGAGGTAGGTGGAGACCTCCAGGCTCCCATTTAAACCCTTCAGTGTCAGTTCTTAAAATTACAGACACAACTGCACCCATCGCTGTGCTTCCTAGAACTCTTCAAGGACCGGGCCCAGCTTCCCTGGCTAGCCTGACCACACCTGCTACACTAGCCTAGCACCAGCCTGCTACACCTGCCAGGAACCCACCTGCACTGTTGCCTCACCCTCTAGTGGTCTAACCTGGGGGTAACTGCCAGCTCCGCTGGAAACAGGACAGTAGAAAGAGGGAAGTCATTCCAAGTTTCTGCCATCCATGGGAAGAGGTTCAGCACAGGATCACTCAGAAGACCTTAGGTGGGTCTTCACTGCCAGATGGGATAGGCAAAGTTGCAGTGTCTCATCTCTCCACCTAAACTACCTCACAGCATCGTGGAGAGCATAAACATAACAACATACCCAAATCTGGGCTCCTTGGAGGAAGAGTGGGGTATCAATTTAAATAATAGAACGGTTGAGGCATAGCAGAATCAATGCTCCCCGCCGCCATTTCACTAGCTATTTGCATGGCCCCCAAGGGAGCATTCTGTAGCCCACTTGCAAGCTCAGGTGACCATGCTCCTCCATTCTTGGTAAGCACACTCACTTAAAAAAAAAAAAAACACCCACAGGGCAACAGAGAAAACAATGCTCTCACTCTTAGTGGGCTTCACAACGAAGTATGAAGCTGATTAAGAGTAAGCTCAATGCTTCCTGCCCTCCTACTCTGGTGTCTTGTGGCCAAAAAAAAAAAGCATCTAAGAGGAATGGGGTTATCACCAGGATCATGAACAGGGGACAAAACAGGTGATCAGAAGGGGGCTATTAGCCCCGCTGGGAAAAGAGAGAGAGGGTGAGATGGACTCAGCTTTTCGCAGACTTGAAGTTTATATTCATACAGCTTGTGAGCTGCCCTTTTCTGCAGGGGTGAGATATAAATATTTAAAATTAATAATAATCTGTGAAAAACTGCATCTGCATACAAAGGGAGACAGTGGGTAGAGACCATTCTTTTTCGCCCTCTCTCTCAACACTAGAAGCAGGGGTCATCCCATGAAACTGAATGGCGAGGAAATTTAGGACCAAGAAAAGTACTTTTCCCACACAGTGTATAATCAGTCCATGGAATTCTCTCTGCCTTGGGATGTGGTGATGGTCACGAACTTATATGGCTTTAAAAAGAGAGCCAGCACAGCATAGTGGTTAGAGTGTTGGACTAGGACCGGGAAGACCCGAGTGCGAATTCCCATTCAACCATGAAACTCACTGGGTTACTCTGGGCCAGTCATGTATCTCTCAGCCTAACAGGGTTAGCTCTTAGCTCTCACAGGGTTATTGTGAGGATAAAGATAACCATGTACACCGCTCTGAGCTCCTCGGAAGAAAAGTGGGACATAAATGCAAATAAATAAATAAATAATAAAATAAAATAAAAGGGCTTGGCCAAATTCATGGACAGGTCGATATGGCTACTAGTCCTGATGGCTACAGGCTACCTCCAGGCGCAGTAGCAGGACATCTCTGAATACCCATTGCAGGGGAGCAACAGCATGAGAGGGGGCAAGCCGTTACCCCTTGCCTGTAGGCTTCCCAGGGTCATCTAGTGGGCCACTGTGGGAAACAGGATGCCTTGGGGGGGGGGGCCTGTTCTCATGCTCTTTGTTCTTAAATCTGTTCTATGCACACGATCATACATGTGTTGAACCTGGCCTATGATTAGGGCTTCACAAAACTGGGAAGTCAGGCCTGGTTAGCACAGTCTGCATGTAGGACTATTTGTACATTTGCCATAAAGCAGGGGTAGGCTAGGCAACCTTGACTCTTCTGCCGTTGCTGAACTATAACTAGGGGTTGTAGTTCAGCAACAGCTGGAGAGTCAAGATTGCCCACCCTGATCTTTGCCGCCACCAATTCAACATGCAGGTAACACTAACCGCCACCAAAACTCCATTTACCTTCTTTGATGTCCACACTCTTGAGAGGCTGTAAAGCTGCCGGAAGACAGAGAAAGAAAGAGAATGAGAGATCATTGCCTGCAAAGCACAATCATAATCCAACAGACTGAAGAGAATAGTACCAGTGTTCCCTCTTACAGGGAATCCCAGATGTTGTTGACTACAACTCCCATCATTCCCAGCCAAAGGGCATCAGAGCTGGGGATGCTGGGAGTTGTAGTTAACAATATCTGCAATTCCCTGTTAGAGGGAATGCTGAAGAGCATTCATCTCGGCTGATCTTCTGTTCACAAACAAGGCCCAATCCCTGCACATTCGGTCGTAGAAAGGTCCTTGCCTCAAAGCCTGCTCCTTGATCTGAGCAACTCTGCTCTCGTGTGAGGACACAGCCTAAATTACTTCAGAATCCTTTTACTGGAATCAGATATGCAAACCATGCAGTTTGCATACCATCTCTCCCGAATGCAGAATATGGGACTGAAGTGCAATACAAAGTGTGGGGGGGGGGGCACACCAAAACTTTAAGAATCCAGAACATTTATTCTGACAATTTTTAAAAAGCATTTGAAAACCCACCTCTTCACCCAAGCTTTTTCAGATTTTTAAATTTTTAGGCTTTAATCTGTTTTTTGCTTTTAAATGGTTTACATTGTTTTAAGTTCAGTTTATGTTTCTAACTTGTTTTTTGTTATTGTTAACCACCCAGAGATGATGGTTTGGGGCGGTGTACAAAATTTGATAGATAGATAGATAGATAGATAGATAGATAGATAGATAGATAGATAGATAGATAGAGAGAGAGATAGATAGATAGATAGATAGATAGATAGATCAGCATCTTTCAACAAATGTATTCACCAAATCACTGCTACACAACAATGCCCAGAGCCTATGTGCTCTCAAAGAGAGACGTGAGACCAGCTAACCAAAGTGCAGTGTACTGATTATTATGCTCTCAGCAGATAAAGGGAATCACCAGGTTTACAATTAATCCATTTGATAACCGCAGACTGCAGCCATCCTACTTTATTAAAATGATAATCTAGTTTATCATAGGCCTCCCGGACTGACAACCCGCAAAAGGGAATCCTTAGCCACAAGACAGTAATGCCCAAGGGTGGGTGATACCTGGGTTGGGCAGTTATGCATGGCAGTGATGTGAATACAATTTCTGGCAGAGAAAATCTTTGTAGGATCACCCCCTGGCCCAACAGTCTCCACAAACAAGGGAGATCCGGAAACGGACAAACCTGTCTTGGATCCTTCTCCTTCCTCCTGTTCCTCTATCCCTGTAAAAGAACAAACCCACAAAAACAGAATTAAAAACAATTCAGATATAGCAATGGCTATGTTGTGACGGTTTACTGTGATGGTTTATCCATATCAAGATGGCTGGAGTTGTGTATCACTGGGCATGTGTGTTCTGCATGGTCTTATTTAGAATTCTAATCTCAAGATAACCATCCCCGTACACGTGAACAACAAAAAAACCCACTTTTTGGGGGGGGGGGCTGTAGCTTAGTGTCAGAACATAAGAACAGCCCTGCTGGATCAGGCCCAAGGAAGTCCAGCATCCTGTTTCACACAGTGGTCCACCAGATGCCACTGGAAGCCTACAGGCAGGAGTTGAGGGAATGCCCTCCCTCCTGCTGTTACTCCTCTGCAGCTGGTACTCAGAGGCATCCTGCCTTTGAGGCTGGAGGTGGCCTATAGCCCTCTGACTAGCAGCCATTGATAGACTTCTCCTCCATGAAGTTATCCAAACCCCTCTTAAAGCCATCCAGGTTGTTGGTTGTCACCACATCTTGTGGCAGAGAATTCCACAAGTTGATTATGCGTGGTGTGAAAAAGTACATCCGTTTGCTGGTCCTAAATTTCCTGGCAATCCTGACCCCTGGTGTTATGTGAGAGGGAGAAGAATCTCTCTATCCACCTTTTCCTCACCATGCATGATTTTATAGATCTCTATCATGTCTCCTCTCAGTCATCTTTTTTCTAAACTAAATAGCCCCAGGTGTTGTAGCCTTGCCTCATAAGAAAGGTGCTTTAGGCCCCTGATCATCTTGGTTGCCCTCTTCTGCACCTCTTCCAGTTCTACAATGTCCTTTTTTAGATGTGGTGAATGAATTGTACGTAGTAGTCCAGGTGTGGCAAAGCAGACCTTCTGCATGCAAGGCAAAACACATGCTTTGCATGCAGGTCCTAGGTTTAATCCCTGGCATGATATATCTCATATCCTATGTAATTTAGAATGACAGAAGAGATGAAAAATAAAAGGCCTTCAGTTGAAACACAAGACATTCCCTGATGCATTTCGGATATGGACTTGGTCAATTGGTGGATTGTAGAGCAGTACAGCCACATGAATGGCTTGGAGAGAGGGCAAGCTATCCATGTGACTAATCCAGGAGAGAGGGCAAGCACTCCTTCACCCTTGGGGAAGGACCTTAGCTCAGTGGAAGAGCACCAGCTTTGCATGGGGAAGGTCCCAGGTTCAATCCCTGGCACCTCCACATAGAGTTGGGAATGACCCATCTGGAACCCTAAAGAATAGCTGCCAATCAGCTAGGATAACACTGAGCTAGATGAACCAAGGGTCTGCTTCAGTATAAAGCAGCTTCCTATGTTGTTATAAAAGGCATCAGTAGTTTCAGCCATGTCCTCACCCTAAGGACAAGTTGAGGAGCAGGCTTTGAGGGGAGGGCTTTATACAGCCTGGTGTAAGGGACTGGCCTTCGGATCAGCTGCCTGGATTTGTAGGCAGTTGCTCCTGCTAGGGGTGTGCACGGAACCGCCAAACTGCGGTCCGGCACTGGGGTGGGGGGTTGCTTTAAGAGCGGGGGGAGGGTTTACTTACCCCTCCCGCCACTTTCCCACTCTGGCGCCCATAGTTTTAGTAGTAATTGGGGCGGCAGGATACCTCCCTGCCGCCCCTTCCCCCCTTTCGCTATGAAAAGCTCCCGGGAGTCCTCTGCGCGCGTGTGCACATTGTAATTCAACAACATCTGAGGGGCTGAATTTGCACAGCTCTGATCTACTCCAATATCCTGTTACCAGCTGCAGCCAACCCAGATGCGGCAGGAAGCTCACAACTGGGGAGGTCTCCCATTGTTGCTACCAGGAAATTGTTGGGGAAGTTTCTACACTGCCTCTGCCTATGGAAGATCCATGTAGCCATTGCGGCTAAATTTCAATAAGACTCCTTGTGAGTAACTTGGTCTGGATGTGAGACAGTGACTGAAGTAGCCTGTCTCCCTAAGCGTAACATGTAAATTTGTGTTTCTATGTACACACACACACACACACACACATCCCTACCTCTCTTTGGGGTACCTGAGCTGGAAGTTTGCTCCAGAAGGGTACACTTGTTTTTCAAAAGTTGGAAACTTTGGACTCTTGGCATTCCTAACTTCTGAATGTTGGCTTTGCAAGCTCAACCATATATTTCTGATTTTTTTTGCTTTTAATTCTGCAAGACCGGCTGCCAGGAGTAGCTCACCCTAATGAGCTCTGTGTGTGTGTGTGTGTGTGTGTGTGTGTGTGTGTGTGCGCGCATGCACGCCAAAGGAAGCACAGGTGCCTCCCCTTCCCACAGCTCCGTTTGCTCCCCTCTCACCTCCCCTGTGCTACCTTGCAGGCTGGCCATTTGTCAGAGAGAGACTCTACCTACAGAGATCCAGGAAGGAGAGGCAGCTGTGCCTTATCTCCGCACCACCACCACCACCCCGGCGCATTAGGATGAGCTTCTCTGGACAGCTGCCCGAGCATCCAGTCAGCTGAACCCAAGCGTCAAACAGCACGCCAGGCTGTTTAAACCCCTTGCCTCAAAGCCTGCTCCTTAATCCGAGCAATTCATCTCTTGTGTGAGGACACGGCTGAAGCGACTGCCTCCTTTCCTCCCAACCCCGACCTGGTTTTGGCTACACCTTTGCTTCTGGCTCACATGGACTGACCGCCAGTTCTTCCGGGCCCCAGAACCAGACTGGAGGGCTGACAAGGGGCTGAGGAGTACATGATCAGACGCAGAGCAGGGTCACACGCACAGACACTACTACTTCCCAGAGTAGGCTTAGCAGTGTAGCGGCAAGCTCTGGGGTGGAAGACGGGAGGTGACTTATGGAGCCGTCTTGTGGAGGGGCAGGCCATCTTGCCCACTACTGCCGACTCCGACTGGCAACAGCTCTCTAGCTGTGGTTTTTGTTCATTTATATCTATGCAAACCGCTTTGGAAACTTTTGTTGAAAAGTGGTATATAAATCTTCATCATTGTATCCGGTGTATACACACACACACACACGTGTCACTACCTGCATTTTCTTTCGCTTCTTTGCAACTCTGGCGGATTTTCTTCTGACACACGTATGCCAAGGCCACCAACAGCATGACGAGACAGATGGCCAATCCCACAGTTACCCAGAGAGCCACAGTGGGGAACATGAGGTGCTGGCCTAAGTAATGGGGGAAAGCAAACAAGATCCAGTCACTGTTGACATCTTTATTGGAAGGAAGCGAGGTGGAGTAAGGAGCATAGGCATATAGGAAGCTGCCATATAGTGAGTCAGACCATTGGTCCATCTAGCTCAGCATGGTCTACACCAGGTCTGCTCAACTTTGCCCCCCCCAGCTGTTTTTGGCTACAACTCCCATAATCCCTAGCCAGAGTGTTCAATAGACAGGGATTGTGGGAATGGTAGGCCAACATCTACAAGAGGGCCTAAGTTGAGCAGGCCTGGTCTACACAAACTGGCAGCGGCTTCTCCAAGGTTGCAGGCAGGAGTTTTTCTCGGCCCTATCTTGAGAGATGCCAGGGAGGGAACTTGGGGCCTAGATGCTCTTCCCATCCCCATCCTGGGCCTAAGGGGAATATCTTACAGTGCTCACACATGTAGTCTCCCATTCATATGCAACCAGGGTGGACCCTGCTTAGCTAAGGGGACAAATCATGCTTGCTACCAAAAGATCAGCTCTCCTTCAAGTTCCAAATGGTACACAGGCCACTGCAAGGTCATCTGTGCTTATGGAAGGATTGCCATTACAAATAAGGAGTAAGAGCTGTCGGATGAAAACATGCAGGCAAAGGGTACTTAGGAGGACATCTGCTTTAGAAAGGGAGACTCCCATGTGATGCTGCTGAATTTGATCCCCTCTGCAGACACTACCCAATTTCTTCCTTTCTTCCTTTCTTCCTTAAACTTCTGTACTGCCCAAACTTTAGTCTCTGGGCGGTTAACATAAAAACAATTAAAACACATATAAAAGTTAAAACAATGCAACTATTTAAAAAAACAACCATAAAAGTAAAAACAGACAATTTTTAAAAGCTGGAAAAGCTTGGGTGAAAAGATGGGTTTTCAGGTGTGTTTTTTTAATTTCCAGAGATGGGGAGGATCGTATCTCAGCAGGGAGCGCATTCCACAATCTCAGGTCAGCGACCGAGAAGGCCCGTCTCCGTGTAGCCACCAGACGAGTTGGTGGTAACTGGAGATGGACCTCCTCAGATGACCCCAATGGGCGGTGTGCATCATAGTGAAGAAGATGTTCTCTTAAATACCCAGGGCCTAAGCCGTTTAGGGCACACAACTAGTGCAGTGCTGCAACTAGTGCAGCCTCAGAGGCAGGATGCCTCTGAATACCAGTTGCAGGGGAGTAACAGCAGGAGAGAGGACCTGATCCAGCAGGGCTGTTCTTATGTTCTATTTTAACATAGAATTCAAGGATCTGTCTCCCAAGAATGCACCTTTGAGTTACAAGATTGCCTCCAAATCCTCTCTCAGAGGGCTGGTTGCCGTATTGTTTGGCCCACCCAGAAGACTCAGGTCTCCACCAAGTGCAGTTCGCCCAGCGGCGCTCGCTGCCATTCAAGCAGCGCCGTATGTTTAGCCAAAAGGTTTACGGCTCCTTGAGGAACCCTTGTTCACAAGCCAGCAATTGCTGTGCCAAGGATAATTAAACACTAATTAATGTTACCTGCAAGTTAACAAGGTTACAAAGAGCTTGGCGGTGTCTATAAAAGCTGAGGTAGCGTGAAAGGAACTGGAAGCTGTTCTGAAGAACCAAGGCAAGCCACCTGATCAAGACAGGCCACTCTATCAAGCATTTGAAAGAGCAGATCAAATTTCCCTGAAAAGGTTGCAAACCTAACGACGTCAAACCTAAGCATATTTTGTGGGAAACCAATCCTATTGAAATTAACAAACCTTACTTCTAAGTAAACCAGGTCAGTCCTTGTAGGGTTCTCAGAACAAGGGTTGCCAGTCTCAGGTCCCCAGATGACAACTTCAACTCCCATTATCCCCAGCTGAAGGCCGTTGTGGCTGGGGATGATGGGAGTCACAGGAACATAGGAAGCTGCCATATACTGAGTCAGATCCTTGGTCCATCTAGCTCAGTATTCTCTTCACAGCAGCAGCTTTTCCAAGGTTAGGAACATAGGAAGCTGCCATATACTGAGTCAGACCATTGGTCTATCTAGCTCAGTATTGTCTACACAGACCGGCAGCGGCTTCTCCAAGGTTGCAGGCAGGAATCTTTCTCAGCCCTATCTTGGAGATGCTGCCAGGGAGGGAACTTGGAACCTAGATGTTCTTCCCAGAGCTGCTCCATCCCCTAAGGGGAATATCTTACAGTGCAACATCAACTGGGGACCCAAGGCTGGGAGGACAACTAAGAGGTTAAGCCACAGGCAAGAAAGAAGTGGCATCCTGCAAATCTTCTGGAAGCGAAGTCCGGGCATCAAGACAGACTGAGGAGAAGCACTACAGGGACCACAAGATCTTTGAGGGCAGTGAAATTAGAGGAGTGAAGGTCATAGGTAGGGAAGTATTGGGATACAAATACTAGGCCAAGGGGAAATGTATTTGTTTTGAAAATGAGGTGGATAAGAAGCTAGTGCAGGGATTTCAAGAAGGGTGTTATGTGGCGTGAACAATGAGATTGGGGAGTCCAGAGGAGATCTCGCCTGGAAGTCTCACGAGACCTCGTCAAGATCCCACGGGACATCCCCAACATCCCGTGAGATGTTGCCATCTGGATGGCAAGCGATCAGATGGCAACCAGATGTTGCAGCGATCTCCCTGCAGGGTCGGGCGTTATCAGACTCTTGATTAATCCAGCTCAGTATTGTCTGCACTAACTGGCAGCAGCTTTGCAAGGTTCCAGGCAGGAGTCTTTCCCAGGCTACCTGGAGATGCTGCTAGGGATTGGACCTGGGATCTTCTGCATCCAAGACAGATGCTCTTCTATTGCACTATGGCCCCATCCCTTAGGGCAGGGCTGTTCAACTCTGGCCCTCCTGCAGATGTTGGCCTACAATTCCCTTAATCCCTGGCTATTGGCCACTGTGTCTGGGGATTATGGGAGTTGTAGTTCAAACACAGCTGTGGCGGGGCCTAAGTTGAGTAGGCCTCCCCTAGGGGGATATCTTACAGCAGAGCGCACTCACTAGAACTAATTATTATTATTATTTTTAGATTTATATCTCGCTTTTCCTCCAAAGAGCCCAGAGAAACTCAAGTACTACATACTTGAGTTTCTCCTCACAACGACCCTGTGAAGTAGGTTAGGCTGAGAGAGAAGTGACTGGCCCAGAGTCACCCAGCTAGTATCATGGCTGAATGGGGATTTGAACTTGGGTCTCCCCGATCCTAGTCCAGCACTCTAACCACTACACCACGCTGGCTCTCATCCAAATGCAAACTAGGGCAAACCCTGGTTAGCAGATGAGACCATTGCTACCACAAGACCAGCTCTTGGTCCTCTCTTATCCCAGTTTTCTCCATCCTCAGAAAACCCAACAACAAGTTCATCCCTCCCTGCTAGCTCCAGTTTATAACAAACAGCACGGAGGACTCTTTACACAGAACCAGCCGTTAATTGTCAGGGAGGCAGCCCCGCTGAAAGATGATGTTGGTGCCGCACGGAGCCTCCTGTACAATAAACAGAGCTTAATAAAGTGGGACTGCTGATATTTATGGCCCGTTTCCGTGTCTCACTTGCTCTTATTACTGGAGCTTGTCACCAGCCAGCAGAACAGCCTTGAACGGCGCAAGAGCCATGAACTATCCATGCAATCTTTGCAGGCCAAGGAATTGGCAGACTTAAAATCACACATAGCTAAGAACTTTAATCAGCCAGCAGGGCCAGGAATGTCTGGGAGGCGGTCCCAATCTGTGGAATGGAACAGAAAGGAACACTTCCTATGGATGGGCTTCCTAGGAATTCTGTCTGAGTGATAGAAAGGCAGCCGGGAAATGGTTAGCTCCTAAAAGCAGGGCATATATCTTCTGATATTAGGGGATGCAAAGTGGCTCACCCCTTCCAGATTGAGAGGTTAGTTCAGTTTTGGGGGTGTTTATGGAATCTGCCTCCATTAACTTGTGCCCCAAGTTTTATATTCTGTATTCCATCAAAGACAACCACGGGGCTCTGTGGTTTCCAGGAGTCGACACCGACTCGATAGCACAACCTTTCCTTTTTTCATTAGCAACTGTCAAGTCCTTCTCACAAAAGGCCCACAGCTCTGCCCAAGGCCTTGACTTGCAATTCAAGGTGGGCCCCTAAGAACATAAGAACAGCCCTGCTGGATCAGGCTCAAGGCCCATCTAGTCCAGCATCCTGTTTCACACAGTGGCCCACCAGATGCCACTGGAAGCCCACAGACAAGAGCTGAGGGCATGCCCTCTCTCCTGCTGTTACTCCCGTGCAAGTAGTACTCAGAGGCATCCTCCCTTTGAGGCTGAAGGTAGCCTATAGCCCTCGCCTTACTTCGAATTCACTGACCCGTGATGGTGACGGAGGCGTGCGTTTCCTGTTTCAGTACAGAATTCTTCACCAAGCAGCTATAGGTACTGTTGGGTTCGAGCATGACCCGGAGGATGCTTTGCACATCAAAGAGGCCCTCTTCATTGGCCACCTGGGAGGTGGTGATGTTCTCTGTGATGTTGTTTCCTTGGCCGTCCTGCCAAAACACTGTAGCTTCAGGATAACCAGAAAAGGTGTGGCAAGTGACCGTCACCAAGTCTCCTGGTTTCAAATTCCTGTTGGGTTCCAGATTCAAGTTGGGTTGGGAGTAGAAAGCTGAGGGAGGCAAAGAAGAGGAAGAATTGAGATTAGGCAGAAAAGAAAAGTAACTTCTGAGCTTGCAAAGACATTCATTGTTCACAACCCACAGTCACCAGCACTCTCCCCAGAAGACCTTCCTTGTCCTCCAAAACAGGAATTCCCAACAGGGGGTGCAAGTACCCCTGGGGTACCTGAAGGGCTCCCAGGGGGTACTCATAGCCCTCTTGCTTTCCCACACTGCAGTCATGCTATTTGCTCCCCATCACTGCAGAAGGCGAGAGAGAAAGGTGAAGACTCTCGTCCTTTGCTCCTGATTGGCTGGCTACATGCTGAAGCTCAGCATACCCCACCCATTCAGCCTGACTGACAGGCTTCAGAAAATTAGTACTCCCATTGAAATTAACAGGCCTATTAATTTCAGTAAGACTGATTATTTGTAACTTAGTGTGGATGTGAGTCAGGGACAGCAGCAGCCTGTCTCCCTAACCGTAACACTTAAATTTGTGTTTTTATGTATATCTGTATATACATAGACAGACAGACAGACGATGGGCTACTTCAGTCATTGGCTAACATCCAGATTAAGTCACTTATAAGCAGCATAATTTCAATGAGAGTACTCAAGAGTAGCCACCTAATGGCACAGGGTGGAAGTAACCTGCCTAGAGAAAAGGAGGCTGTTGGTTCGAATCCCCACTGGTGTGTTTCGCAGAATATGGGAAACTCCTATATTGGGCAGCAACGATATAGGAAGGTGCTGAAAGGCATCATCTCATATTGCATGGGAGATGGCAATGGTAAACCCTTCCTGTATTCTACCAAAGAAAACCAAAGGGCTCTGTGGGCGCCAGGAGTCGACACCAATGCGATGGCACCACCTTTCCTTTCCTACTCAAGAGTAACTTAATCTGGGTGTAAGCCAGTGACTGAAATAGCCTGTCTCATAACGGTAGCATTTTAATTTGTGTGTATGTGCGTGCGCACATATGTGCATGCACATGTACAACTAAAAATCACTAGGGGTGACCTGAATTGAAAGGGTTTGCAACAGAAAGGGTACACTTGTTGGGAACCACTGCTCCAAAACATCAAAGGAAATACTACTGTAGGACTCATTTCCCAGAATGTTTTGTACTGAGAAGCCTGGATTTTAAAATCCAAGAAACATCAGCAGATGTCCTGAGCTCCATCCTTGCAGACTGTGCTGTGCATTTGCCCCACAGAGGATGCAAACCTCTTTATCCAAACCTCATAGGGCTGAGTGTGGATAGAAGGCAGCACCCACTTATGATTGTGATTGGCAGACTATCTTAGCGACAACTCCTAACCCCACTCAACCCCGTCATAGAGAGCTTACAGGGTCAAGCTCTCCCTTTGTACAAGAGGTCCTTGTAGTGACAATCACTAATGGCCAGATAAAAGCAATGAGTTCTCAGGGATGCAAGGAAAAGAAAGCAAAAAAAGTTGGCAACTCCCTGCTCTCCACTCAATGGAGACGATCTATCTAGTCCACAACTAACTAGTCCACAACTTGTTTCCTATTGTGGCCAATGAGATAGGGATGTGCACGGAACCAGTTCGGAGGCCTTTTATGGGCCTCTGAACTGGTTCAAAAGGGGGCCGGTTCTGCCGGTTCGATGGTGGCGGGGTGCTGCTTTAAGAGCGAGGGAGGGTACACTTACCCCACCCTCTGTTCTTCCCTGAAAACGCTCCTTTTTTCAAAGTTCATCAGGGCAGCAGCGTACCTCCCTGCCGCCCCGTTGACCCTGTTGACTGTATACAGCTAGAAGTATCCGGCACGCCTGCATGGCACTTATTTCAATAGGGAGTGCATTCCAAAGGCCATGGGCAGCAACGGAGAAGGCCCATTCCCGAGTAGCCGCCAAATGAATCTTAAATAAATAAGACTTAACAGCTGGATCCTCTGTGGGGTACGGCCTTGGATGACACAGGATCCGCCACCTCCCTCTGACCTCACCTGCCACCTGCAGCATCACAGCAGCGCTGTTGTAGTCCTGGACTCGGATGAAGCAGGTGAAGCTCCCTTCGTCGGAGATCCGTACACGACGCAGCAGCAGGGATACATTGCCCTGGGGCAGCTGGTCGTAGAACAGAGCTGTGCGGTTGGCATAGCCAGTGCCTTGGCTCTCGAGCTGGTCCTGCCCCGCTGCAAAGCTGTGCACGAGCCGCTTGGTGTCTGTCAGCTGCCAGATAAGGCTGAGGTCAGACAGGCTGAAGTTGGCATCTGGTGAGAAGGAACAGTGCAAGGTTGCATCGCGACCAAAGAGGGCAACCACAGGGTCATCGGGAACCTGGATATCCACAGCACCTGATGGGGAGGGGCAGGAAAAAAGCGTGACACATTGAGACTAGTGTTCCCTCTAAGGCATGCGCATGTGCACGCGCTCACACAGTTTTGATGTCTGCTCAGTTAATTTTAGGTCCCGCTCAGGTCAAATCAGGAAGGCCCCCCTCTGAATGCACATGTGAGACCTCATCTATCTGCTAAGAGCACCATGTCCTGGTATTCACAGAGTCATCTGGATCTGGATGCATCATGACTCCCTGGTGGTTTGGGGAAGTAAAGGTAAAGGTAAAGTGTGCCATCGAGTCGGTGTCGACTTCTGGCGACAACAGAGCACTGTGGTTGTCTTTTGGTAGAATACAGGAGGAGTTTACCATTGCTATTTCCCGCATAGTATGAGATGATGCCTTTCTGCATCTTCCTGTATCACCTTTCACCATCTTCCTATATCACTGCTGCTCGATATAGGCGTTTCCCATAGTCTGGGAAATATACCAGCAGGAGAGATTTGAACTGGCAACCTCCGGCTTCCTAGTCAAGCCATCTCCTAAAATCCTATTACTCAGTGACCTTCCTTGCAAAATCCATGCAGACTGTCCTTTCTGACCTAACATTTTCCATGTAAGGTTCCTCCATAGAAGCAGAGCCGTAGCCATAGAAAATATTCTGCTATGGCGACAGTGTGGGTGGCACACACTGCTTGATCACTTATACAAACTGTGAGACTTTGATTCCTATCATCCCAGCTACAATGGCCATTGGCCTCACATCTGGCCTTGTGGTAGCGAACATGACTTTGCCCCTTAGCTAAGCAGGGTCCGCCCTGGTTGCATATGAATGGGAGACTTGATGTGTGAGCACTGGATGATATTCCCCTCAGGGGATGGAACTCAGGTCTCCCCAGTCCTAGTCCAGCACTCTAACCACTACACAACGCTGGCTCTTTTTTACAGCACAAGGGCTGAATTACAGCACAAGGGCTTAAAACAGCAGCACTGGACAAAAGCAGAGGTGCAACAGCTCTACCACTCATCATCACTTCCCAAACCAGGTGCCATGCCATGGTGTGACTGCCCTCTTCTGTCCTGCAAAGCTGCTGCATCCTCTCTCTGGTCTGGAATACAGAGACATCAGTACACCCTGCAAGATTTTAACTGATGAATTGATGCAGCAAATAGACTAGAACAGGCAATTCCAATCTTTTTTTTTTTTTTAAACAAGTGTACCATGTATTTTTGGTACCTTCAAGATTCCTTAATAGAGATCATCCTGAGAGGTCCGTCTGCAGCTGTCACTGGCCCGTCTGGTGGCTACTCGGGGACGGGCCTTCTCAACTGCTGTCCCAAAGCTTTGGAACACGCTCCCTGCTGAAATAAGAGCCTCCACATCTTTGACAATTTAAAAAAAATCTTTAAAGATGCATCTGTTCACCCAGGCTTTTAATTAAATACTGTTTTAATAGTTTTAACATTAAAAAATAAAATATTAAAATATGTTAAATAAATAAATAAAATAAAAAATCGGTCTGGTACCTCACAAAAATTTGTGTGTGTGTTTGTATATACACACACAAATTTTTGTGAGGTATCTGAAAGAAGTGGTACACTTCTTTACACACACACACACACACACACACACACACACACACACCCCTAGATTCAAGGTGCTGGTCTTGACCTTTAAAGCCTTACACAGCTTGGGTTCAGATATGTCAGGCTGCATTTGCCCATATGAACCTGCCATTGTCCTCTGTTCAGCATCCCAGGCCCTTCTCATGGCCCCACCACTAGCAGAGATCAGGTTGAAAGGGACTAGAGACAGGACCTTTGCAGCTGTGGCCCCTCGGCTCTGGAAGAGATTCACCCTCAGTGTTTTAAAAAAAGTAATTAAAGACATCTTTTTAAAGTGGCTTTTAAATGTTTTCTCTGCTGCTCACATCTGGAAGTTTTCGTAGTTTTTAGCTATTCACATTACTCTTAATTTTAATTTTTTTTAAAAAAAATGTAACTTTAAAATGTGGGTGTGCAAATCAATTCGATTCGAAAAATCAATTCGATTCGAAAAACTAGGGGTGTGCAAACCAATTCGATTCGAATCTATTCAAGCTCAAAACAGGCTGTTGAGTGATTCGAACTCAAATTGAAATCCCCTTGAAATAAAATGACTGATTTGAGATAATATCAAAACTACCCCAATTCAAGCTCAAATCCATTTGAGTGATTCAAGAGCCATTTTGAATCCTGTTTTTCCAAGTTCCTGATTGTTTTTCTGGCAGAGGCTTCTGATTGGCTCAAGATCTCCTTGTTTCCTGGTTGGCTTATCATTCAAAAAGTGTTGGTATGGGCAACTGTGCCCCCATTGGGCTGTGGGGAGAGCAGGGGGGAGAGGCCGGAGGAGGGAGTTTCAAAGCGTATTTAAGGGCCTGGGAGGCAGAGAGCCAATGCCTCTTGGAGGAAAGATATTACAGAAGACAGACAGAGAATTCAGCCACAGCCTGCCTGGCCCAGTGAGTGACAAGGAGTAAGTGCCTGCTTATCTGTCTCTCTAACAACTGCTTTCATTCCCTGCCCACCCCCCGCCAATTTATTTTTATTTATTGTACCAGCAGCCCCAGTAGTTTTATCTGGGTACTGCTGTGAATTATTTTCCTCGTGTAGTTCCCACCCCCTTTATTGCTTGTAACCAGCCCCTAGTGACTTTAATATCTGAGTGCTGTGATGTATTTTTTTTTTAATTTTTTTTTTGCAGCTCCAAGTTGCACCTTTGCTGCTGCTGCTGCTGCTGCTACGTGTCTGGATGCATTTTTTTATTTTTGTAGTTTGGTGTGTTATGTCTGGTGCCCAGCCTGCCAGGCTCTCTCTTTTCCCCCCTTTTTTGGAGGGGTTGATTTTTTGGGGTGGGTAGGTGCCTGACTGGTGCCCACCCACCGTCCCCCCAGATATTGAGTTCTAGTTTCTGCTCAGCCCAAGAGTGACAAGACAGAAAACAGGAGCAGTCATGGGGGGGGGAAGCAACAAAGAAGGAAGAAATTCCTGCCGTGACTAAGAGAAGCAAAATTGCATGTAATACGAACCCAAACATGAGAAATGTAAATCCGCATAGAGAATGTATATACTGAAATAAGATATCAAAAATGAATGACCAATGTATATATATACAAAAATGAAAAGCCCATAATGATTAAACCAGTGACACTAATAAACAATCGTTACGAAACTAGACAAGACAATGCCATACAGATAATATTTACAAAAAACCAGTACGTAATACAGGATACAAAATATGCCTTCTCATGTAGCTGTGTGAGCCAATAATGACATATGCAGAAACAAGGAACAATATACAATTTGTAAAGGAGGTCTGGATAAGCCGGGCAGCCCTAGTTTTTGCCCTAGTTTTTTCTTATTTCAGTATATACATTCTCTATGAGGATTTACATTTCTCATGTTTGGGTTCTTATTACATGCAATTTTGCTTCTCTTAGCCACGGCAGGAATTTCTTCCTTCTTTGTTGCAGCCCAAGAGTGAGCAACACCTGGCAGACCAAAACCAAAGAAGCCCCCAGCTGAAGATGCCGGAAGGTGAGCAGGCCCTCCTGCCTTGGCCAGGTTATACAACAAGAGTTCTTGAAATAAGGTCTAGTTTGGGGGAGTGTAGCCACCTAATGGCGCAGCAGGGAAATGACTTGACTAGCAAGCCAGAGGTTGCCGGTTCGAATCCCCGCTGGTATGTTTCCCAGACTATAGGAAACACCTATATCGGGCAGCAGAGATATAGGAAGATGCTGGGAGGCATCATCTCATACTGCGCAGGAAGAGGCAATGGTAAACCTCCCTTGTATTCTACCAAAGACAACCATAGGGCTCTGTGGTCACCAGGAGCCCACACCGATTTTACGGCACACTTTACTTTGGGGAAGGGTGGGATTAGATACTAGTAGGACCGTAGGACAGGAGGGATGTGTTTGGGTTAGAGAGGCCACTGTAATCCCATGCCCTTCCCCCAATTGTCACTCGCTCCCCTCCAACCCCACCCCAATAAAGCCTGCTTCTTTATTTAATTTGTCTAGCTTCTGTGTGTCATAGATAGCACTGTGTGTGGCACACATAGCAAAAACAGACCACCCCTAACCCCACAACCCCCTTGTTAGGGACGCACTTTTTCTCCTGCCCTCCGCCCCTGAGGAGAGCTGTTCTTGTGGTAGCAAGCATGACTTGTCCCCTTAGCTAAGCAGGGTCCACCTTGGTTGCATATGAATGGGAGCCTTGATGTGTGATATTCCCCTTAGGCGATGGAGCCACTCTGGGAAGAGCATCTGAGGCTGCCCCTTGGCATCTCCAAGATAGGACAAGATTTATTTTTTTTAATAGGACAAGATTTTTTTATTGAACCAACAAACTACCAAAGCATACAGTACGTTGCCAAAGCACAATTATATACAAAGTGGTTGTTTGTACATCATATATCTACAAAGATTTACACACAAGGATTTGGAAACCCACAAGGTTATGAAGTATATGCAGGTAGTACCGTAACTCGGGGGTGGGGGATTTCAAGGCACATCAGGTAATCGGGGGGGGGGGGGGGGTTTACATCCGACGCCCATTTCCACAATTTGTCCCATTGCTGTTTAGAAGAGATACTCTTGTCTTATTGCACATAACCATACAAACTTTTCCAGAAGAGATTTACTATCTCATCTGCGTGAACCTCTTGGTCGTGTCTTCCCTCCCTATTCCTATGCAGGAGCATTGCATAAATGACATACAGGTTTACTAACCTGATTACAAGAAGGGGAACGTTCCAATTCCCTAGTATGGGGGCACCCGTCCCGTCCCGTTTCCTTGAAGGTTTCTTTCTGGGAAAGGAGGTTCTGTCGCTCAAACCCGAGGTTAGTTCTTCCCAAGTCTGTTTTTCCAAATCAGGCCACTCTAACAGCTTGCTTACTCCCTGCCACACTCTTTTGGCTACCACACACTCTTTTAAGAAATGTGAATGGGTTTCTCTGAATGTTTTGCCTAGCTCACTAGCTTTCTGTTTGCAGGTGATTTTAGGGCACTCTTGCTGGTCCTCTGGGAGCCATGGCTTAGCTGCATTAAGTGGTAGTACTTGATAGTATAAGCGCCACCGTGTTTCCCATAAATGGAAAGGGACTTTTTTCTCCTTAAAGAGAGCGATAGGGTGATCGGGTTGCAACAAGTACTGTGAAGTGCGGTGTTTGTAGTGTTTATGTTCTAAATCAGATTTTAAGAAACCCATTTCTAGAATCTCTCCATAAATTGTTTTCCTTAGCTGCTTAACTGAGAAGGATCCTTTAAATAGATCCAATTCAACCTTCCATTTTTTAAGTGTGAATAACAAATCTCTCAAGTAGTCCGGGTGTTCTCTTTTTAATACTTGTGTGATATTATCATTGAAAGATCCTTTCCTCCACCATGCTATGCCCCATGCTGACTTGTGCCAATGCAGAGCGAAAAGCGAGACCCAGGTTTTTTGCAGGAGATTGGACATATTATGGACATTTACGAAAATCCACTTTCCAAAATTGTAGGACATGAATTCAGTTACGAAATAGGGTTGCAGGGCAGGTAGGGCTAGGCCTAACCGCTCAACCTCCTTAAATGCTACCGCACGGGCCAAAGGGAAGGATGCTGTGTGCCATACTAGACGGAAGATCTGGCTTTCAACTCTCCGGAGGAGATCAAGTGGGGGAGGATAGACTACCACCAGGTTATGCACCGGGGGTATCAGGTAAGTCCGGATGTAAACCGCTTTCTGGTACATGGCGAGGCTCCATTTTTTCCACATGGTGATTTTAAGCATTACTTTTTCTTCCCAATCTGTCCAATTTCTCCCCCCCCCCCGACTTTTTCCTTAATCCCATATTCAATCCCCCAAATGTTTACTGTATCTACCCACTTCCGTTTGGACTCTGGGGCCCCTTCGCTTTTACATTCAGAGATAGGTAGGCACGAGAGTTGCTGGCGTCTGGGGTCCATTTTAACAAATACACTTTTGTCAGCAATTAATTCTGAGCTCCAAGATAGGGCTGAGAGAGATTCCTGCCTGCAACTTTAGAGAAGCCGCTGCCAGTCTGTGAAGACAATACTGAGCTAGATGGACCAATGGTCTGACTCAGTATATGGCAGCTTCCTATGTTCCTTCAATTTTAAAACCCCAAGATGTACAAGAGGGTGTGAGGCAGAGCCAGGAGCAGAGTGGGAGGCAGAGAGAGGAGTGATGCTCTCAGGTCATGGTGGGTGATGGCAAGAGGGGCCTACTCCCCAAGTCATCCATGCTGATGTGGTTTCTGAAGAAGCCTGGTCCTGCAGTGACGCCACCTGTAGCGGCTGAGGCAGAAGTTGGGGGGAGGTCCTACCCATCATGGAAGAAGCTCTTCCTATGGCAGCGGAGGTGGTGGTGTCAGCCGCTATCCCAGCCAGATCACTCTCTCCATCCTCCCCAATCCCCACTGGCGATCCCCACCTCATCTGAGACTGAAGAGGCGCAGGAGCGCTTCTGCTTCCTGGACCTTCTCAGCCCTGGACTGAGGGCAGGGATTGCCATTAATCCCCTGACGAAAGCTCGATTAAAGCTGGGTTCTGGGGCTCAAACAGTAGATTGCTTCTTTCTACTGTCGCACTGCTACTAGTTGTAACAGGTAAAGTTGCGCCGTCGAGTAGGTGTCGACTCCTGGCGACCACAGAGCCCTGTGGTTGTCTTTGGTAGAATACAGGAGGGGTTTCCCATTGCCATCTCCAGCACAATATGAGATGATGCCTTGCAGCATCTTCCTATATTGCTGCTGCCCGATATAGGGAAACATCCCAGCGGGGATGAACCAACAACCTCTGGCTTGCTAGGCAAGTCATTTCCCCACTGCACCATTCGGTGGCTTTACAGGAGGGGTTCACTGTTCCCTCTAAGGCATGTGCATGCGCGCGCTCACAAGTTTTTGGATTTCTGCTCAGTTCAATTTAGATCCCGCTCCGGATGAATCAGGAAAGCCCCACGCTGAATGCAGGTGCACACACACTGCCTTGATACTGCCGCCCAGAACAAAACTCGTTCCTCATAGAGATGAAAACAAATTAGAAGGATAAGGTTTACCATTGCCTCATCCCATGCATTATGAGATGATGCCTTTCAGCACCTTCCTATATCGCTGCTGCCCGATATAGGTGTTTACCATTGTCTGGGAAATATACCAATGGGGATTTGAACCAGCAACCTCTGGCTTGCTAATCAAGTCATTTCCCCCACTGCGCCATTAGGTGGCTTGTTGCTAGTTGTACCAGTATTGAAATACAATGCATTTTAAACTGCTGTGGGTAGCTCCCCCCAGAAACTTAACACCACCCAGACGACTCTGTGCAAACAGACCCAACACAGGTGTGCGTTCTCCAACAAACACCACAGCACATTCAGGAGTATCTGCTAGTGCAAGGTATAGGTCTCCAGGTGTTGGACTATAAATTCCATCATCCCTCCATAGTTGCTTGGCCCTTGTGGTTGGGGATGATGAGAGCTGTAGTTCAACAACACTCGAGAACCAAAGTTTGAGATCCCCTGCACCATATGAACACACCCTTAATATAGAAGGATCTCTTTAGGAAGCTGCCTATACCGAGTCAGACCATTGGTCCATCTAGCTCAGTACTGTCTACACCAGGGCTGCTCAACTTTGGCCCTCCTGTGGATGCTGGCCTACAACTCCCATAATCCCTGGCTATTGGCCACCGTGGTTGGGGATTATGGGAGTTGTAGTCCAAAAACAGCTGGGGGGCCGAAGATGAGCAGGCCTGGTCTACACAGACTGGCAGCGGCTTCTCCAAGTTGGAGAAGCAGGATGCCTCTGAGTACCAGTTGTAGGAGAGTAACAGCAGGAGAGAGGCCATGCCCTCAACACCTCCCTGTAAGCTTTCAGTGGCATCTGGTGGGCCACTGTGTGAAACAGGATGCTGGACTAGATGGGCTTCCTTGGGCCTGATCCAGCAGGGCTGTTCTTATGTTCAAATTTGCAGGCAGGAGTCTCTCTCAGCCACATCTGGAGATGCCAGGGAGGGAACTTGGAACCTTCTGCATGCAAGCAGGCAGGTGCTCCTCCCAGAATGGCCCCATGCCTTAAGCGGCATATCTTACAGTGCTCACACATGTAGTTTCCCATTCAAATGCAAACCAGGGCAGACCCTGCTCAGCAAAGGGGGCAATTCATGCTTTTTACCACAAGACCAGCTCTCCTCTTTAAAAATACAGTGATGAGTTAAGCTGAAATTACAGGAGACAAATCTCAGTACTCCTAGTTATCAAAGAGAAGTAACCTTCATGCTATTGTACAATCTCTCCAGGGCTTGGCTGCAACATCATCTCCTCGTTGTGAACAGAAAGAAACTGGCGGTTCCCCTAATCAGACAATAGAGGTCACCCTTGGTCTCTTTTTCTCAATTCAGACACTCACTCATCATGTTGAGCCCTGAACATAATGAAAGGCAATCACGAGGAGCAGTCTTCTGTCTGAGGGCTGAAGCCAGCCTCAACACCACCACAGGGAACTGGAGAAATATATTCTAGACTTACCACATCCTCGCCCCTCCTGTGTACTCTAAGTCACGCAGCCTTCTCTAGCGATATATTTAACTGAACCCTGAATGATTTAGAAAACAGAAAGGAACTAATCTGAATCTCTATTCAGGAAGACTCAGTTCTAACTACAGATCAAAGAGCATCTAGGGCAGGACAAGCAGACAACCAATCTCATCCGATTCATCTCCTCTGTCATTCCCCAATGGCAGTGAGGAAAGGAAGGCTGCTTATAATGTACTGGTAAAACGATTTGCAATTTGCAAAGCATCTTAACGTCTTCTCTCAGTGTGACTCTACTCTTTTTCTAGCTCTAGTGTCTTATTCCCCATGCTTTCCAAGGGGAGATCCCCACCCCCTGCATTTTCTGAAACATTAATGAATTTCCCCAGAGTTGTTGACCTTTTGGTAGTCTGGGTGAGGTCTGGAACTTACATGCCAAAATGGTATGTTTCTATCTTTCATGGTTTGGTCTGGGAGTTTTATGAGAGTGAGTGAGGCCCAAACAGTTTTTTATATACAGATGTAAAGTAAAGTAAAGTTGTGCTGTTGAGTCAGTGTTGACTCCTGGCGACCACAGAGCCCTGTGATTGTCTTTGGTAGAATACAGGAGGGGTTGACCACTGCCATCTCCCACACAGTCTGAGATGATGCCTTTCAGCACTTTCCTATATCGCTGCTGCCCGATATAGGTGTTTCCCATAGTCTGGGAAACATACCAGCGGGGATTTGAACTGGCAACCTCTGCCTTGCTAGTCAAGTCATTTCTCCACTGCGTCATTAAATGTACACACAATATAAATACTGGAATCTTAGGCAGGACTACTTCCCTTTCCCCCAAATTGTGAAATACTGGGGATTTCAAAGCACTCACCAAGGGACAGAGTCATTGAAGATAAGATTGCCTGGAATCATCTAGATAAGAGTAGTAAGAGCAAGTGTACTACCATATGCTAACTAAGCAAGAGTAGTAACTATGGGAGTGTAGTAACAATATATTCAAAGTGGGAGTACCTTTGAAGACTGTTCACGAGCTACAATTGTTGCAAAATACACAGGTGGGCTGCTAACTAGTGCTTATATTAGGCCAGGCTTTTCCAACAGATTTGGTTGGACTATAACTCCCATCATCCCCAGCTACAATGGCCAAAGACAATTGGTCAATCCAGATCAGGACCATGGTAGGAGAAGAAAGCTTTAAGTCGGGGATTCCCAAAGCTGGGACTCCAGATGTTTCTGGGAGAGAGCTGGTCTTGTGGTAGCAAGCATGGCTTGTCCCCTTAGCTAAGCAGGGTCCACCCTGGTTGCACATGAATGGGAGACTTGACATGTGAGTACTGTAAGATATTCCCTTCAGGGGATGGAGCCGCTCTGGGAAGAGCAGAAGGTTCCAAGTTACTTCCCTGGCATATCCAAGGTAGGGCTGAGAAAGACTCCTGCCTGCAACCTTGGAGATGCCGCTGCCAGTCTGTGTAGACAATACTGAGCTAGATGGCCCAATGGTCTGACTCAGTATATGGCAGCTTCCTATGTCCAGCTGCAATGGCTGAAGGCAACTGGTCAACCTGGATCGGGGCCACAGTGGGAAAAGAGGGCAGTTCAGAACCTTGGGTTCCTACATGTTAGTAAGTACATGTTACTTACTAACTACATGTTAGTAAGAGAGCCAGCGTGGTGTAGTGGTTAGAGTGCTAGACTAGGACTGGGGAGACCCGAGTTCAAATCCCCATTCAGCCATGATATTAGCTGGGTGACTCTGGGCCAGTCGCTTCTCTCTCAGCCTAACTTACTTCACAGGGTTGTTGTGAGGAAAAACACAAGTATGTAGTACACCGCTCTGGGCTCCTTGGAGAAAGAGCGGGATATAAATGTAAAATAATAATAAATAATAATAATAATAATAATAATAATACATGTTGGACTAAAACTCCCATCATCCCCGGCCACAACAGTCAGGCAGAACCATTGTTTTTGTTTAACTTTTATAATTTGTTTTGGTTAGTTTGTATGTCCAAACCCACGCCATGTATGTCCAAACCATGGTTCATTTTGGGCATTCAAACCACAATCTGAACCCAAGGTTTGAAGCTGGTTTATTTCCCCTAACCATGGTCTTGTATGCTGTCTGCAATCATGGTTTAATCGTGGTTTGTTTCCATAGTTCTGCACTCACAGGGATCTTGCATATATAGAGGTAAGCCAAGATCATGGGGGGTAAGGAGAAGGAGCAAGACCCAAACAAACCTTAATATGGCAAAACAAGCCAAGATTCAGTAGTCATCTGGCACCAATCCAAAGTTGTTATTAAACCTTCATAAAAATGAACCATGGGTCCATGTGATGTCTAAACCCAACCTGTTTTGATTGCTATTACTCAGTTGTTCAGTTGAATCACCAAGATAATTAACATCCATTTCACAGCCTTAGGTAGGAGTTTTATTTTATTATTATTTATTTATTCGATTTTTATACCTCCCTTCCAAAAATGGCTCAGGGTGTTTTACACAGCGAAATAATAAATAAATAAGGTGGATGGATCACCTATCCCCTCTTCACAACCAAATGACCAGGCTGACCACTTCTTGTTAAGAGCAACTACTTACCAGATAGACATAATACCAGAAGAACCAAGGTCCACATTTGGAAATGCACCTTTCCCACAAGATGAGCTTTCTGAGAGGCAGGAGAGGTGCAGCAGGAGTTGGGACAGAATTGAGAGAAAGGAGTCTTCATTTTTGCTAGAAAGAAAAAAACAGAGAAAATAACATCAGCATTAATTTTCAGAAGTTGATAGTGTCTTAGGTTACGAGCAGATGTGGAGTTGAACATCATAAGCTGACTTCTGCGGAGTCAGCCCACTGGTCCATCTATCTCAGTGTTGTCTACACTGACTGGCAACATCTCTCCAAGGTTTCAGGCAGGCGTCTTTCCCAGCCCTACGTGGAGATGCTGCCAGGGATTGAACCTGGGACTGTCTGCATGCAAAGCTCTCCCACTGGGCTATGTACAAAATGTTTGCAAACTATTAGTTTTAATAGTTTGAGTAAAGGGGCACCTTTTTAAAGTGGTGATTTAGCAGAAGCAGGGAAGAGCAACAGGCCCTATCCATCCCCAGCACAGCATCCCTCCGGTGGGTGTTGCTGGCGCCTATCTTCTGTTTATTTTTTAGATTGTGAGCCCTTTGGAGACAGGGAGCCATCTTACTTACTTACTTACTTGCTTGCTTGCTTGCTTGTACCAGAAGACCTCCAAGGTCCCTTCCAACATTAACAGACTGTGGTTCTATGAAATTTGATTATGGACCCCTTCAAACGCTTTTTGAAAGTCCAAGCATGGAATTAATACTACTACAAGTATTTATATGCTGCTTTCCAACAAAAGCGCTCAAAGTTGTTTGTGTAGAAAAAATAAATACATAAGATGATCCCTGTCCCCAAAGGGCTCAGAAACGTAAGGTAGACACTGGCAACAACAACAAATAAATAAATAAATAAGTGTGTGCATGTGTGTGTGTGTATGTGTGTATACACACATGTGTGTGTGATTGTGTGTGTGTGTGTGTGTGTGATTGTGTGTGTGTGTGTGTGTAAAGAGAGAGAGAGAAGGGGGGAGGGAGGGGGAGGGAGGGAGTAAGAGCCGTCAAGTCAGTGCCGACTCTTAGCGACCACATAGATAGGTTCTCTCCAGGTTGATCTGTCTTCAGCTTGGCCTTGAAGGTCTCTCAGTGGTGCATTCATTGCTGTCGTGATCAAGTCCATCCACCTTGCTGCTGGTCGTCCTCTTCTCTTTCCTTCAACTTTTCCAAGCAAGTATAACTTGCAGTATAACTTGTAAACTTCTCAAGGGAGCTGGGTGTGCATAATGTGTCTAAAGTATGATAGTTTGAGCCTGCTCATTTGTGCCTCAAGTGAAAATTCTGGATTGATTTGTTCTATGATCCATTTGTTTGTTTTCCTGGCTGTCCATGGTGTCCTCAAAAGACTTCTCCAGCACCAAAGTTCAAAAGCATCAATGCTTTTGGTGTGTGTGTGTATGTAATAAATGCAATGTAACAAATAAATATAAGAGAATCACCACTTTAAAGAGAGCTTCTTTGCTCTGCTTCTTGTGTCTGCTTACTAACCTGAACTTACTAACTGATCACCCTGTCCACAAACTCACAGAAATGCTGATTGAAAGTTCTTTGCTTCTTTGTTCTTTCCCATGGCATGGGATACTGTACTCCAAGACAGACAGATACTTGGCACAGATATGTCATGGCACAGGATATGGGACAGAGCCTCTCCTTCCTATTTGGACATTTCCTTTGTAGCCACAACATCCTCCTCCCCCCCCCCCCCCGCCACACGAACCACAGCAAACGGGAGGAAGGACTGCACAGCTGTAGCAGCTTCCTGCCCTGGGGATTCCCTTTCTGTCTCTAGCCCACAAGACCGCTTTGCTGCTGCAGCTGACAAAGCAGTTTCCCAAAGAAGGCTGCTCATTTAACCAAGTATCGCCCAACAGCTGTCCCATGCTGAGAGCATTAATTTGGTAGAAGCGAGATAGCAATAGCATAGCAATAGCACTTACATTTATATACCGCTCTATAGCCGAAGCTCTCTAAGCGGTTTACAATGATTTAGCATATTGCCCCCCAACATTCTGGGTACTCATTTTACCGACCTCGGAAGGATGGAAGGCTGAGTCAACCTTGAGCCCCTGGTCAGGATCGAACTTGTAACCTTCTGGTTACAGGGCGGCAGTTTTACCACTGCACCACCAGGGGCTCTGGTAGATACCTAATGGCGCAGCGGGGAAGCCAGCTGCCCAGAAAGCAAAAGGTTGCCATTTTGAATCCCCGCTGGTATGTTTCCCAGAATATGGGAAATTCCTATATCAGGCAGCAGCGATATAGGAAGGTGCTGAAAGGCATCATCTCATACGGCATGGGAGATGGCAATGGTCAACCCCTCCTGCATTCTACCAAAGACAACCACAGGGCTCTGTGGTTGCCAAGAGTCGACACTGACTCGACAGCACCACCATTCCTTCCTTTTAGAAGTGAGATACATCAGAACGAAAAATTCAGCTTACTCAGTGCTGATCCAACCAAGAGGAAGCCGAATTCTAAAGTAATGTAGAAAAAAATAAATCTGTAAATAAATATGACGACGATGATGGATATTTATATACTGCTCTTCAACAAAATTCTCAAAAGTGGTTTATATCGAAAAATAAATAATACATACATTATAAGATGGTCCCCTGTTCCCGAAGGGCTCACAACAGAAAAAGAAACACGGTAGGCACCAGCAACAGCCCCTGGAAGGATGCTGTACTGGTGCTGGATAGGGCCAGTTGCTCTCCCCCTGCTAAATATAAGATAATCACCACTTTTAAAGATGTCTCTTTGCTCAGTAAGCAATTGTATAAGAGCAAGCACATAGGATTATACATGAGCAATATTTAAGAGACTTCTCAGTGGCTCTCTAGAGTCTTTCCCATTCCTTAGCAACATGAGAAGCTGCCTTATACCGAGTCAGAACATTGGCCCATACAGCTCAGTACTGTCCACATGACTGGCAGTAGTTCTCCAAGGCTTCATGCAGGAATCTCTCCAAGTTCTCTCTGGAGATGCATGCAAAAGACAGATGCTCTACCACTGAGCTATGGCTCCACCAGAGTTGAAAGCCAGTCTAGTGGTAGCAAGCACATTTGCAGATGCCAGCGCCTGTAGCCACAGAACTCTATTACAAACATGACCACCCGCTCCTGAGGATTCCTGGAAATGGCACATGCACCCACACGGTCAGCACACCGAGGCAGGACGGTGTCCCAACTTCAATTGTGGTTCAAAAACCCCAACTTCAAGAATACGTTGATGGGATCTGAACTGTCAGTGACTGACCAGGAGAAGGATCTTGGGGTCGTGGTGAACACCTCATTGAAAATGTCAACTCAATGTGCGGCAGCTGTGAAAAAGGCCAATTCCATGCTAGGAACCATTAGAAAGGGGACTGGAAATAAAACTGCTAAAATTATAATGCCGTTATACAAAACAGTGGTGCAGCCACACTAGAAGTAATTCTGGTCACCACATGTAAAGGAGGACATTGTAGAACTGGAAAAGGGGCAGAAGATGACAACCAAGATGATCAGGTGCCTAGTGCACCTTCCTTATGAGGCACCTGGGGCTTTCTAGTTTAGAAAAAAGCTGACTGCGGGGAGACATGATAGAGATCTATAAATCAGGCATGGTGTGGAGAAAGTGGAGAGAGACACATTTTTCTCCCTTTCACATAACACTAGAACCAGGGGTCATCCCATGAAATTGATTGCCAGAAAATTTAGGACCAGTGAACGGAGGTACTTTTTCACACAATGCATAATCAACTTGTGGAATTGAATTTGTGGTGACAGCCAGCAACCTGGATTATAATCCAGGGGTTTATAATAAATTATAAAGAGGGGTTTGGATAACTTTATGGAGGAGAGGTCTATCAACAGCTACTTTTCTGTGGCTGCCCCAGGGCTTTGGAACATGCTCCCTGTTGAAATAAGAGTATCTCTTTCTCTGTTTGCTTTGAGGAGGACCCTGAAGACGTACTTGTTTTCCCAGGCCTTCAACTGAGATTCAATTTTTAAATTTTAATGTGTTTTTAACATGTTTTTATCTAATTTTTATCTTATAGGTTTTCAAACTGTTTCATTGTTTAATTGTTTTATGGTATTTTATATTGTAATAGTTGATTGATTATAACTGTCTTTGTTTTATTTGTAAACCGCCCTGAGCCAATTTTGGAAGGGCAGTATAAAAATTGAGTAAATAAATAAATAATAAACAGAAATCAGAAACTCACAGAGAGATAGTCTAGTTTAAAGGTCCAAATTGCAACTAAGTCAGTTCTAAGGCTTGCCAGAGAGAGGACCTGGAGTGAAGAGTTTAGATTTAGGAAGAAGGGGAGAGAGAGAAAGGGAGAGCTTATTATTAATACCTTCTTCCAGTTCCATTGGTGTGTCTGTCACACTGGCAGGATGGGAAATGCTGAGGTCCTCCTTCCCAGGGGCCAAGCAGAAGGATAGGGCAGAGGGCAAGCGTGACACTCAAAAGCCAGGGAACCAGGAAAGCAGCTGGTTTTCCTTGAGTCATTTGGAATTATGAGCTCTGCAGCCACTATTTATGGCATCTGGTATTTGCTTTTGATACCATATTCTAGCTTCTATAACGTAATACAGTTTAGGATGTCTGGAGGATAAGTGGTCCAGCCCAAGAGTCAAGAGCTTAGCCCACATATTCTGCCTCTGATTCTGCTACGCCCAGCAAGATCTTTTTAACCATTCTGCAATGCAGAGACAATCCTACTTTAATTTTTGCCACCACCCAATTTCTGCCCGTTCCTGGTGCTAATTACCATGCCACTGTGGCAGATCTATTTATTTTTATACATCCAGGAACTTTCTATTTATAATGCTCTCTGTGTTCATATTTTTAGCCTTATGATGACCCTCTCCTCCCAGGATTCTCTGTTTTCCTTTCTCTGCTGACCTGCCACTGTAATTTTCAAGTCCAAAATACTTGCAGCCAACTGGATGACATCATCTCTATGCCTCCAACATTCCAGCTTGGTTACACTACAAACAGCACAGCCTAACCAGTTCTCACAAGGCCACACTAGGAAGGCAAATTCCTCTAGAATCGGTTTAGGGCCAAGATTTTCAACGCTGGGTCCCCATATGTTATTTGTCTTCAACTCCCATAATCCCCAAGCAAAGGCCAATGGGACTAGGGATTACGGGAGTTGAAGTCCAATAACATCTGGGGATCTAACATTGAGAATACTTGGGAGAAAAATACCACACACTAGAGTAATTACATCAACACCAACTCGACCGCACACTTTACCTTTAACAGCACATTGCCTAACTCCCAGACTGGGTTCAAAATAAAACAAGTCAGTACAAATTCCATAGCAGAGCCATGTCGGTCTATTGTAAAGTAAAAGCAAAATGGATTCAAAAAGGATTCAAAAAGGATGGATTCAAAATTATTGATCAGAAACCACCAAAGAATCCAAATCAACAAATAAGTGAGAATGATAAGAAGAAATATACTATATATTTCAAAAAAGTTCACAAACACATTAAAATATACAATGTAGTAAATATATCTAAATGAAATTCAAAAATCCCTTTAAATGTCATAGTCTAATCCATGGGGATGAATGTCCCAAATCACAAACTGGAGAAGGTGAAGCAAGCACCAGAGGAATAAGCCCTATATACTTATGTCTAGAGTTGATAATATCTTATCAGATATCAATATTCATATACCTTATTACTAGGAGATACATACTATTCTTATTGATGCCACTGAAGAAGACTCTCTTGGGTGGAAACACATCGGGCTTTGTTTCATGTTGTGATCATCTCCTTTTTGGAAATTGATATTGGTTTAATCGGGATCTCCTAGAATTTCCATGTCACGAAATGTACCTTAGCCTTGTCACTATCCAACTCCAACACAGCAACCCTCCAGTGGCTGTTGCCCAATGTTGTAGGACCCAGTGACCCAGAGTGGGCTCCTGTCTGAATCATAGAACCCACTCGATTGCCCCTGAGGATGGGGTGGGGACGACTGTAGATCACTGGAAGAGCATGTTCATTGCATGCAGGAGGTCCCAGGCAGTGTTCCCTCTAAAGTGTGTGTGCGTGCTCACACATTTTCTGATGTCCACTCAGTTAATTTTAGATCCCGCTCAGGTTGGAATCAAAAAGGTCCCACTCTGAATCAGTGTTCCCTCTAAGAGGAATTCCCAGATGTTGTTGACTACAACTCCCAGAATCCCCAAGCAAAAGCCATTGCAGCTGGGGAGTATGGGAGTTGTAGTCAACATCTGGGAATCCCTCTTAGAGGGAACACTGCTCTGAATGCTTGTGCACACACCCTGCCTTGATACTGCCACCCAGAACACAACTCATTCCGCACACAGATGGAAAAAAAAATTAGAGAGACACTGGTCCCAGGTACAGTCCCTGGCATCACCTCCAGGTAGGGCTGGGAAAGACTCTTGCCTGAAACCTTGGAGAGTTGCTGCCAGTCAGAGTAGACAGTACTGAGCTAGATGGACCAAGGGGCTGACTCAGTATAAGGCAGCTTCCTAGGTTTCTATCTGGAATCCGTTGGTGGAGAACTGAGTGCAGGTTATTTTGAGCAAAAATCAGTTGGCAGGAAAAGGGTTACTCAATACTGCCTCAAGTTGTCCAAGAGACTCCATGGACACAAGGCTGGCCATACTTGCAAACATGCCAGGAATTTCCCAAATAAATGCACGCACGCACACACATCAAATTCCTTTGTGTGCACAAAGCATAAGCTCACATCCGAAACCCCAAGGAGACAAAATCAGTTGGGGTGTGATTGTGAGCAAAAAACAAACTGGCAAGGAAAAGGTTAAGCGGTCCTTTCCTCTGCCACTCCCCCAGATGCCTGTTCGTTTCAGAAACAAACCTGCAGCTTCATTACATTCATTTGTGCATAATATATAGCTTTATTTGATGTGAATAATGCAGCTACTTATTTTGACCAACGTACTGATTTCCCACAAACCACTTATGAACCTGACTAGCAGATTCCCAGAACATGGGGGTGGGGAAAAGGAAGGAAATATAAGCCATGTACCACAAGCACAATCACTTCTGAGCAAAAGTTGGTTCCATGTTTAATATAGCTTTTCCCCACCTCTACTACTGCTCCTTGGGGCCTGCCCAAATCTCAAAAGTTCACCACCACTAAAAGGAAGGAAGGAAGGAAGGAGCTTACAATTAACTGTATTATACCACAGGTGGTTACAATTCTGCTAAGATTTATAGGAGTCAATAAAAATATAACAGGAATAAAACCAAAAGCAATAGGATAGCTTTGTAAACAACTGTCCATTGGTACCCCATGCTGTGCCAGTAGATCTGTTTTTGCATTTACAGGACGGTTGGGCATGCAACATAGAATCTGCCCATTCATTCAGATCAGGGGTTTCCAGTCATTCTAAACACACTTACCCCTTCTATTCCAAAGCTTCAGCTCAAGTACTCCATATCTATCTATCTATAAAGCTGCTTGGGCTTCACACATTCAATGGCGGACATGAAACTCCCAGAACAAACCACAAAAGTCAGAACATGCAGTTTTCACTGGTAGATTCCAGGCATCGCTCAGACTACCAAAAAAAATGGAAAATTCCAGGGGGGAAGTTCTTAATTTCCCAGAAAATGTGGGGGAAATGTATTTCAGCATGGGGAATGGTACCTTTGTACATTCTTCCAATGATACCTTGAATGATACCTTTTGATACCTTTCTCAGGTACTTTTAGAGACAGAAAGTCCGCAATTTCACAGAATCATGAAGAAATGAATGAGCTATTCCTCACCCCACCCCCAGTTCTCTGCATTTCAAACCTGGAAGAAAGCACAAGAATCTAAAGCTGGCCTATAGAGGAAGCTGCCTCATACCAAGTCAGATCCTTGGTCCATCTAACTTGGTATTGTCCACAATGACTGGCAGAAGCTCTCCAAAGTTTCGGGCAGGAGTCTTTCCCAGACCTACTTGGAGATGCTAACAGGAATTGAGCAAAACAGATGCTCCACCACTGAACTACAGCACATCCTCAATTAGACTTTTTATTCCAGGCCACTGCAAATCAACTGGTGTTTAATAAGTCGATGCAGAGTAATTGTCTATCTGGCTGTTCTATTGATCTGTTGGCCCTTCTGCACAATGAGACCTCTAGGCTTTGCGTTCATTGGGAGTGAGCAGATAAGGTGGGGAAATGAACTGGAGGCTTCCAGCCAAAGCCATAATAGAAACTGATTTTTGCACTGGAAACTCTGAAGGGAAAAATCAATGGGGCATTCTTTTTTGGATACAGAACATAATCATCGGTTTTGGTTTGGGGGAGGGACTACAGGGTGCAGAAACTGCTGGGCTCCAGCTGCCACATGCTTGCTCCTAACCTAGAGGACACGTCCTGTAACTAGTCTACTTAGAAGAATCTGGGGTTCACCTGGACACTGACCTGGAGGAGACTCAATCAGGAGGAGGAGCCCACCCCAACTTGGATCTCTGAGCCTGCTAACCAGATCCTTCAGGTCTGGAGCAGCCAGAGCCTGTCCTCCCACCTCTGAGGAGCCCTAGAGCACTATATACCTGGTGCCCCCACGCCCATGGAGCTCCTGCCCCTTTCTCAGAGGGCCCCCTCTGTTGCTGAATTGCCAGGAGTAGAGGCAATGCTTCATCGGGGTAGAGCTCCAGTTCTGGAGGGAAAGGCCTCCCTCCCAATGGGCCTACTTGGGAGGAGGGTAGGCCAGCTCTGGAGAACAGATCCAGGAAGCTGTGGGACTCTCAGAAGGCCTTAGTCAGCACCAGACCTGCTGATTCAGCAGCTCCAATTTACAGCTTGTGCCCTTCTGGACTCACGTTTGGATAGAAGGCGTCAAAGGAGCCATCAAGAAACCGCAAACATGCCATAATTTAAGGATCTATTCTGGCAGGGCTTGACAAATCCCAGGTGCCAGGGAACCATGGAGCCTAGACATTTAACCATGGCACTTAAACTAGAATAGACTAAACAGCCAGCATGGTGTAATGGTTAGAGTGTTGGACTAGGCGCGAGGAGACCAGAGCTCAAACCTCCATCAGTCTTGAAACTCACTGGGTGACTTTGGGCTTCTCTCTTAGCTTAACCTGCCTCACAGGGTTGTTGCAATAATAAATATTAGGGATGTGTGGAACTGGTTCGGTTCAAATTGGGTTCAACTTGAACTGGGCCGATTCAACCTCAAACTGGATCAGCCCCCGAAAAGAGGGGGCTGGTCCAAGTTCAAACCCAATCCAGTATGAACTGAATCAGTTCAAATCCGGTTCGATGGTCCAAACATTGTGGCAGCCTCCATTTTGTCTGGTCTGTTTACATGTTTTCTCACTTGTGGATTGGTTTTCTGCCAGTGCCTTCTGATTGGCCAGAAATCTCTTTTCTCCTGGATGGCTTATCACTCAAATCTGAGTGTTGTCAGGCAACTCTGCCCCCATTGGTTGGGGGGGGGACAAAAAGGAGGAAGCTTCAAACTGTATTTAAAGCCAGGCAGTGCCTGCCTTTGCTGTGAACCCCTTCTGCCCTGCTGGGCTTTCGCCAGCTGCTCCAGCTGCCTGTCCCTGACTATCAGATCCCCTCACTCACCACCTTCAGTAGGTGGGTGATGCCCTCCCTGTTCTGGGAATGCAGAGAGGTTGTGGCAGGGCTACTGGAGTCAGTAGGGCCTGGCACCAGTTTGCACTTCACTACAGATCTGTGGAGCAACTGTAGTGGGATGCAGGTTGCTTTCCTGTCCCTCATGGTGCACTGGTGGGGTCAGGGGAGAGAGGGGGCATCATCTGCTGGTGGTGACGGTGCAGCCAGCCCATCCCATGCAGGTGGGCTGTGCTGCATGTGGAGCCACTGGACACAGACCACATGGTAGATGAGCTGTCAGAGGTCATCAAATGCCAGGTGGCATTGCAACGTGCACTACTTATACAGTACATAGACAGCAGCAATGCTCCACAACTGGCTTCCTTGTGCATCCAACACAGAGAGGCTGGCTCCAGGGTCAGCTGCTGCAAGGCCATGCACCAGGAGCCTGAATCAGACAGACAGGTCTGTTTCACTAGGTTAAGTGATTAGCTCATTAAATAAGAAAAATTCTGTTTAGGGAACAGGTATGTGCAGTAGGAAGATTCTCATTTTCTTGCCTGATAAAAAGGAATTTCTTGTGGAACAAGGAGCAACGAGTAGGGCTGATGTTGTAGGTTCAAATCCGAACCGATTCAATATTGAACTGGTTTGGTTCGAAGGTTCGGGGTTGAGCCAAACCACCCCCGGTTTGGCTCAACCCCAGACAGAATACAAACAGACCCAGTTTGGGGGTGCATCAAACATTTATTTTTTTTAATTTTTAAACTTCCCCCCTTTGGGGGGCTTCTCCAAGGTGATGGAGGATTCCACAGAGGTTCCCACTCCCCCTGCCGGCCTTCCTTTTTCCAAAAATTGCCTGGTTCAGGCATCTTCAGCCCTTTCTGGGCCTATTCCCTGGCGTGGTGGCCATTTTGGAGGCTGCCACACCTGCATAGTGGGAACCTGCATAGCTGGGTCATGATGCATTGTGCACACTGGGCACTTCCAATCAGAGGATCAATGGGGCAGCAAGGAGGGGCAATGGGGCAGCAACATGACGAATAGTTCATCATGCTGCCGCCCTGACGAACTATTTTTACAGAGCGCTGGAGAAAGAAACACAGAGGGGTGTGTGTGCGCACCCACCCCCGTCCTTAAAGCTACCCCCCCCCGCTGGTCTACTGAACCAGTTCGGAGGCCCGTAAAAGGGCCTCCAAACTGGTTTGTGCACATCCCTAGTTCTCAACCCCCCTCCCCTACCTTTTTAACAAGTGTATCCCTTCTGTTGCAAGCCTTCACCTCAGGTACCCCATAGAGATTTCGTATGTGTGTGTATTTTATATATAGTAGAAATATATGAACTGTACACAAATTTAAGTGTCACAGTTTATGAGACAGGCTATTCCAGTCATTGGCTTTCATCCAGATTAAGTTACTCATTAACACATGATGGGACAAATTTACTTGTCCGATTAATTTCATTGAGAGTAGGAAAGGCAAGGCTGTGCCATCAAGTCGGTGTCGACTCCTGGCAACCACAGAGCCATGTGGTTTCTTGGTAGAATACAGGAGGGGTCTACCATGGCCTCCACCCGTGCAGTTTGAGATGATGCCTTTCAGCATCTCCCTATATCACTGCTGCCCGATATAGGAGTTTCCCATAGTCTGGGAAACACACCAGTGGAGATTCAAACCTCCTGCTCTCTAGGCAGGTTACTTCCCCACTGCGTCATTAGGTGGCCACTTCATTGGGAGTACTCAGTGCTAATTTTCTGAAGTCTGTCAGCCAGGGGAGGGGTAAACAGAGCATCAGCATGTAGCCATCCTCATGCTGTAGCCTTCACCCTCCTCTCTCCCCTTCCGCAGTGGACACATCACTGAGGACGCATCAACTTTAAGCCAGTGATCTGAGGATGGGGAACAAATGGCACAGCGGCAGTGTGGGGGAACAGGAGTGCTCCAAGTACCCCCTTGGGAGCCCATCAAGTACCCCTGGGGATACTACCGGTAATACCTCTGTTGGGTTCCCCTGATGCAGACAATACCGAGCCAGATGGACCAATGGTCTCACTCAGTGACTACATAGGAAGGCAGCTTCCTATGTGACTACATATTATCCTGAACTTAAAGTTTTGAAGCTTCTGTCCAGTGTTCTCTCTAATTTCTTTCATCTGTGTACGGAATGAGTTTTGTTCTTGGTGGCAGTATGAAGGCAGTGTGCATGCACATGAATTCAAGGTGGGGCCTTCCTGAGTCAACCTGAGCGGGATCTAAAATTTACTGAATGGACATTAAAAAAAAACTTGTGAGCACGTGCGCATGCCTTATTTTATTCATTCATTCATTCATTCATTCAATTTCATTCATTCATTCATTCATTCAATTTCTATACCACCCTTCCAAAACTGGCTCAGAACAGTTTACAGAGAGAAATAATAAATAAATAAGATAAGATGGATGCCTGTCCCCAAAGGGCTCAATATCTAAAAAGAAACATAAGATAGACACCAGCAACAATGACTGGAGGTCCTGTGCTGGGGGTGGATAGGGCCAGTTACTCTCCCCCCTGCTAAATAAAGAGGATCACCACATTAAAAGGTGCCTCTTTGCCAAGTTAGCAGGGGTTTGTTAGCTTCCCCCCAGCTGTTGGTTTAAAAAGAACTCTGCAACTATTTCAACCTCAAGCCCAACCTCTGCACCCCTTTCAATGCTGCACACAAACAAATCACACCATGCTCCCCCATGTAGTTTTCTATTTAAACAGGGCAGACCCTGCTTAGCAAAGGCGACAATTCATGCTTGCTACCACAAAACCAGCTCTCCTTCCATACCATACAGGAGGCCCAAGTTATGTAGCCCTGGGCTACTGATCATCAGTGTTCCCTCTAACAGGGATTCCCAGATGATGTTGACTACAGCTTCCATAGTCCCCAGCCAAAGGCTATTGCAGCTCGGGATACTGTGGCGAACAACATCTGGAAATTCCTATAGTGCTGATCACTGCTACAGGCATCGTGCTGCCCTTAATGTTCAGGAAAGTTGCTGGGAAAATGAAAATGGGTTTAGTGTTTAGTTTTTTCACTTGTCTGTGTTTCAATCTGTGTTGCATTCCCATGAAAATTGCTTCACAAATCAAAACACATGAAAAATATTGCAACACTATCACATCCTCAAAAGAAAGCAGCTCTTCTATTCATTTTCATTCAGCAAGGAGTGAAGGCAGAATGCATAGTCATTTTGTGGTACATAGGAACAGGAAGCTGCCATATACTGAGTCAGACCATAGTCTATCTAGGTCAGTATTGTCTACACAAAATGGCAGCAGCTCCTTGAAGGTTGCAGGCAGGAATCTCTCTCAGCCCCATCTTGGAGATGCCAGTGAGGGAACTTGGAACCTAGATGCTCTCCCCAGAGCAGCTCCATCCCCTAATGGATGTGCTCACACATCAAGTCTCCCATTCATTTGCAACCAGGGCAGACCCTGCTTAGCTAAGGGGACAAATCATGCTTGCTTGCACAAGACCAGATATCCACAATACAGGAGGAATGCTTGCAAGATGCAAGCTCTTTTACGGTTAGGGGTGTGTTTGTGTGTAGACATGATACAGCCATGTTCTTCACTATTTTTCAAGCGTGGCCACCAGCAAAAAGCCTTCCTTGTGAAACCATTTACCACCATGCTGACCTCCACACAATACTATGATTTTCTCAGTGCTGGAAGGACCCTTAAAGAGAGAAGGAGCCCTCCCTTAACAGCTCTATGAGAAAGCACTGGAACATAGGAAGTTGCCATATACCGAGTCAGACCATTGGTCCATCTAGCTCAGTATTGTTTACACAGACTGGCAGTGGCTCCTCCAAGGCTGCAGGCAAGAATCTCTCTCAGCCCTATCTTGGAGATGCCAGGGAAAGAACGTGAAACCTAAATGCTCTTCCTAGAGCGGCTCCATCCCCAAGGGAAATATCTTCCAGTGCTCACACATCAAGTCTCCCATTCATATGCAGCCAGGGCAGACTCTGCTTAGCTAAGGGGACAAGTCATGCTTGCTTCCACAAGACCAGCTCTCCTCTCCTCAGGACCAACACTAGCTTCAAGGCTTTACAATGAAGAACAATACAATACAGAGTTGCCGATAAATCTACAGGGTGACTGCATGGGGTACACCGGTGGTCATCCAATCACAAAAATATAAAGATGAGACGGTGGAGAGAAAGAAAACAACCAAAACCATCCATATACCCACCTTTTGATTAAAATTCTCCAAGGCAGCTAACAAAAGTGCTGGATGAACAGGGGGTAGAAAAAGGAATGCTGGGAGAACATGAACGAATTGGAACCTTTTCTTTCAATTGGATTGAAAAAAAAATTGCATTGATTACTGCCGATACTCTCAACTTTGGATCCCCAGATGCTGTTGGACAACGTGGCCGGGGATCATGGGAACTGTAGTTCAACAAAATCTGGAGACCCAAAGAAGAGAGCTCCTTAATTATTAATTGCATGAATCAAATCAAATCAGCTTTATATTACCAGAGTAGCAATTTTATAGTAATATAGTTTATGGTTCCATAATTTGTTTTTATTATCAAATTATTTTGAATCATGCTGTTCTATCTTATGCTGATCTTGGACCCGATTTGATTTAATAATTACATGGGCTAGAGAAGGCTCATAACTTAGCTATCCACCCTGATGCCTTTCTCAGTTTCCCCACTTGTCCCCTTTCCACTATCCTAACTCAACTCCTTTCATCCCGTTCTAGCCATATTGCATTCTATCAAATCCTTCCATGCGAAAGGCAGGGAAGACTGCCCGCACATTGTGGAGGGAAGTTTTCTCCCGTTTCTTTACAAAGGAAAGAGAAATAAACCGTTAACAAGAATTAAATAATACTATCAATATGTATAAGTTCGCCACTGGAGACTATGAAAGCAGAGCAACATCCCACGTAGCAAACACACCCAATAAAAACGACAAAATTGAGCAGGCTCAGGAATCAGCGACCCTGGACACTTTTTCAGGGGCAAAAAGCCAGATCTGCGGTGTGGATCGGCAGAAGGTTACTTGCCCGGGGCTTGCTTTCTCTCCGACCGAGCCCCGTCCGCCTGCCGTTCAGACAAAAACCAAGTAAGCACCTACCCTGCCAGAGAGGGCGAGTCATGCCTTTCCGAGCTGCGCTGGGAGCAACAGAGCGCCTCGAAGTTCGTTCAAAGAATCTCCCTTTTCCCCCCTCCTCGTCTACTTTCCCCGCCCTTTCCTTGGAGCGCCTGTAATCTAGGGCGGGTTTCCGTGGCGCGTCGTGACTCTTGGGGTAGTTCCTTGCCCTCGCAGGCGCCGATCGGGAGAAGTCTGTGCTCCCTTGGGCGGCGAGAAGCCACCCTTGGAAGAGAGGAAGCGGCCAGGAAAGGCATAGAGCTAGGAAAGAGCAGAGGAACACGGGTATCCCTTGGCTTCCGGTTCGAAGGGGACAGTGGGCTGAGAGGGGTGGGAGCGCAGCTTGGCCTTCTACTACAGGCGAGGAGGGAGGGAAAGAGATGCAAGGCGTCTGCATTCAGTTCGGGGATAGTCTAGGGCTGGGCCTCAGAAGGAAATGGAAGAGGGGGCAATTTTATTCGTTTTTATTATTTATTTAAGATATGTATACTCCATACCCCTCCAGGGCAGTACTGCTGGGGGCAGCTCACAACAACAAGAAGACCACCTTTTATGTGTCTCTCCTTTTGTCCGACAGTGAGATTAATGGATCCACCAAGGTGGCAAAAGTTTGGTACATTGCAAGCTGTGTAAGGAAGCAGTTGGCAAAACCCTGAGTGTCGATTGTACTATATATTGTTATATTGTAAATGGTGTTTTAGGAACATAGGAAGCTGCCATATACAAAGTCAGACCATTAGTCCATCTTGCTCAGGCTTGTCTACCCAGACTGGCAGCAGTTCCTCCAAGGTTGCAGCCAGGAGCCTCTCTCAGCCAGGGCCGCCCTTAGAGAGACCTGGCGGGGTGCAGGGCCTGGGGCAAATCAGCCAGTGCGGGATGCCCCTTCCAGTTAATTCTAATGGGGGTTAAAAGAGTGGGGCCCGGGGTAGTCGTCCTGCTTGCCATGCCCTAAGGACTGCCCTGCTCTCAGCCCTATCTTGGAGATGCCAGGGAGGGAACTTGGAACTTTCTGCTCCATTCCCTAGGGAAATATCCCTGAGCCACTCCATTCCCTAGGGAAATATCTTACAGTGCTCAGACATGATGTAGTCTCCCATCTAAATGCAACCAAGGCAGACCCTGTCTGCTTAGCAAAGGGGACAACTGCAGAGAAAGATGACGTTTGAAAATTATAGCTTTTAACCCAGTCTTAGCAAACAACCTGCATTTAACCCAGTCTAAGCAAACAATTCAATTTTTCTGCATTGTTCTGTGTGTCCCACAGTGAGCTCTGGTTCCTACCACAGCCAGGTAATCTGGAAGCCAGCTAAGCACTCTGCATGCCTCCAGCCCTCCAAAGCTCTCTGAATGTAAATTTCAGAGAGAATGTTGATGGTTTGTCTCACAGAGAGGAAATAAATGGAAGAGAAGTGAGTTCGGGCAGTATAGAAATATGTTAAATACATAAATGAATAAATAAATGGAATCTTTAGCTACCAACCTATTGTTTGCCACAGCAAACAATAGGGTTAGGCCACAGCAAACAATAGGGGATAGACAGGGAGATATTTGCAAGATAACCTGCTTTAGGCAAATTTACAAATTTACACAAAGAGCTTAAAGTCAGATCAGGTTTCTGGTTGCAACATTGTAGCTGGAGAGACAAAGAAACTTAAAAGCAAGCAAGCAGTGATTGGGGCTGTGAGGTAGAGAGTTCTCTTTAATTCAAAATCCAGGGGCAGGGGAGCTGCTCCTTCCTCCTCCCCCCCATGGACACCCATGTTCCTAACTACTACATTCCAATTCCAGCAGTTTTCACAGCCAACATATTTAAAATACTGAGGCTGGAATCCTGTGCACACTATCTTGGAAATAAATCCCTTTAATTCCAGTGGGTATCACTGAGTAACTATGCAGTAGATCACAATTATGAATTGGATACATGCTAACAAAATTGAGAAATCCAGACTGTTTTGCCAGACAGATTCAACTGGCAAGTTAGGAGATAAAAATTCAATACACAGCAGCAAACTGGCCTTTATACTATCAGTGACTGAATGGCTGCTGGGCACTCTCAGTAATTTGGAATCTCAGTAATGACTGACTAGCAATGACATCCTCTCGGATACTGTAGGATGCTCCTGGGCTGATTGCCTTTATTTCATTGTAATTAAAAACGTTTAGCAAATGTATTGGCATTTCTGTCTCGCTGGCTCCAAAGCAGCTCAATGTACAGTTAGGCCATTGGGAGAGGCAGTGAAGCTAATCATATAAAAACTGCTTTGGTTTCAGGGATAGATCTGTAGACCTGTGCAATCCCCACTGGCCATGCCCTCTGCTCACGAGATCCCAATGTGCAGGAGCGTTCCATAACATGAGTCTCCCATGTTCAGGCTCTATTGATATAGTCCAGGCACATATTCATTCTCCGCAAAACAAAGGTACCTTCTGCCTTGGGGATGAATGGGGATGCAGAGGTAAGCCTCCTTTAAGTCTACTGATGTGAGGAGGTCCCCTTCCGGAACGCCATCAGGATGGAGTGTAGTCTCCATACAGAAGCCCCTTTTTCTCAGGAAGTGATCAGATATACTTCGGATCCAGACTGGTCCTCCATTATCTGTTCTTCTTCAGTATGATGAACAGGATCCAATACACCCCTTGGCAATGTTTCGGGGGCAGGGGGTGGTGGGGTACCAGTTCAATGACGCAGATCTGGAAAAGATGCTGAATGGCTTGTTGCATTCGTTTGTGTTTGCCCTCTCCCCATGACTTGGGTGAGGGAATTAATTTGTCCAGAGGCGTGGAAGACAACACGGTATTGTCAACACAGACTGGCAGCGGCTTCTCCAAGGTTGCAGGTAGGGGCCTCTCCCAGCCCTATCTGGGAGGTGCTGCCGGGGAGGGAACTGGGAACCTTCTACTTGACTGCATCATGAGAAATATGTGGCAGCCTTGCTGAGGGAAGCCGGTGTGAGCCACTACGGGCTTTATTTATTTATTGAGGGTGATTTTCTCCTCTCCCGTTCCTTTAACAGCGGGAAACTGGCGGCGCAGGATGACGAGGCGACCCCCCCCCCCACCTCTCCTCTTCCGCCCTCTTCTTGTTCCATCCTAGGCTCAGACGCTGGGCTTCGTCACGTGATTCCAAAGGGCCGTATGTGGGCGGAGCTTCCGCCTCCCCCACCTGCCGGCCCTTTCCCCTTCGCTACCCTCCCACGGGCGCCCTCGCGAGAAGTGTTCTGGGTTCTCGCGAGAGCTGGGCGCTGCGGCTGGAGGAGCTCCGGTGCTGTGAGGGGAGGCGGAAGGCGACAGAAGGACGGCGCGGAGTCGGAGCCCGGACCCGCGCGTGGCGCCTGCTCCTCCGCCTCTCTCCCATCTCCTTCTCTTCTTCCTCCTCCTCCTCCTCCTCCCATCCCCGTCCCTCCCTCCCTTCTCCCTCCCCCGGAGCCAGCTCTAGACAAGGACGATGCGGGGTGCCGCCGGGCCTCTCCCCGCGGCTCTCTTACTCCTCTTGGCTGCGGCGGGGAGCCTTTTTCCGACGCCGGCTGCCGCACAGAACGGTGAGGGCGGGGGGCGGCGTGGCTGGCGGGGAGTGGGAGGCATGGAGGGGCTGGCGGAGGCCGCAGGGGGCGGGAGCAGCGCAGTGGCGCGGGGGGGGGAAGAGAGACCAATCAGAGTGGGCTGTGGGGGAGGCGCGGGGGGGGTTGCAGGGTACCGGGGTGGTGTGTGTGTGGGAGAGAGAGAGAGACATGCAAAGGGGAGGCTCAGGCAGGGTGCTGTAGTGGTTAGAGGGCTGGCCTAGGAGCCCTGGGTTCGGGTGCCTGCTCAGCCCCAAAGTTCACTGCGTGACCTTGGCCGCTTCCCCGCCTCCTCTTCCTTGGTGCAATGGGCAGAGCGCCAGCCTACCCCCCCAAAAAAGGGGGGGTGTTGCAAGGGCCCGCGGGGAGCTGTGCATGGAAAGGTGGCGGGCGCTCCTGTTCGTGGTGGTGGTGGAGAGGCCCGACCTGGCCCCCAAAGCTTGCTGAGGTGATCTTCGCCGAGTGGCACTCGGGGTGGCTTCTCACAGGGTGGTTGTGAGGTACAAACGTGGGAGGATGAGGAACCGTGTTGTCTCGAGCGGGGTGGGGTGAAGGTGCAATTGAAGAAAGAAAAGATGCAGCTGTGCAGTAGGAAGGTAGCCTGGGAAAGCAGAGGATGTGTTGTGGCAGACTAGGGAAGATTCCCCAAAGGTGGGTTGGATGAGAGGAGAGGAATAAGAGGGCTGTAAATCCAAGACATCAAAATGTATATAGTTATGTTGTGTGATATAATGAGTGGCATCAGCTGACAACTTGAAGAAACTGCTGCTTCTCCAAAATCAGTAAGGCACCGTGGAGAGGAAGTATTCCTTTCCATGCAGAAATTGTTGGCTGCCTCTGCTAGTAGATATGAATCTGCATTTTCATAACTTCCTTATAGGTTTTCGCTTTCACTTCTCCAAGGATTTCTTTCACAATGCATCTGAAGAGCTTTGGCATAAAGCTGGGAAGACATGGCAGTAACAGTCCTTCAGTGTGTAATGGTTTGAAATAAAAGCAGCCTGTAGCTGTGAGCTTTAGCTGTAGCTGTTTTCCTGAGTTTCTTGTTATTGATGGAGCCTCTGATGATGTGCAACTCTTAAGTAGTGTCTGAGGTTCTCTTGGTAAGATGGAACATCACTGTATGCCTACTGCATCTGTAACCATCAAGCGTCTCTTAAATGATTTGTCATGCAATAGAATTTGTTTCTTAGCAACTACTATAAAGAGTCCTTCAGATATGTCTGGAATGGAAAACCTGACTGTTTATTCTTCTTCTTAAGAGTGCTGCAGGAAATTTAGTAAGGTGTGTCAGTATGAGTTTGCACCCAAGTGCATTATGTCATTAGCAGAGCCAGGAGACTGCAAGCCCAGCATGCATGGGGAAGGCACTGCAGCTTAATGAAAGTACATTGAAGTATAACATCCTGGGGTTTTTTGTTGGTTTGGGGGTGGGTTTTTTTGCCATCCAGAGCATGTGTATCAGTAGTGTGGCATTTGAAAACAATGTCTTTAATCTAATTGGGCAGGATCCAGATTTACATTGGTCATGACAAAGTTTTATTTATTTATTGCATGTATAACCCCCAGCCCCCCAATGGCACAGCGGGGAAAATGACTTGACTAGCAATCCAGAGGTTGCTGGTGTAATCCCTGCTGGTATGTTTCCCAGACTATGGGAAGCACTTATTTCAGACAGCAGCAATATAGGAAGATGCTGAAAGGCATCATCTCGTACTGAGCAGGAGATGGCAATAGTAAACCCCTCCTGTAGTCTCTACCAAAGTCCTCTACCAAAGACAACTACAGGGCTCTGTGAGCGCCAGGAGTCAACACCGACTCGACGGCACACTTTACCCCATCCAAATAGCTCTGGGCAGTGCTTAAGTTAATCAAGACTCATAGATATCAGTGGTGTTTAGTCATGACTAACTAGTCTGGATGCTGCCCACTGGAAACTTCAGAATTGGTACTGAAATTCAAGGTTCCTGACTTTCTCTCTATAAAATATATATTTAAAAGAACAATAATTCCTAATGTTGCAGGTGTTTGGTATATTTCTGAATCTTTGAAAATATATTCTCATTTATTTATGATGTATTCAAGGGACTTGTTTGCTCTGTGCAGCGAGTGCAGTTTTTGTGGTTTCCTTCTGATTTTGGCAGTTGTCATAGGGTAGTAAAGGGGTTGGCAAACTTGGTTCTCCAGCTGTTGCTGAACTACAACTCCCATCTGTAGCCACAATAAATTGCAGCTTGGGATGGGAGGTATAGAGTCAGCAACAGCTGGAGAGCCAAGGTTGGCTAGCCCTGGAATAGTGATCAAGAAACTGAGCTATGAATTGAGACTTCTCTGGTATGGATCCCAGCTCGGTAATGAACTTCCTTGGTGGCCTTAAGTAAGCCACTTGCCTCAGCCTTTGCTTCCCAGTTTGTGTTGACTTTATCTTGCCGTTTTAGGCACAATGCCTCACAAGGTGATCTCAAAAAAGTAAAACACAATTGTATTAAAATGTTCTTGTGCTTCCTGTAAGCCACAGGGAGATGAAGATGTCACACAGTTCTTCTGACCTTCTGATTATTATTATTATTATTTCAATTTCTATACCGCCCTTCCAAAAATAGCTCAGGGCGGTTTACACAGAGAAATAATAAATAAAAAAGATGGCTCCCTGTCCCCAAAGGGCTCATATTCTAAAAGGAAACATAAGATAGACACCAGCAACAGTCACTGGATGGCTTTTGCTCTTCTGATGGCTTTGGGGTTCTCAAACCTGGTCCTCAGATGTTCTTGGACTCCCATCCTCAGCCACAATGGGCTGAATGGGGAGGATGGGAGTTGTAGACAGTGTTCCCTCTAATAGGGAATCCCCAGATGTTGTTGACTACAACTCCCAGAATCCCTAGCCAAAGGCCATTGCAGCTGGGAATGCTGGGAGTTGTAGTGAACAACATCTGGGAATCCCTGTTAAAGGGACCAGTGGTTGTAGACAACATCTGGAGGTCCAAGGTTGAAAACACTTCGCTTACCAGATTCTTGTAAGGATTACATCAAGATAATGCATGCTAAGTCATTTTAAAAAGTGTTATACAAATGAGTCTTTTATAATTAAAAATCATATTGATTAAGAAAAAGAAAGGTAGAATGGAGAAGATCTTCAGTATTTGAAAGTAAATGTTTAGAAGTGTAAAACAAATTGAGACCCTGCCAGATTTGAACTAGGCTGCAGAAGCATTCTCTAGCCATTTAAGGTGAAAGTTGTATGCTTAGACTGAGCTTTTGAAACTGGCATAGACATGGCTCCGAAATGTGATGGGAACTGGTTTGTTTTTAAGAAACTTTCTAAAATGCCAGCAGTTGTGCAATTTGGATATATTCTAGCTCTTTGTCATAGCTGCTGATGAAATAAAGATATGAACATTTTATTCTTAGGTGTTCATAGTTGAACACTTGGGGTAAATGTGGGTCATTTGGGTAAAATGAGGTGAACTGTCTTGTCATATTTGAGTTAAATGATTCATTTTTCTGTAGGCTTTGTATAATGTGGTGGCATCTGATTTGTTAGGGTGAAATAGAAGGGATGTTTGCTTGACTAAGCAGAAGGTTGCCGGTTTGAATCCCCGCTGGTACTATATCGGGCAGCAGTGATATAGGAAGATGCTGAAAGGCATCATCTCATACTGCACGGGAGGAGGCAATGGTAAACCCCTTCTGTATTCTACTAAAGAAAACCACAGAGCTCTGTGGGCGCCAGGAGTCGAAATCAACTTGATGGCACACTTTACCTTTACCTTGCTTTGTACAGTGAGCAAATAGCTGCAGGAGAGGCAGTGGACTACATCAGAAAGGTGAGATCAGTCTGGAGAAACCCTATTCTGCAGTCCCCTGGCACAGAACATGCTTGGATCAAATAAAAAATCTTGTATCTTTAGGAAGAAAATGAAGATTTCAAATTATTGTGAAATGTTATGGATTAATATTATTTTAAAGTAAATTGTCCAGGAATGGCTGTTACAAAAATTGACTTGAAATTTCCTGATTTGTTAAAATAATGCTTAGGCTGCAGGTTTTGCTGAAACTCCTAAAACTTCTTCAGTTATGTCACTGTACAGACTACTTGGTGTGCATTGTTAACTCGTGATTAGTGAGGATTGGCAGAAAGAATGTGGGCACTGCCTTGAAGGAGTTGGTTGGTTTTTTCTCCATTTCTATTGCTAATGAGATTACTTCCTGAATTTGCATGCCAGCAATAAAACGTGATCATAATCTTTTACTCCAGAGTAGAATTGGAGGTTGGTAAAATGTTCACTAAAAATGCAAATACTTAAGTATTGATCCTTCAGCATTTATGTGGGTGTTCCGTGTGCAGTGGGGATGATAAACTTAAGTATAAATTCAGCTGTAATTTTTTCACAAAAATTGCAAGACATTGTAGGCGATCAAAAGGAGGTGAGCTTTAGAGTGTTTCTCACCATCTACTTATCCACACCATCCTTCCACATCTTGCTTAGCTGTAATTCCTTTATCTGGTTTGAATGAAGCTCCCTTTAGCTGAAGACCAGCAGGGACGTCCTTTTCCCACAATCTGCTCTTTATGTCATTTTGCATGCCAGAATGGCTGTGTACCTGTCTAAATATCTAGCATTCAAGCTTGGTTTCTTCTAACTTAAGGCCACAGTGCCTTTTTCCAGATTCTTTTCTCTCTTGATGCCAGTACTGACAAACTTCGAATTCCATTCTGTCCATCTGTCTCGACACCTGGACTGCTAATATAATTGAAGGATTTGAGAAGCTGATGTTAAGGCATGTGATTGGAAATAGTAATTGAATGAGCCCCTCTGCTGTATTAAGGGAAGCAGCCTCTTGGCCCTGACAGTTGTTTTTATGAAGTGTGGTGGAGTGCCCCAGATCTGCTTCAGGATCCCTAAGGTACTTACATTCAGGATCCATATTACCCAAGAGTCTTGTAGTATCTTGAGACATAAAAATAATTTAGGGCATTATGAGAAATTTGCATTATGTTTTATTAATCCAGGGTTTCTCAAACATGGCCCCCAGGTATTGACTACAACTTGCATCATCTCAGCCACAGTGGCCTTTGGACTATTAGAGTGGGGAATTATGGGAGTTGTAGTCCAACATTGGGGACCCACATTTGAGAATTTTTGGACTTAAAACGAAGCACTTTACAAGGAAATGCTGTAAAATCCTAGCTTATTTGGTTCTATTATAATTGAATATTATTTGACTGAATGGATTTAACACAAGATTTCTGAATATTGTGTCTTGTACTTTCTAAAAACAACAACCCAACAGTTTTATACAGTCCCTTGCTGATGGTGAGTGCAGTCTGAATTGAAGTGCAGTCCACATTTCTGAAACTGCAGTACTTAGGCTGCATGCATTTTAATGGTTTTCTCCGAAGTCTTAAAAATCGATTATGATTTCCTCCATTAAGGCTCAGTGGGAGGAATATTTCTTTAGCTTGTACAGCTCTGTGAAGTAGATAGTATTCTTGTTTACTGTAGAATGACCAGGTAAGGGTTCATAGAACTTAAACACAAGTTTAAGTTCATGCCTGTCAACTGGACCACATTGGCTCTTAGTTTGGCAAGCATAGTTATGGATAGAAAATCCCGACTCTGCTTTCTTTCCAGCTATCTGTTGAACTTGAGGTTCAAGTATTGAATAAATGCAGTATTGATCTCTAAGGTCTCTTCCAGCTCTGAAATTCCTTGAAATATTTGTTCACCCATTTCTTGTAGGAACAGACGGCTGGTGTGGAGATGCAGTTGTCCGGCAATGATTACTGTGTGAAGTGTTCCCAGTATTGGGAATACTTGACCTATACTCTTCGCTCCCCTTCTCTGAACCTGGCATGCGAGTCCTAGCTTCGGTTTTCGGGTTTGCTCCTGATCTGCATGCAAGCAGATTAAAGCCAGCTTGCATGCACTATAAAGTAGTACTCTTCCTTTCTGTATCCTGCATTTGACAGGGCCTGTACCCAGGTTAACTTTTTAAAAGAATCCAGGCACACTCATTCTCACAAACACTGGTATTGAAAGTAACTGAGAGATCCAAGAGATTCAACATGTCACAGTTCTTTTGTCCCCCAAGAAAATTGCCCGCTAATTTAAAGTGATTATTATTTTAAAAGCCCTAAAATGCAGAGGAATGCATAATTCATATATGATTATAAAGGGGATGCGCTGAGAATACACCCATCATATCATCTTCTGCAGACCTTCTGGCACATCTCTTCATCACTGTTCACTTGAACGACTTCTATACGCGTGCTCCAGATACTTGTAGATGTGCTGTGGAGACTCTGAGCTGTTCACAGATTTCTGACAAGCTCACTCTTGGTGTGCCACTTCATAATCATGTGACCTGGGGGCTGTATAGTTAGACCTACCCTGGAGTAAATGGGGAAACCCACAAATGAGAAAGTTGAATCATCGTCCTTGGATTAATGCAGTAGTATTTTAGAGTTTGCTCTATGAAACAAAGATTTTTTACTCTCCTTATAAGCCTTTTGTTTGCAATCATTATAGTCTAACTGTCATCTTAACAAAAAGTGTACTTATTTAATGTTGGTTGAATGTACTCCAAATAAGTAACAGAAACAAGAACCTGCATGAGTTGCCTTAAAAATGGCACCGGCTGCAAAGAAAAAAGACAACACTTCATTAAGTTTTCCCCTCTGGCAGTACAGGAATAGAACGGCAGCAAAAATAATGGGGTCACTTTTTGTATGTTAAAAAAAAAAAGACTGAATAAGGTGGTGGTCAGTTTCCCATTCAGTGAAACAAAAAATTCTACCACTGGAGAATAAGCTACAATTTACAAAAAAAATAGTTTTGAAGGCATGAAACATTACAGTACAATTGACCTCATTAAGGTTGAGGAATACATCGAGTATGGAGTTGTAGAAGATTGACGTAAAATCTTCCCTCCCCTAATTTATCAGGCTCAGTTTGACCTTTCTGATCAGAAAAAATTTAAATCTTTGTTTGGAAAATGTTAAGTATACCTCTAAAGAGCCAGGTATTCAGATAGTGACACAACTAGGGTATGTGATGAATAGGGTATGTGATGAAAATTAGGGGTGTGCAAGGAACTGGTTCGGTGCACCTTTTCTGGTGTGCTGAACCAGTTCAAAATGGCGGTGTTTGAGCCGGGTTGGAAGTGAGGGGTGGGGTGCTATGCACCGGCCACTTCCAGTATTACGCTGACTGGAGCGGCAAGAAGGTACTCAGCTGCCCTGCTTCAGTGGTTTTGGCAGCAGCAGTAGTAGGGAGGTAAGGACACCCGCCCTTCTCCTTAAAGCAACCACCCCCCACCTGCCGGGAGTGCACAGGTCCGCTTCTGTGCACATCCCTAATGAAAACTAGTAGCAATGGCTTCTTGGTAGAGCTGATTTTGGGTGGGTTCACACACATCATGGAACCAGAGGTTCTTCCAGCCTGAAATATTATTTATTCATTTATGTATGTATTTATTGAATCTATATACCGCCTAGTATAAAAAACTCTAGGTGGTTTACAAAATTAAAACTTATAACACTTAAAACACATTAAAATTTTAAAATACAATCTCAGTTGAAGGCCTGGGAAAACAAGTGTGTCTTCAGGCCCCCGTCAAGTGGCGCCTAGGACACATGTCCTGCCTCTCCCCCCACCCCACCAGTTACACCTGTGCCAAAAAACCAGCTTGAATTGGAAACCATGGTGAACAGGTGAAGTGGGTTGCCAAGCTAACTATGATTTGCTTGATGTCTGAATTAACAAACTAGAATGAAGATAGTTGCTGTGCCTCCAAATGCCATTTTACCTAGAGAAGGGAGTTCTGAGCAAATGGAAAACACAAGCCACTCTATATCATAGTTTGTTTTGGAAGGTCGAGCCATTATTTTTGTAAGCTGCTTTGGGTCAGTGGGAAATAAAAGGTAAACATGTTCTTGACAAACATTGCTTTGAATTATCAATTGTGGGTTGTGCAAACTGTTTCATATAATGTCTGAATTGAGCAATTGCATGTGGATACCTGCCACTTATTAACTGCATAGCAGGCCAGGTGAAATGCCAAGAAGGGCGCACATGTTCATAAAATAAGCATGACAAATACGATGGAGGGAGATCTAATTTTATTTTTTCAAAAAAGACCTGAAGGAATGTAATTGGTCTATAAATATCTTCTAGGTAACAGTACAAATTAAGGAAGGGAATTACCTAGTCTCAGAAGTTGGTAGGATGAAAAAGTGCCATGATCGCTAAGCAAAGAGAACTTTGAGCATCTGAGAAGCCTAACTCAAGGTGAGGTAGAACTGAAGCCATAGGTCCATTAAGTAAAAGGGTGGGCGGGCGGGCGGGCGGGCGGGAGCGAGCTTGATTATATAATTCAAATGTCTTCCACAATCTTGCAGCAGTATATAATAGATGGGTGTAAAACGAGGCAGTGTTGCATTCATCTTCACAAAATAGAACAAAAGGTTGTGGTGCTGTTGATTCTCCTTACTTTTGCTACTGCTTATATGGTGGTTCTTTTAGGACAGGGGTTTCCAGCTTTCTACAACTCTCATCATTCCCTGCCAGCAGTCAAGAGTGGTGGGAGTTGTTGGCCAATATTGCAGAATGGCTGAGGTTGGAAACCCCTGTTCTAGAGTATCCTTCAATAAATGCTTAAAGTGAATTCTTATTTTGTAGCAATTATGCTACAGTCTGGAAAGATTCCAAAGGATAATACAGGTTTAGTATCCCTTATCCGGACATCTGAAATCCAGAATGCCCCAAAATCTGGACACCACGCCGGCAGCGGTAGGAGCAGCAGTAAGTGGTGGCTGCGGTTGTTCTCGTTACGTATCTGTAGTGCTGTGGCTTCTTGGGCTGCACTTGGAGCGCGCTGGCGGGCGCCATCGACCTGGTCATGGGAGGCCTGGTCGCTACTGGTCCCTTCAACATGTTTCTGCCTTCTGCTTTCTCCTCCTCTGCTGCCCGCTACCACCGAGGAGGAGAGCTTTATTATTCACTCTGCCCGGTCCACATGGAGACCACAATGTGCAGGCGCTGCCGCCACCATTACCACCTCGGGTTACCCAAAGCATGCTGGGGCTTGTAGTCCCAGTGATGGCAGAAAGTCCCCCTTTTCTTTTACTGGGCTTCCGGCCCCTGAAACTACAAATTTCCAAAATCCGGAAAAGTCTGAAATCCGGAACACTTCTGGTCCCAAGCAGTTCAGATAAGGGGTACTCAACCTGTATATTCTGCACATTGTGGGGTTGGTCATACATCTTCTAATAAAGTGAGGAGAAGCTTCTCATTCTGTTCTTCTGTGCAACATAGAATTTTCTTTCTGGTCTCCATTTACTTAACCCAGGGGTTCTCAAACTTGGGTTCCCAGGTGATGTTGGACCAAACCTCATATCAACCCTGGCCACAACCTCTGGGGACCCAAGTTTGAAAACCCCTAATCTAACTCTTGCTATGCTGAACATGTAGCCCTGTTGACAAGCCCATGTCCAAATATATTCTATTTGGGTTGAAAACTTGTTTTAGTCCTCATCCCAACCCTATTGTATTTTCCTAGCAAGCCCCTCCCATGTCATACTATGGCACTGGTCAAGATTTTGAGGAAATATTGTGACAATTTCAGGAAAGCTGAAATGATTGGCCTTGTTGTGACTACTTTGATATATCAAATATTTGCTGGGATCCAAGAAACTACAAGTAGTACAAGGGTCTCTGGTTTTTTAAAGAGCATCATACTGTGAATTGATTTTGAACCCAAGATTTGTGGTTTCTTGTGAAGGTCTGTGGTATGAATGATCAGAGCATTATTGTTGGAAATAAAATGTTACAGTCTGGCAGGGTTTGATCTTTAATGGAAGGATGCATCTGTCACTGAATTGTTTCCTGTCACATGCTGGTTCCATGGTGCTGACTAGGCAATTTTGGGGATGTGAACTCACAGCAGGTTGCTTGCAGTGGTGTGACACTTATAAATTGCTTATTGTTGACTCGGAAGTTCAGAATATTTAAGTGTGTTGTGCTGCACCAGAGCTGAAATACAAAATGTAAGAAAAACAGAAGTCTTCTATGTAGAAGGGAGTTGGACTGAACCACTCCCCCCCAAAAAAAAATATTCACAGGGAGGAATGCTTGCTTTTTATAGTTCTAGTCTTGAATCCAAACTAGAAACTACCCCCCCACCACTGCCAAAACACCTAATTTTTATCATTACATATATTGAATAAATAATTCCGTATATGTAATGATAAAAATTAGGTGTTTAGAAGATTTTATTTAGCATAGTGAATGGGGTAAGCTTCTCTGTTCTGCAGCCCTAGAGAGTTAGGCAAGAAACTTCATTTCTAATCAAGTAAAGAGAATTCAAATTTCCATTAAATCTATTGGAAAGGAAGAGAGTTATGAAACTAGCAGCAGTATTCCAGATGCAAACTCTTCCTGAGTTATGAAGAAATCTAACCTAAAATATAGACAAATGTGGAATATTTAAGCCTTAAATTCCAAATGATGACTGGAATGAGACTGATTCTTCAATCAGCATTGTCTGTTGTAGATGAAGCTGAGAGAGAATTCAAAACAGCAAGAGGCTCTTTGTGAAAGCAAGCCCTACAAATATATTGATCCCTAATGACTTGACTAGCAAGCCAGAGGTTGCCGGTTTGAATCCCCGCTGGTATGTTTCCCAGACTATTTTCTAGACTATGGGAAACACCTATATCGGGCAGCAGAGTACAGAAAGATGCTGAAAGGCACCATCTCATACTGCATGGGAGATGGCAATGGTAAACCCCTTTTGTATTCTACCAAAGACAACCACAGGGCTCTGTGGTTGCCAGCTGTCGACACCAACTCGACGGCACACTTTACCTTTACATTTTATTGACCCTATTCTCAGCAAATATAAGTCTCTTCCCAGAAAAGATCTAGTCCTGCTTGCTGTCTTTAGTGGCTGACTACCATATCTTGTGGTAGAGAGCCCCATAAGCTGTGTTGTGTGAGAAGTGTCAAAAATTACTTGGTCACCTTCCATCTAGGATTCTCTGACCAATGCTGAGCCTGCCAGGATTCTCTCTCCTTAAGAACAGGCTAAGCCTCTTCACATGAGAATATAAACCTGGGTTATCTGCCTCTAATCCAGGGTTGCAGATAACCCAGGGATTAATGTGTGAACCAGGGCAAAATTCCCCAGCTCTGGTAGTGTGTATCTGGCTACCCCTGCTTCTAACCCTCACTCTTAACCCAGGCTAGTGCAGAGCAGGGGGCCCAGTACCCGAGTTTGTGGATTGTGTGTTTACTTTCTGCTCCAATTGTAGGTAGTGTGATCTGTGAGTGTGCTGCTCTGCACAACCTCTGTGATCACTTCCTTGGATGGGGCTTGTCCCACCTCCTTCCCCCTCAGAGCCAATTAGAGGACGGCTGTGATGAGGTTTTTCCTTCTCCTGGCCACCTGCTGCATTTCGGGAAGGTTCTCCCAATCCTCAGAGGCCTTCCTTGCTCAAATCTCACCAGTGAGGCACTCATCTGGGAGTGGGGGTTGCAGAGCCCGACAGAGAGTAAGGACTCTTTGCCTACCTGTCAAGGATGGGTTAAGGACTTTTCCAAGCCTTATGATCATGTGCAAGCGTCCGCTGACTGAGTTCTGGTGTTATAAACAAAGTTTGATAAGCTTCTTCAAATCGAGGAATTGACAGGGGTATAATTGATCTGATGATATGCAAATCTCAGATGTATGCAAGGTAATGGGACTATTCAAAACAGCAGGAATTGGTGCTAGCCTATTGCCACCAATCAGCAACTGTTGTGACTAATCACTGACCTCCATACATCTGAGCATAGAAACCTGTCTGTAACATCCTTTTTTAAATTCATGACCTTTGGCTTTATTTGCATACATCCTACAGTGGGCTCTAGTCCAGGGGCACACAACATCAGCCCTCCAGCTGATGTTGGACCACAACTCCCATCATCCCCAGCCACAATGACCAATAGTCAGGTGTGATGGGAGTTGTAGCCCTGCAACAACTGGAGGGCCGAAGTTGTGCAGCCCTGCTCTAGCCCATGAATGCTTATGCCAAAATAAAGCTTGAGGTGGTTACCAAATCATAATTGAAGGTAATGGCCAAGCTGAAACCTAAGAGTTTAAAAAGTACCCAGTTCTGTAGTGTTTGACTCCCTGCTGTTTAGAACAACCAACTGAAAGTTTGCAGTAGTGAGGAAAGCACAGAGCAGAAGGAAAATTCTATTTGCTTTTTAATTTTAATTAAGGGTATGTATATTTTAACAGCTTCAGAACAGACTGGGAACAGCTCAGCGTGATAGCATAGCAGTACAGGCATGTATTATGTTTCTGTAGCATTAAGGCAATCCAGAAAAGCTCTCAGTAAAATGTTGTCCTAATAGGCCAGATGATTAATTTATTAAGCTATAATGTGGGCCAGTTCACAATTTGCTGTGTGGAAACCAAACTGAATGTTTTTTCTGTCTTAATAGACTGTGGGATCACTCGTATCCTTGTGGTAATATTTATGCTGCAGCCCTATAAAAACAATTATTGGAAGTTCATCGAATTTTGCAAAACCTGAATGTGTGTATTTTTGTGGTGAGATATATAGCAAAGTTCTTCTTTTCACCGGAGGAAAAGGAAAAACATACACTTGTTTTAAAGAGCATATGTTTGCAGAACATCCTGGAGTTTGTTTCCAAACGTAAGAAATAATCAACATTCTATATATTCATTTGCAAGCTCTTGTAAAATTTCATATTGTTTTTATAAATTAAAAACATCCCAAAGAGGACAGTGCAGTTTCTGTCACTCTCCAACTGTAACATCTTCGAAGAAAAATGTTGTGCAAGTAAAGGGTTGGTCTGACCTGGGCATGTGTGCTTCGTAAGGCTCAACTTGTGAAGTGGGCCAGGCTGGAAGAAGGTTTGTCCACTGACTAGCCAGGGAACTCCATGGCTGAGCAGGCACTTGAATCTGGGGATTCCTTATCCAGATGCAGCACCGTTCATTGGAATAGCTTTTCATTGTCTTTCCAGTTTTGCTTCAGCTTGGTATTTTGTTAGCATGTTCTTTGTAGGATGATTTTGGTATCACTGGGATTAAAGAAAACAGTACGGTATAGAAGGGAGTTTGCAATTGGAGATTCCCTGAGCCAGATCCAGTTGCCTAAATGGCATAATCTGCCTCTGTCCCCTTTTACAAAGTTCATTGACAAAATATCGGTAGGTGTATGGCATCAGTGGCAACAGGCCATACATTGGGGTTCACGGAGACTTGGGCACTCCTTGGACAAGGTGGCTGTTTGGCAGGATTTAGTTACTTAGTGCTGTATTCTGTTTGCACTCAAAACATTTGACCTCTGTGCTTGTGTTTTATGGGTCTCTTTTAGAAAAAAAGGAAAAAGCACTCCTGGGATACAAGGTGGTATGATAGAAGTTGGACATTAGGATGTGGCAGAGATTGTTAAACTTAGGTCCCCTATAACTCCCATCATTCCTGGTCATAATGGCTGAAGACTGGGGATGATAAGAGTTGTAGTACAACATCTGGTGACCCAAGATTGAGAACTGATATTTTAATTGTATGAAATAATCAACAATAAGTGCTTCACATCTTGCATGTGAGTGTAATAATGAAGGACTTGATTCCCCCACCCCACTTCGGGTATGTACAACTGAGTCCTGTTGACAGTAGGCTTGAGCCCGAAACATTTCGGAGGCCATTATAAAGGCCTCCAAAACGTTTCGGCTCCGAGGGCCATTTTGGCGCTTCAGTGCCGGCAGGGGTAGTTCTTTAAGGGTGGGGGGGTGCACATACCCTTCCCGCTGCATTTCCCCCGCCGGTGCACGCGCGATCACTACTTCCAGCCACTTCCGGACGATGAGGACAACGGGGCGGCAGGGAGGAACACTGCTGCCCCGAGGGGCTTAAAAAGAACGGAGCGCTGTCGGGGGAAATGCGGCGGGAGGGGTGAGTGCACCCTCCCCTGCCCTTAATGAACTACCCTCGCTGGCACCGAAGCAACTTCGGGCACATCCCTAGTTGACAGTGGTTGAATGTACTGCCTGTAATTGAACTGGGAAAGATAATTCTGATATCGGTCCACACAAAGGAATACATAAATAATCCTGTTTTTTAAGCAGTACATGGGGGATAGTTCCAAATAAACACTTGTTTTTAGTGTGTGTCTGGTCTGAGGGGTTAATAAAGCTGAGTAATAATGAATAATGAGAACTGTTAAAAGAAAAGTACTAGAGAGCGCTTGTCTGATACTGCGGCTATGTAGCATGCAAGTGAGAAACCGCTGGTCTAATTTTTAGACTCTGTGGAACAGCTGATATCTTAACAAATATAAAATCATCTTTACAAGGGGAGGATTGTGATTGTATTTAGCTGGTATGGGGAAATATAGGTCAGAATTCCCTGTGTCACAAAGAGTGACCTCTTCAAAGAGTGAGCAGCATTATAGTGCTGCTTATGACAAGCAGCTCTTCCTGCACCAGGCCTAGACTACAATGCTGTTTATAAGTAGAAATATTTTGTATTAAACCAGAGAAATCACTGAAGCATCATTCACATTCAACTTTTGTACCCCTTAGTACCATTATTTACACTTCCTGTGTGGAGAACAGAGAGCACATTTTCAGGTAGTCTCTTCAAGCTAATTTCACAGACCACGTGAAACTGCTTAAACTCTGATGGCTTGTTTTTCTAACAGTGCTAACCAAACTAAAGCACTCTGCAAATTGTAAGCTCTGTCCTATGCTAAAAGTCATGTAATAGTTGTTACTGTAGATAAGCATGTCTTAACTTTTTTTGCCTGCAAGTCCTTTGCTTTCTTCACTGTTCTAGCTGCCTTTTAAAAAAATGCTTAATTGATTATTGCTTTTTAAAATCTGTTCTGTAATGGCTGTTATGTTGCTGGTAGCAAGAGAGGTGGGGTACAAATGTTTTAAAATATAAGATCTGTTGTCTTTCTGCTGGTCGGTCACTGCATTTCTGCTGCCCCTCCCTCTAGCTGGGTTTGTCAAGTCGCCCATGTCAGAAACTAAACTCACGGGGGACGCCTTTGAGCTGTACTGTGACGTGGTTGGGAACCCCACTCCAGAGATCCAGTGGTGGTATGCTGAAGTCAACCGGGCTGAATCTTTCAAACAGCTATGGGATGGTGCTCGAAAGCGCCGTGTCACCATTAACACTGCCTACGGGGTGAACGGCGTGAGCGTGCTGAGAATTACTCGCCTTACCTTGGAAGACTCTGGGACTTACGAGTGCAGGGCAAGCAACGATCCCAGAAGGAATGACCTGAGGCAAAATCCTGCCATAACGTGGATACGGGCCCAGGCTACCATAAGCGTCCTTCAGAGTGAGTTCAGCACCCTACAGTAGTAGTACTGTAGTATCTAGAGGCAGTCCAGTGACCCTTCCCCCTCACCTGTGACCCTTGGTATAACCCTCCCCATTGTCTTTGTTTTCGTTTTTTGGTTTTGAACCCAAGATTGTTCCTCTGGTTGTGGTGCATAACTGTGTTTGCCACCTTTTCCCTACATCTCTCCTAGGACCAAAGGGCTGGGGAGAAGTCCTCTGTGCAAACAAGCCCAGTATATGGATTTGTCTATTCCCTCCCTTTTGCTTTCTATAGTAGACCTCCTGCTATCCTAATGCTGGCTTCTTCATGAGTGCCTTTTTATCTTTTCTGTTACTCCCTGATCTAACCACTTTATTTATTTATGTTGTTGGGATCTTGTGGAATGCCTTCCATTTTATTCTCATGGCTTTGAATTCATAAACTTCTGTAGAAATCCTTCCCCTCTGGGGCGGGGGGGAGAGTGTGTGTGTATGTGTGTGTGTGAGGGGTGGGGAGAGAGAGAGAACAAGAACGAGAACGTGCACCTGGATTCTCCCCCCTGCCCCGAAGTCACAGGTCTTGATCCTCCTGCACAGTAGCACCTTACTGATGCAGTCACTATTCTCTTCGTGCAGGCATTCCCAACCTTGGGTCTCCAGCTGATGATGCATTACAATTCTCATCATCCCCAGCCCTTGTGGTCTTTGGCCTTGTGGCTGGGATTGACAGGAATTATAGTCCAACAATGTCTGGAGACTTTACTTATTTGATTTATATACTGCTCAATTGACCAAGGTCATTGAAGCAGTTTACAAAAAGGAAGTTGGGAACCCATGCTCTAAGGCAGGGGTAGGCAATCCTGGCTTTGCAGCTGTTGCTAAACTACAGCTTGCAAATTGTGCCTGGGGATGATGGGAATTGTAGTTTAGCAACAACTGGAGCACAAAGTTGACTTACCTCTGCTCTAGGGTAACATCACTGAAGTGAATAATGGTTATGTAACTTGCAGAGATAATATTCTCCATCTTACGGTATCGTATCACAAGAATACAGTGATACGATATTCACCATCTTACTGTATTGTATCACATAGCACTGAGGTGGGCATCTGACATAAAAAGCTGAGTTGAAGAAGATGTGGTGATCTTGCACCACATCTCTCACTTTTATTGTAATTTATGCAAGTGCTATACAAATACTTCTCATCTCATACTTCTCATCTCATATGTTACATGCGCGTTAGGTCCCATTTGATGGTACCATTTTATAGTTGATGGGTAAACTAATTCAAACATGATAGACACACCAATTATATCCCCATCTAAATCATGAAGCCAGCAGCAATAGACTTCAGTGTATATTTCCTAGCACAAAATAACACTGAATTATGGCTGCAGTAACTACAACCCAAACAGTCTAAACAATTTACTGCTTGCTTTCTTTCGGCAGTGCTGCTGTTGAATTGATGCATCCCGAGGAACTGAATTCTGGGTTCTGGTGTCAGGTTTGAACTGCAGCATAGTTGCTGGACTACTTATAGAGGGAATGTCAACCAGAATCAATATGTTGGGCCACTTGTGTTTCTGTGAGGCGTTTAAATTCAACGTTTTCAAGAACTATGTTGGAAAACAAGAGAACGTGTTTAACAGCCTGACTCTTACCCTGACAGTGGAAAAGACCAAGCAGATGTAGGTGAACCAAGTTCATGGCCAGGCATATTAATTGCTATGCCTAATACCACCCTAAAAATAAAAAACCTAACTACTTCTAATTCTTGTCTTCTATTAGCAACCTCTACTTCTTAACTACCTCTTAGTCGTTACAAACTACCCTAGTTCAGAGAACCCACAATGCAGAGGGGAAGGCCATCCAGTTGGGCTGCACAGCCTGCCAGATGTTGGACTACAGCTTCCATGATCCCCAGCCATAGAGGCCAGTAGGGATGATGGGAGTTGCATCTGGAGGGTGAAAGTTGTTTAGTTCTGCCTTACAGCAAGTTGCTGTTTTCTGTTAAAATAAAGGATGATGAGTGATGAATCCAAAGCTTTCAATTTAGTAAACATGTGATAGGTTTGCTGAAGAAAAGTAAAATGATTTAACATAGGGTTTTTTCTTGCATTCACCTAGTGTGCCTCAGGATTGGATCTGAAGGTTGCAAATTTCTTTTCTTAGAGTAAGGGCCAAACTAAACTCAATTTTAATCATGTTTGCACTTGAATATTCTGTGTGTTCATGCATGTGTGAAAATAGCAGGTGTAGGGACCCTTAAAGACATGACATGGGAAGGGAGTAATTAACTCCCCTCCCTCCAACTCTGGCTGCTCTTTCAGTCCAGGACCCCTGCTCTGCAACTCCTATTTGTGGCCAAATAGCACAAAAAACACGCAAGGACAGATGATGTAATTAAAATTGCATTTGGTTTGGCCCTTAAATTCATTTTGACAGTGTTTGCTGATGCTCTCTCAAAACGTCTCATCCCCTTTGGGTATTATGGGGGACTTGCCCTCATCAGCTTGGAAGTACAAGCGTGCACAGCAAGAACTGTTGTAGATTCAAGTTGCACAAGGTTTCAGGCCTTAATATTTTCACAAACTGAGGTGTTGAAAACAAGAACAGTTTGTTCAATCTTGGTTGTGGAAACTAGGCAATTCCCAAAGTCTGTACCTGCACTTCAAAAATATTCAAGGCTTTTAATGATAAGATTTGAGAGAGCAGAGCCTGATGCAAAATGGTGTTTGGTTTGCTTAACTGCAAAGATAGTAGAGACATTATCCTCCCCCATGGATTCCTTCTGTTATTACATTCTAATATTTTGGTTTCTTCTACCTGATCACTTAAGCCTTTTTGGTCTTTTATTGTCTAACATTACTTGCTTGTTAACACTGTTACAGAATAAGTATGGTCTCAACCTTTCTATTCTAAAGTAAAAACAGAAGAGGCCTAGTAAAGTATAGCTTCTAGTATTAAAACAATAAAATAAATACTGGTACAATATCACTAACAGATGGCTGTCCAACTTGTCTTTGAAAATGTCTGGAACACGGGTTCCAAACAGCAGGTAATAGTATCCCTAGGGCTATTTGGAGGGTTCCTAGGGATACTCGGTGCCCTCCTACCTTCTTATGCTGGAGTCCCACTATTTGTTCCCCATCTGAGGATCACTGGCTCAAAGCCAACAGAAGGTGTGCATGGAACAGGTTGGCCTAGTTCGGCAACCAAACCAGTTTGTGGTCCAATTTGGGGACATACTTGTAAAGGGAAATCTGACATGGATTCTGCTTTACAAGAAAAGAGGCATTCCATATCCTAAGGCTGTGGGTTGGGCGGGGGGAGAAAAGGGGTACTTTGTACCTATCCAAGGCAACGGCGACATAGGAACATAGGAAGCTGCCATATACTGAGTCAGACCATTGGTCTATCTAGCTCAATATTGTTTTCACAGACTGTCAGTGGCTTCTCCAAGGTTGCAGGCAGGAATCTCTCTCAGCCCTATCTTGGAGATGCTGCCAGGGAGGGAACTTGGAACCTTCTGCTCTTCCCAGACTGGCTTCATCCCCTGAGGGGAATATCTTACAGTGCTCACACATCAAGTCTCCCATTCATACGCAACCAGGGCAGACCCTGCTTAGTTATGGGGACAAGTCATGCTTGCTACCACAAGACCAGCTCTCCTCTCCAGGACATCAGACGAGAACATCAGCAACCGCTATTGCAAGCCCCCCGGTGTGGAGCTTGGAATAGCGGTTGCTAATGTTGCCTCGGGTAAGGTACAAAATACCCTTTCTCCCCCCGCCCCTGAATCCCCAGCCTTAGGATAGGGAATGCCCCTTTACTTGTAAAGGAGAATACACGCCAGATTCCCCTTTACACATGTATCCCCAAACTGGTTTGGGCCAGTTCTTTTTTAGAACTGGGGCTGGGCCAGTTCAAACTCAGACCGGCCAAACCAGGCTGGTTCGATTTGAACCACAGCCCAGAATTGAGCCTTCTCACACATCCCTAGCCAGCACGCCTCAATGATGTGTCTGCTACAGAGAGGGAGGGAAGAGGAGGCTGAAGCCCCTCCTCTGCTGCTGATTGGCTGCCTGTGTGCTGAATCTCATCAGACCCCTACTCTCAACCTGACTGACAGACTTCAGAAAATTAGCACCAGGTACTCCCATTGACATTAATAGGACAAGTAAACTTGTCCTATTAATTTCAGTAAGACTGCTTAGGAGCAACTTAGTGTGGATGTGAACAACGATTGTAGTAGACTGTCTCCCTAACACTTAAATCTATGTTTTTATGTGATGTAAAGTGTGTGTGTGTGTGTGTGTGTACACATATGTACACACATGTACACACACAGATATTGGGCTGATAAAACCAATCCCCTACCACTACCTCCACTGTGTGGTACACATACTTATTCAGCAGTGTTGGGTTCCACCACACTCTTAAGACAGCAGTCAGCATTTACTGCGATAAGATCTTGACTTAAATAGATTCTAGCAATCTGGGACAAAGACAGAACAGTAGGCACATCTGGCAGTGGTGGAGCCCCTGAATTACCTGAGATGCTTCTAACCACATTTCTGGAAACTAGTGTTCTATTCAGCTTATGTAAACTAAGAAAGCGCAAGTATAACTGTTAGCAAGTGATGGGGAAAATATGCATCATGTATCTGTTTCTTCGTATGTGATTCTTTAAGGTAGGGGTTCTCAAGCTTGGGTTCCAGATGTTGGATGACAACTCCCATCATGTGTCAGCCACAATGGCCAACATCTGGGAACCCCTGCCTAAAGGAACTATTGAAGAGTCCCATATAGGGGTATGCACAAAACCAGTTGGCCCAGTTTGAGACCAGACTTGAACCGGACTGGGTATATTCGGTTTTGCACACCCCCGAACACCCCCCGCTCAGCTCGACTTTGAGCCGGTTTGGGAGTTCTAAATATGGGGGGGGGATCTTTTCAAAAACTCAGTGCTGGGTCCAGGTCATCCGGTGGCCTCTGGGGGATGCTGCCGCGGCAGGGTCTCAGAAGGTTCCCCTTGCCTCGGCCAGCATCCCCCCTCCCCGTCTTTTTGGGACCTCTCTAGCCCTCTCCCGGCTCACAGTGGCCATTTTTGGAGGCAGCCACACATGCACACTGATGCGGGGAGGGTGGTTTGGCTTGAAGTCAAGCCTAACCGAACCCAGCCAGGCTCTGTTTGACTCGAGGGCAAGCCATCGAACAGGCCCAGTTCAATGGTGAACCGGCTCGCCCTTGAGCCGGTCCGAACATTCCTAGTCCCATCTCTATAGCTAATGTATAGCTGGTAGCTAATGTGTAACCTCTTTGCAATAGGTAACTGCTGTCATGAGAAAGTAATGGGCAAAAAGGTATCCAGCGTGCTGTGAACTAGAAAATGAATTTATATGTGCAACACAGAGTCTAAACCTAATGACAGGTTTCCATATGGTTTTTTGTACCATTTATGGCATTGCCATTTATGGCAATGAGAGCATTCAAAATGCTGGGGTCAGAGCTACCATGAGAAAAAATTACTCTTGCAAGTAACTCTGCAGTTGCTCAGTTTTGGAACTGGACCGCTTGCCTCATTACTGCAGTACAACTTTCATCTCCAAGTATCTTGTTGCATCCTCCTTTTCCTCCCTCCTGCCTTCTGGTTCTTGTATTTCTCTGTGAAGTCACTAGGGAAATAATTCACACACATTATCCCTTATTAGGGTGACCTTGGAAAATACTGCAATGGTGCTTCTTGTGTATTCAGGGATGACTGGTTTACAAAGTGTATTTTGTCTGCAATGCTGCCTCATTCTAACTTTTTCTTATTGCACCTGTACAGCATATGAGGAAGAGGAATAATAATAATAATAATAATAATTCAATTTCTATACCGCCCTTCCAAAAATGGCTCAGGGCAGTTTACAAAGAGAAATAACAAAAAGGATGGCTCCCTGTCCCCAAAGGGCTCACATTCTAAAAAGAAACATAAGACACACACCAGCAACAGTCACTGGAAGTACTGTGCTGGGGGCGGATACTGTGCATAGACTATGCACACTATTGGCACCTTGAGAATGAAGCTGAGGGGGAAATCTGGTCACTGGTGTGTTCGTATCTTCCATGGGGTATGCCATTTTCTGGCGTGTATGCTACAATAGGAAAAGCATAAATTTCTGCTGGAGTTGTCCTGTAATTTGGGAAGATGACACAATATTTATTGAAGGCTAGACTTGCCCTGGGACAATCCTGCTGATGGCCTTGACTACATTGCTGCCTTTCTTTTATATCAGTAGTGTGTATGTCCCAAACGAAAGAAAGTCAGAATAAAGTACTTTTTAAGCCAATAATAATAATAATAATAATAATAATAATAATAATAATAATAATTAATAAACAACTCAATGGCAGGAACACCATACAAGCCATAAACACCTGGGCTATAACTGTTATCAGATACACTGCAGGAATAATAGACTGGACCCAGGCAGAGCTAGAGACGCTGGATCGTAAGACCAGGAAAATCATGACCATCAATCATGCTCTGCACCCCCGCAGTGATGTAGATAGGCTATAAATCCCTCGCAGCTCAGGTGGAAGAGGAATGCTGCAAGTCCATCAAACAGTAGAGGAGGGGAAAAGAGGCCTTGAAGAATATATAAAGGACAGTGAAGAAGATGCACTTCAAATGGTCAATAACACGAAACTATTCAACACCAATGAAAGAAAGCAGGCCTACAAGAAAGAACAAGTCAAGAACCGAGCAGAAAAATGGAGAAATAATCCCCTGCATGGTCAATATTTGCACAATATAAGTGGAAAATCAGACATCACCAAGACCTGGCAATGGCTTAAGAATGGCAACTTGAAGAAAGAAACAGAGGGTTTAATACTGGCTGCACAAGAACAGGCACTAAGAACAAATCCAATAAGAGCAAAAGTCAAAAAATCAACTACAAACAGCAAGTGTCGCCTTTGTAAAGAAGCAGATGAAACCGTGGACCACCAAATCAGCTGTTTTAAAAAGATCGCACAGACTGACTACAAACAAAGGCATGACAAAGTAGCAGGGATGATACACTGGAACATCTGCAAAAAATACAAGCTACCTGTAGCCAAACATTGGTGGGACCATAAAATTGAAAAAGTTGAAGAAAATGAAGATGTAAAAATATTATGGGAATTCCGAATACAAACAGACAAACATCTGCCACACAATACACCAGATATAACTGTAGTCGAGAAGAAAGAAAAACAAGTGAAAATAATCGACATAGCAATACCAGGGGATAGCAGAATAGAAGAAAAAGAAATAGAAAAAATCACCAGATACAAAGATCTACAAATTGAAATTGAAAGGCTGTGGCAGAAAAAGACCAAAATAATCCCAGTGGTCATTGGCGCCCTGGGTGCAGTCCCAAAAGACCTTGAAGAGCACCTCAACACCATAGGGGCCACAGAAATCACCATCAGCCAACTACAAAAAGCAGCTTTACTGGGAACAGCCTATATTCTGCGACGATATCTATAACAACTGACAATAAAATTCAGCCATCCCAGGTCCTTGGGAAGGACTCGATGTCTGGATAAAACAAACCAGTCAATAACACCTGTCTGACTGTGTGAAATAATAATAATAATAATAAAGTGGAGAAGCTTTAGCCACTGGTTTGGAGTTGAATATTAAGAAATAGATTCTAGTTTCTTAGCCTGACAGGAACAGTAGTGCATATGCTGGTAACCTCCAGACTTGATTACTGTAATGTGCTCTATATAGGGCTTCCTTTGTATGTAGTCCAGAAATGGCAACTGTCTGTGTGTGAGGAGAGCGGGCTAAGCCCGCTCTCTCCACTCACCCTTACAAAGGAGGTCTCACTGATCGTGAGACCTGCCTCCTTGAAATTCTCTCCTTTTGGGCTCCCACCTCCCTCTCACCAGCAAATGGGGGCACAGGCCATCAAAATGGCACTTGAAACTTTTTGAATAGAAACGGGGTTGTTTTATTTGGAGTTTGAAACAAGCCCTTTATATAAAGTGTGTTTTGTTTTGCGATTGAAACACTCAGAACTGTCTGTTTAGAGTTGAAATGTTTCAACATTGAAACATTTTGTACATCCCTAGCATTTTGGGATTTGGTTGTTATGCTAATTTCTCAGTCTGGTGTAAGTCTCTACTTCATGTTCTACTTCAGGTTCTTATTATGGTATGGATGTGTTTCACTTTCCAAGGTACTAGCTTGATTTTGCCATGTGCATAACCTACATCATTACAAGAGGATTCTAAATCTGTCTGGCTATTGCAGTAGCCAGCCACAACTTTTCTTTTCCCCCCAAAGACAACATGTAAACTATTGCTTGGGACATGTATAAAACAATGTTGGTTGTATGTTCCATACTGAATACAATATTGCTGACCAGAAGAGAATTATCAGTCTGGATGATAGTATTACCATTCTCTAAAATACTCAGATAGAATGATATGATTTTGCATATTGTGTAGTGGTGGTGTGGAAGGAAATGAAGAGGGAAGACCTGCTGCTTCTTTTTTTTAAAGTGTTAATCAAATATTTCTGCTCCCTGTGTATGCTTAATTCTGTGGCCTTTACAGAACTAAACTTTCATTCCAAGACAGGGCTGTGGCAGTGACGGATTTTAATGCTAAATGGAATGTATAGAGAATGCGTGTGTGTTGAGATTAATTGGATCTGTTCTTCAGGGAGACATAAAAGCCAGCTTTGATAGGAGAAAATCAAGAGTTTGAAGGCAAGATGGTTAATGGATAATAAAGCAGTTGAACTTCTCATTACCCAGCAGCAGAGATTGCATTTTTGTGTTTCTGTTAACAGTACTTGTAAACAACTGTCATCTCATCTTCTCTTCAGTTGTCACCTTGATTTGAGGATGCTTTTACAGATGCTTTTTAATCTTTATGATATGACTTCAGATCACATTAATCTGAAAAATGCTGCCAATGAGTTCTGCAGAACTCTTCAGGATAAATATTCTTTGTCAGTCAACACTTTGTATGTAGTGTTACTTGCAACAATGTAGTGTTACACAGAACACCACAGTTCAACAGATCATTCATCATTCCATATAACTCCATTCCTGTGATTTACTCTGAGAAGCATATGTGCAAATCAGAGCCACCATGTATATTTTAAGCTTTCTGTTTAGAACAGGGCTATAGGCTCCTTTTTTGATTGTCCTGTTTCAGTTGTGTGCAATTTTTTTAAAAAAAAATCTAATAGCATGATTTTCTTTGGCAGGTTTGAACTGGCAGTGCTAACCAGTGGGGGTGGGAATCCAAATAGTATGCTTCTCTATGTCTTTACTAGGGTTTGTCTATCAGCAAGGGCTTTAGAACCACAAGTGTATGCAAGATTACCCAAAGAACTATTACCGAAATAGATTGAATATTTGTGTTTTGATTCAGTCTGAAGCATGTGGGTGTGTCCAGATATCACAGATGTTGCCGGGATGGAGGTGACTTTGCTTGTATAGCCACTAACTGTGCCTTTTCTATTTTGAGACTAATACAATGCAAAAGTGTATGACTACTATTGATCTTGGCTGTGATTGCGTCAAAGATGAAGATCCCCAAATTATATTTGATCTCTCTCCTTTTTTTCCCTTTCATATAGGGGGACTGGTCCTAGTTGCCTTTCTCGGCTGGTCAGCTGTTTACTGTATGACTTCTTTGATGTCTCCTAAGCTAGTGAAGCCGTGTTCCATGTGTAGTTCACTTCCCTCTCCCAGTTCCTCTGATGTTCTTAGCTGTGGTGTGTGGAACACATTTCCTGCATAAAGACTCATAGTACTCTCCTCTTTTTTTTTTTAAATGTGCCCTTTCCCCCCAGAACCCAGAATCAATGCCAGTGATGAGGTGGTCATTCACTCAGCTTCTCCTATCACACTACAGTGCAACCTCACAACCAGTCCCAGCCCCCTCAGTTACAGCTATTGGATGAAAAATGGTGAAGAGATCACGGGCACTAGAAAGACTACAGAGACTGCAGAGTACAAGTAAGTCTTCAAGAAACCTTTCTGGTACTGTCTCTCTACCTATCAATAAAGCAGCAGCATCAGTGGCTAAACACAAGTCTTGAGCTTGTGAGTTCTGTTGTGCAACAGTTTTGATCCTGTTTGACTCGCTTCTACCTGTTAGACTCGCTTCTACCTGCAGCGAGTAATTCCCTTAATGACTTCTGAAGCCCTTTTTTAAAATTCCTGTTAAGCTGGGAAGTTCTTTAAATTTGTCAATGGGTTGTTTTGAACAACATAGTCTTGGTTATGTGGTACCAGTGAAGGATCTCAAAATCCAAAAGGAAAATACCAGCAACAGCCACAGGGAGGGATGCTGCCTCTGTCCAGTTACCAAGTGTTGATGTAGGTCTCTCATTCACTCTTCCCACTCCCTCTCACTTAATGGTAAGTCTTACAGGAAAAGCAGTACATTCCTGGTATGTTTGTTCATTTTGGAAGCACAAGTGTTGGATTCTCCAAACTTTCTCTCTCCAAATACAAATTTATTCTAGTTTAGGAGCTCTGCCTCTCAATTGTAATATGAAGCCAAACTAGATTGGTTAGATTTTTATCCTGCTTTTTGACTGTCAAGTCCTCAAACTTACATTAAAAAATATAGGAGGCACTCATTAGACCGCTTCTGAAGAAGCCTGCCTTGGATCCCTCAGAGTTAAGCAACTACAGACATGTCTCCAAACTTCCGTGGCTGGGCAAGGTGATTAAGAAGGTGGTGGCCTCCCAGTTCCAGGCAGTCTTGGTGGAAACTGATTATCTAGACTCATTTCAGACTGGCTTTCGGGTGGCCTATGGGATGGAGACTGCCTTAGTTGGCCTGATGGATGATCTCCAACTGGGAATTTTATTTTATTTTATTTTTTAAAAAAATTACATTTTATATCCTGCTCTTCTTCCAAGGAGCCCAGAGCGGTGTACTACATACTTAGATTTCTCCTCACAAAAACCCTGTGAAGTAGGTTAGGCTGAGAGATAAGTGACTGGCCCAGAGTCACCCAGCTAGTATCATGGCTGAATGGGGATTTGGCCTCGGATCTCTCCAGTCCTAGTCCATCACTCTAGCCACTACACCACGCTGGCTCCCTGAATTGTCAGGGAGTGTAACTCTGTTGGTCCTTTTCGAATCTCTCGGTGGCCTTCGATACCAGTATCCTTCTGGAACGTCTGAAGGGATTGGGGGTGAGAGGCACTGCTTTGCCGTTGTTTCGCTTCTACCTCATGGGCAGATTCCAGATGGTGTCTCTTGGAGACTGTTGTCTCCATATTGTCTCCAATGTTTAACATCTACATGAAGCTGCTGGGAGATTTGGTGCAGGAGATTTGGTGCAGGGTGTTATCAGTATGCTGATGACACCTAAATCTATTTCCCCATGTCAACATCATCAGGAGAAGGCATAACCTCCCTAAATGCCTGTGTGGAGGCCATCATCCAGCCCATGATGGGCTGGTTGAGGGATAAGAAATAGGCTAAATCCAAATAAAACAGAAATTTTGGTCTGCCTGTTCAGGATGGGGTCACACTCTCCTGGAAAGAACAGGTACTGCGTCTGTTTCTTGAGATGAGTGACCTCAGAACATTGTTACATATGCTGGTAACCTCCAGACTGGACTACTGCAATCCGCTCTATGTGCGGCTGCCCTTGTACGTAGTCTGGAAACTACAGTTGGTCCAGAATGTGTCAGCCAGGTGGGTCTCTGGGTCATCTAGGAGATACCATATTACTCCTGTGTTGAAAGATATACACTGGTTGTCGATAGGTTTCCGGGCAAAATACACGGTGCTGGTAGTTACCTATAAGCCCTAAACAGCTTAGGCCCTGGGTTTTTAAGAGAACATCTTCTTCACCATGAGCCCCATCACCCGTTCATCTTCTGCAGAAATACGTCTATGGTTGCTACCGGCTCATCTGGTGGTTACTTGGGGACGGACCAATTGCTGCCTCTTGGCTTTGGAATGCGCTCCCAGTTGAGATAAGAGCCTCCCCAACTCTGACAAATTTTAAAAAGACACTGAAGACATTTGTTCACCCAGGCTATAATTAGATTTATAGTTTTAATACTTATAATGTTAATGATTTTAATGTTTATATGATTTCAGTTGTAAACTGCCCAGAGACTCACATTTTGGGCAGTATAGAAATAAGTTAAAACAAATAAAATAAATAAAATATTACTCCTCTGTGAGTGAAGGTGTTCTGGCAGAGAGAAGGCGTTCCTCAACCCTGTTCGGACAGTAGGACCCTTTTATAGGCCAAGGTCACACATGTGTCCTTGGCTCCCTTTTAGATCATGACCTCTAAAAAGTCTTTGCATAGTTACTGATCTACATTGTTGATCAGTTGGTCTTGTGGTGGCAAGCATGAACTGTCCCCTTGGCTAAACAGGCTCCACCCTGATTTGCATATGAATGGTAGATTACATGTGTGAGCACTGTAAGACACTCCCCTTAGGGGATGGGGGTGCTCTGGAAAGAGCACCTGCCTGCTTGTATGCAGAAGGTTCCAAGTTCCCTCCCTGGCATCTCTAAGACAGGGCTGAAAGACACTTCTGTCCGCAACTTTGGAGAAGCCACTGCTAGTCTGTGTAGATTGTTTTGAGCTAAATGGACCAATGGTCTGACTCAGTATATGGCAGCTTCCTATGTAATGTTTCTGATTAATGCTGACTCACTTAACTTGGTTTGAAGAACCATCTTTTAATCTTAACCTCATATGCAGGGATTTACATAATCTTTAAGACTAGGTTCTCAAGTGAGTACCAGCAGAAATGATTTTGTACTCACAGATATTAGATGTCTCATTAGCGCCGCCGCCACGTCAGTGATGCAGCCCTTTGCTCACCGTGGGCAGCTCTTGCCACCCTTGGTGCTCCTGCTGCCTTGGCCAACACTTACCAATAGCTCTCTGGACCTCTCGGAAGCAGAAAAGGCGCCATTCTGGACCTCTTCTTCTTTTGAGAGGCCTGGAGAGCTGTTGGTAAGCGACGGCAGGAGCTGCAGTGAGGGAGTGGTGGCGAGGACAGCCAGCAGGAGGTGGGGGGCAGGCTAGCGAGGCAACCCCAGATGGTACTCATTTGAGCATTTTTTGGACGTTTGGGGTACTTTTACCCAAGTTCTGGTACTCTTGCGTACCACTTATGAGAATCCCTGCTCGTATTCCAATCTGCCACTCCAGTCCTGGCCAGCCCAAAATGTTGTGTTGGCAGCAGGCAGATGAGTGCATTGTTTCTGCATGCCAGTGTTCTCTGGGGCATCTGGCTTTAGGAGAGGGTGGATGGTCAGATCTGCCATTGTGACAACCGTGCAGTCGGGGTGGCAAATGGATACATCGCTGCTGGTGGCAACCATGCTGACCTGTTGGGTAATAGGCAGGCAACTGTGCTACTGCAGCCTGGTAGTGGAGTGTGGGAGTGAGCGGCCTGCCGCCTCGGCTAGGTTGGGCAGCTGGACATTTGCACTGTGGCAGCCTTGTGGTGGAATAGTGTGCCGCTGCTGCCATTGGTGGTGGCGGCTTTGTAGGGTTGTCAGTCAGTAGAGCCCAGTCCTGTGCCTACCTGCTCGTCAGGAAGTCTCACTATGTTCAGTAAGACGTATTCCCAGATAAGCGTGCATTGAGTTGTCTTGCTGTTTGTGGAGAACATTTAAACAAACTAAAAACTAAATTATGTTGATTGGAATCTCCTTAAATGTGTTAAGGCATGTCAAAAACCATACACTTCTTGAATTTTAAATCTCCAAAAGAAAACAAAGGCACTAGACACTTAATATGCTAATCTGGCAACTCAAAATCTGTGCATTGATGTGTTGTACAGGGTGGGCCCTTTATATCTGACCCTTTTATTCTTGTAATAAAGCAAAACTGAACCAAGAGCATGTATCTATTATATTAAAGTACAAACATGGGACGTGTGTCATGCTTGACGTATGGAGCGTGATTGTGTTGCATTAGAATTTGACAGCTCTTGGGATGGTTTTGATGTATGGTGAATTCTTTTGTATGTTGCTGGTTTATGGGTGGTTATTATTTTACATTCCTATTTTTTTTAATCATTCTGAGCACTTTTGAATGGAAAGACTAAATTGTTGAGGTTTACATGAAGGACCTTAAAACTACCAAAAACCTTTCTACAAAGCTAGGCAAATTTCCTTTTAAATATATTTAAATTGCTCTTTGCACTTTAATATGTGTAATATAAATCTCCTGACAAAGAAACCATATGGCAGAAGAAGTGTCTGAGTAATTCTGAGGTCCCTTTTTTTATTCAGTTGCCAGAATAAACCAAAGATGCTTGATCCATTGCTGCTTGGCGAACTTGACTAATTTGTCACTGGTGCTTGGTCATAATATATTGGATATTTTAAATCCATGTTTCCTTTCTTTGCAGGATCCAGAAGCCCAGAGCAGAGGATTCTGGGGAGTATTTGTGCGTGTTCATGTTTACTGCCTCCCCTGTAGCAAATGCTACTATAGAAGTGAAAGGTATTTCTCTTTCCTTCATTCCTTTAGATGTAAAGTGGAAGAATTGTTCATTTGTTCCCTAGAATCACTTTATTAAACCCTTGCCATGTTACATTCCCTTCTGCTGGATATATGCTCATCTTTCTTCATGTTTTAGGATGTAATGCATCTTAATGAAATGCTTGTATCGAATTCACAAACAGATTGAGAATAGTAGTGTTATTCCATTTTACTTTAGTATTGCATTCTGCTAAATGGTTATCAAAATGTTGCATCGGAGCAGAACATGACTCGTGAACATTCTCTCCAAGCTGGGACTCTTATTGAGAGAACACAACTGAATGAATAGATCACATTTCAGAACCCAGTTAAGTGACCAGCAGAAAGATGGTTCACACTGATTCTAAAGAGAGAACAAAGTACAAATCGCTGGTTGGGATTTGAACAAAAATATCTGGCTTGCGTGCAGAATTTGCTCACGAAAGAGGGGGTGGGGCATGTCAAAGGGGTAATTTTACCAATCTCAACCCCCTTCCCTCTGATGCCCTACAAAAACATGTTCCCTGAGGGTTCGGGGACTTTTGGGGTAGCAGAGGGATGGTGGGATTAGCAAGAATCACCCCCGCCTTACATGAGCAAAACATTCTTCTCCGACTGTGACAGCAGTCAGTATGTGAGCCTCCGTGTCTGACAGAAAAGGGGTTATGCCTCAGTTTTGACTGCTTGCAAACATGCTTTCATAATCCTAAAATTTATACAACTTTGTTATGAGAAAAAGCAGGTCTACGTAATTGACCAGGACTTTGGGTCAGATAAGAACTACTTTGTTTTGAAGACAAGGTAAAGAATTGTTCATAGTAGAGCACTGTGAAAAGTTTGGGGTAATGCTTTCACCAGGGCCCTAATTCCCCAATTGTGATTGCTAAGAGAAATTTAGAGAGCAACAGGACTATGCTATAATGGGGGTTAGCATTTGAGATTCAGTTTCTGGGTCTGAACCATAAGCATAACCCAAGGAAAAGGGGTGGTGGTGGAATAGAAGCACACACTGTTCTATGGATTATTGAGTAGTTATTACCAGTTATAAACTAGTAATGCCACAGTGCTCTGCTCAATAGCTTGCACAGTGGTCACTACTGAAGCCATGTTCTGAAGACCACGATAATGCCTGGAAGTAATGGCTATCCAATAAGTCATAAAACACCAAAGTTTGAATTTAAAAGGATGTTGCAGTTCTGTAAAAACCTAGTGGAGCAAGCAACATACATAATACATGGGAAACATGACAAAAATTGTGGGTAACTAAATGTGCTCAAAACATTAAAAACTGAAGGTAGAAAGGAAACTTCTTTCCCCCTACTTGTTGCCCGTTGTTTGAAGAGAGACTTGCTGGGATGTGGCCTAGGGGGCCCTTCCCGCATCCTCTCAGAGACAGTCTCTTTCCTTCCTGACTGGATGGATGCAAGTTCACAGCCTGGCCAGAGGGACTGGCTGAAGCCAGCTGTTTTCTCTCCACTGGTCAGGCGAGAAGAAGGAAGACTGAAGAAAGCAGGCTAATTGCAGTCTGAGATTGGGCCAGCGAAGTGCAGCCCCTTGAACTCCCAATGGATATCCCTTCCCCTCGTGATCCAGGACTGCAGAGGGGAGTGTGCTCAGACCCCACTACTGCAGCCCTTGATGATGGCACAGAATCCTGCAGAGAGGGGCCCAGGATAATGTGGGCCCTGCCTTCCCACCCCCAACCCTTTTTCCTTTCTAGTGCTCACCATGTGTGCTTGCTTCCTCATCTCAGTTCTGGCTCTGCCCTTTGCCTCTCCCCCACCCCCAATGGATGCAAAGGGGACTGGGGGGTCTTTCAAATGTTTCTTTCAAATACTCCAGCCATGTGACTTGGCCCTTTGAAGAAAAGAGAAGCCAGTCCTGGGAGCAGAGCTCAGTGGGAATGGAGGCCCCTTTTGGGGAGTCTCCAAACCCACCCACCCCTCAGTCTACCTGGAGAACTGGCTGATTGATCCTTATGTTCTCTTTTGGTAGCTGCCATTTTATTTATTTATTTATTTATTTATTTATTTATTTATTTATTTATTTATTTATATATTTAATTATTTATTTATTCATTCATGCATTCATGCATTCATTCATTCATTCATTCATTCGATTTCTATACCGCCCTTCCAAAAATGGCTCAGGGTGGTTTAAACAGAGAATTAATTAATTAATTAATAAGATGGATCCCTGTCCCCAAAGGGATCACAATCTAAAAAGAAACATCAGATAGACACCAGCAACAGTCACTGGTGTCATTTGAGTGGAAAGTTTTACTTCCTACACTCATGGCAGCCATTTTGAATAGTTGTATGTGCTTTATACAGCCAACCTGTTTAAACTCCATCAACCACTAGAGTGTAAATATATCTGCCCCTTCACTAAGGACAGCCATCATTCTCAGCCACAGTAGCCAAAGGCTGTTGCTGCTGAGGATGATTGATGTTGTAATCCAACATCTGGGGCCCCAAGTTTGAGAACCCTGAGTTAATCTGTCCAAACCTCAAAACAGTATAGGGATCAGGAAGGAGCTTCCCCATTCCTCTTGCATATAACTGCATCTCCTAAAAATTCCACCTTCTGTTTGTTTATCATATTTATATACTGCCTGATATGTGTATCCCTAGTAATTTAAGTTATCAAGTATCTCTGCTAATTTAAAATACAACAAATATAAAATGGGATTTTAAAAAACCATTTTACAAAATCAAACAATTTAGAAAGTAACTAAAAGCCTGAGAAAACAGGTGTGTCTTACACATCTCTTTAAAAGTAGCCATAGATGGAGAAGCTCTTATTTTGACAGAGAGTACATTCCAGAGTTCTGGGGCAGCCACAGAAAGGCTACCAGCATATGTACCACTGCTTTAAGGTCATTTACCTCCAGAAATGAGCGTAGCTGATGTATCAGCCAAAGCTGATAAAAAGCACCCCTGGCCACTGCCTCAACCTGATAAACCATAGAGAGTTTGGGATCCAGATGCACTCCCAAGCTACGTACTTGTTCTTGAGGAATGGAACCCCATCCAGAACAGGCAGATCTAAACCATCTCTCAAGTCCTGACCACAGTCAGGACCTCCAGAGGTCAGGATCTCCATCAACATCAGTTTTATCCCTCAACCAGCCTATTACCGCCTCCAGGCTGGCATTTAGAGAAGTAAGAACCCGCCTTGGGGTTGTTTTTAATGAAAGGCAGTATAGAAATTCAACAATAAATAAATAATGTCATTTTTTAATGAGGTTGATATGGAGAAATAGATCTGGGTGTCATCAGCATATTGATAACATCCTAAATCAGATCTCCTGATGATCTCCTAGCGGCTTCATGTAGATGTTTAGAGCTTGCATCTGAGGATGCAGCTATTTCAAATCGATTGCATGTTCCTACGTCTAATGCAGTTGTGATGCTCATTGAACACCTATACTTAGGCTCACCTCCTGATTGCTTCTTTTAGGGATTTTTTAAAACTTTCAATTGGCTTCATAAGAGAGCACACTCTATTCTAGAGAATAGTCACTTTCACCACAGCTACTCCCATTTTGGCACAGTGACTAATCTGATTTACTCGTCTTTATTGCTCATCTCATCTCCTAAAGATTTAGTCGCAGGCGGAGTGACTTAAGCACCATTAAACAAAATAGCCACCTCATTAAGGGGTTTCTAGTTGATGGTGTAATCAAATCCTCATCGAGCATGAATATGCTTTTCATATGTAAAGTAGCATGCAAGCAAGCCAAGTATTCATATGATATGATACTATCCATTCTGTTGGACAGGAAAAGGAAAAAATCTAAGTAAAATCTGTGGCTTGGCTTATTGTTGGAGGAATTGCTAATGCCAGAGCTCTTCGCTGTCATAGCCTTAATGAAGAGGAAAGCTCGTCTTCTGGTAGCAAGCATGACTTGTCCCCTTAACTAAGCAGGGTCCGCCCTGGTTGCATATGAATGGGAGACTTGATGTGTGAGCACTGTAAGAGATTCCCCTCAGGGGATGGAGCTGCTCTGGGAAGAACAGAAGGTTCCGAGTTCCCTCCCTGGCAGCATCTCCAAGATAGGGCTGAGAGAGATTCCTGCCTGCAACCTTGGAGAAGCCGCTGCCAGTCTGTGAAGACAATAGTGAGCTAGATAGACTAATGGTCTGACTCAGTATATTTATTTTATTTTTATACTGCCCAAAACGCAAGTTCTCTGGGCGGTTTACATGACAATAAAAACAACCAATAAAAAGATTAACACATTTCAACAATTAAAGTTCAAAATGTTAAAACTATTAAAACACAATTAAAACAATATCTTATTAAAAGCCTGGGCGAACAAATGCAACTTGATTGCCTCTTTACAAGTTGTAAGAGATGGGAAGGCTCTTATTTCAGCAGGAAGTGTGCTCCAAAGCCTTGGGGAAGCAATGGAGAAGGCCCGTCCTCGAGTAGCCACCAGACGAGCCGGTGGCAACTGCAGACTAACCTCTCCAGATTAGCTCAATGAGCGGTGTGGTTCATAGCAAAGAAGACGTTCTCTTAAACACCCTGGGCCCAAGCTATATAGGGCTTTATAGGTTATAACCAAAACTTTGTATTTTGCCTGGAAACATATTGGCAGCCACTGTAGCTCTGTTAAGATAGGAGTGATATGGTCTCTTCGAGATGACCCAGAGACCAACCTGGCTGCCGCATTCTGGACCAACTACAGTTTGAAACTAGGTACAAAGCAGCCCCACATAGAGCGCATTGCAGTAGTCAAGTCTGGAGGTGACTAGCAGACTTGTTCTGTTTACTACTGTTCTGAGGTAATTTATCTCAAGAAATGGACGCAGCTGGCATATCAGCTGAAGCTGATAAAAGGCACCTCTGGCCACTGCCTCAACCTGAGACACCAGGGAGAGTATTGTGTCCAGAAGCACCGCCAGACTGCATACCTGTTCCTTCTGAAGAAGTGTGACCCCATCCAGAACTGGCAGATCAAAATCATCTCCTGAGTTCTGACCCCACACAATAAGTACCTCCATCTTATCTGGATTCAGCCTCAGCCTGTTACCTCTCATCCAGCCCATCACTGCCTCCAGGCAGGCATTTAGGGAGGTTATGCCTTCTGATGATGTTGATATGCAGAAAAAGATTTGGGTGTCATCAGCATACTGATAACACCCCGCACCAAATCTCCTGATGATCTCTCCCAGCGGTTTCATGTAGATGTTAAACAACATCGGAGACAATATGGAGCCCTGAGGAACACCATACCGAAGTTCAGTTTTTGAAGAACAGTCCCCAAGGGACATCATCTGGAATCTGCCTGAGAGGTAGGAGTGGAACCACTGCAAAGCAGTGCCTCCCATCCCAGTTCCTCTCATCTAAAAGGACCAACAGAGTCATACTTCCTCTGTCAATTCCCAATTGGAGATCATCCACCAGGTCAACCAAGGCAGTCTCAACCCCATAGCCCACCCGAAAGCTGGTCTGAAATGGGATAATCAGTTTCATCCAAGATTGCCTGGAGTTGGGAGGCCACCACCCTCTCAATTACCTTGCCCAGCCACGGAAGGTTGGAGACAGGAATGTTGTTGCTCAACTCTGAGGAATCCAAGGCAGGCCTCTTCAGAAGTGGTGTAATAATTGACTCCTTAAGGCAAGGAGGCATCCTGCCCTCCCTCAGAGAAGCATTTATGATCTCTACTAGGCCTTCTACAACAACCTCCCTGCCAGATAGTATTAGCCATGTCGAGCAAGGGTCAAGGGAACAGGTGGTAGGCTGCATCGCTCCAAGCAGCTTTTCCACATCCTCACGAGTCACAAACTGAAACTGATCCAGCCTAACCACGTAAGAGGAGTCGCTGGACACCTCCGATTCAGACACTGCAGTAATTGTGGGGTCTAAATCCAAGTTGGCCCGAACACAAGAGATTTTATCCACAAAAAATCATTAAACACGTCGCAGCAGGTAATCGATGGTTCCAAATTCTGATTCAAGGGAGGATGGGCACTCACTAGCCCTCTCACAACCCTGAAAAACTCTGCTGGACGTGAACTTGCGGACGCAATAAAGGCTGAAAAGAATCGCTTCTTTGCTGCCTATATTGCAAGAGCATAGGTCTTCAGATGTGCTCTATGTTGTAATCTGTTGGATTCGAGTCAAGTCTTCTTCCACTTGCGCTCCAGTCGTCTACCTTGCCGCTTCAGCCCCCGTAGTTCTTCCGTATACCAAGGGGCCAATTTTGAAGTGGGTCGGAGAGGACGCTTAGGTGCAATCATGTCTAGTGCCCTGGTGAGCTTGCTGTTCCAGTTCTCCACCAGGGCATCAACAGGATCACCAGCAGAGCCAACACTAAATCCATCCAAGGCTTCTTAGAACCCTATTGGATCCAATAACTTTCTTGGGTGGACCATTCTAATGGGCCCTCACCCCTGCGAAGGTGGGATGTTTCTGTGAGTCCAGCCTTAACCAGATGGTTGTCCGTCCATGACAATGGGGAAATCACAGGAGTTTCCACCCACAAAACACCACCTGATCAGAGTGAAAGACCAGATCAAGTGTATATGACCTGCAATATGCATTGGTCCCGAGACCCTTGGTGTAGAGAACCAGGCCTGATTTGTATACTAAATATGCTTATGAGCTAGCATACAAAATTAGGCCTGTTTCATCAGTGTCACAAAGTGACCAGTTCTTTTATACGGTGACCATGTAGGATCGGGGCACAAGGAAGAAAGGAGATCAAAGCAATCCTAAATGATTCAATGGGCTTTGAGTATAAAGGAATAACAACATCAATCTGAGCAGAAAACAGAACAATCTGTCAGTATTACTAACAATATTTCAACCCTAGCCAGCAACAACATTCACCCAGTGTTCCTAACTAACATATGTGTGTGTATTAAACCTTCCTAGAGCCTAATATAATTCAGAAATAGATGGAAAAGGGGGGTGGGATAAGGAAGGTTGAGGGCTGGCATGGTTTGAGGAGATCAAGAATTAGTAGAGGGAAGAGGGGAAATTGAGAAGAAGGGGAAAGGATGGAGGGATCCAAGGCTTGTGGAGCAGCATATTACCAGGGTCAGAGGCTTGAGAGCGGTGGGGCTTTCAGCTGAAGGGGAGAGGCTGTAGCTGGAAACAGGAGCTTGAGAGTGATCAAGCAGGCAGTTTGCTCAGAGTGAGGCTGAGAGTGAGAGCACCATGGCTGGGGAAGTCTTGACTTCTGCTGCGCAGTGAGAAGTCACAGACAGTTCCTGTCCATGGACAGAGTTCCTGCTTGTTGCCCAAAGCAGCAAACTCTGGGATGGCTCTTGAGCAAGTATGCTTTTTAGGCAAGATTGCTTGGGAGTATCATGGCTGGGGATTCTTGACTTCTCACTGCGTAGCAGAAGTCACAAACAGTCCCTTCTCCCTGGAAAGAGTTCCTGCCTCTAGCGCTGCGGCTTGGGCAGCAAACCCTTGGATTGCTCATGAGCAAGTCTTGCTTGTAGGCAAAAGATTGCTCTGTCCAGTAAGCCTCATTCTTTATAGTTATTATCTTCCTTTGATCTCCATAGAGTCTATTCCAAATATCCTCATCCTTCCTGGGTCCCCAGAAAGGTGACAATCTGCTATTTCCTTCTGGATAATTAGATGTGCTCACCTTGGTATAATAGGTTTATTAAAAAGTCACAACTTGAAGCATTCTCTCAGTGATAGAGATCCAGAGAGCTACTTTAGGCATATAGAATGGTTTAGGCAGGCCTGCTGGAATTTTTACTTCAAGTACTATGAACAGCAGACCTCCATGCTGTATCACAAATGGTTTAAGCAGCTGCCATTTTAAATGTTGTTTTCCGTGATACCTGTTCAAAGTCCCAGGATATCCTTGGGCTGGCAGAATTTGTTCTCTGGGTCCCTGGCTCTTGGCCTTTGAGTTGTCCTGTCATGCATTTAAAGTGGTGATAAGATATTGATCAAATAACAAACAAAGCACTTAAGCCTGGTATAACAAAATCAAGTCTGATCATTAAACGACTGTCTGCCTGCAAGCACTAATGTGTTTTCACCATCAGACACACATTTACTCAAATCAGATTTTGAACTATGTCCACAAAATATCTTTCAGGGTATCTTTCCCTTAAACCCGTTAATGCTGCTCTTTACATTTGTAGCAGAGATCAAATTGAGGAACTTGTGTATTATATCTTGTCCATTTTATAATTTTGAACAAAGAACAATAAACTTAGGAACAGTTTATTTCTTAAGGTTTTTAGATTTCAAGATTAGTTGGATGTTTGGTTGTACTTATAGAGTTGCATTGTTTGCATTAGCAGCAAAGAAATCATGAGCTCTCTCTGTTTCAAAACTACATAGATTGTCAGGGAGATATTTTAAACTAATAGGGGAGAATTTTATTTTTTCAACCATAAGTGTGTGCCATCAAATCGATTTTGACTCCTGGTGCCCACAGAGCCCTGTGGTTTTCTTTTAGTAGAACACAGGAGGGGTTTACCATTGCCTCCTAGCTCACAGTATGAGATGATGCCTTTCAGCATCTTCCTATATCACTGCTGCCCGATATAGGTGTTTCCCATAGTCTTGGAAACAAACCACTGGGGATTTGAACTGGCAACCTTTTGCTTGTTAGTCAAGCATTTCCCCACTGTGCCACTTAAGGTGGCAGGCATTTATAATTTTAAGCCTGGCTTCCCCCCTCCTCCACCTTGGACTATTTAAGGAATAACTTATTGCGCTGTTTAAAATCTTTCTACCTTGCCTCAAAGCTGTGTGAGAGGCATTTTAAAATATTACACCCAATACACAGTTCTAAAAATTAAAATCCAAAATTATAACATCAGAATGTATTAAAATTTCTTTCTTTTCACCTAAAATGGAGGAAGATAAGGAACTGGGTATCTTACTTCTAAGCCTTGCCGTTCAGTGGGGAAACCTTGTGCTATATCCATGCTGTGAGGGTAGACCCTTTTCAGCTGTTGCCCCAGCAGCATGAAGGGTATCCTATTTACAAGATTTCTAGCTGCTTTTTCCTTTTTAAAGATTGCCTGTATTAAAAATGATAGAGCTATGACTACAAATATTTATATCCTACTTTTCAATAGAAGTTTTCAAAGTAGTTTACATAGAAAAATAAATAAGATGGTTCCCTGTCCCTCCAAAGGACCCACAATCTAAAGATAAACACAAGGTAGACACCAGCAATGGTCAACTGGAAGGTTGCTGTGCTAGTGTTGAATAGGGCCAGTTGTTCTCCCCCTGCTAAATAGAAGAGAATCTCCACATTACGAGATGCCTCTTTGCTCAGTTAGCGTGATCCTGTTAGGCATCCTTGTTTTGATCGCTAATATAGCATGACTTCTGCAAGGATGTGTTTTGTTCTGCCTGCCACGACTTCTGGTGATTTCACTTTTTCATACCCTCAAATTCAGTGTATATTTAGTGGAGAATGAGTGGGCCCTTGAAATAACTTCTAGCGCCTGTGGTCTGCTTGTCAGAGAGCTGGGATTAGACTTTGACTGGATTAACCGATCAGGGCGCAGCAGTCACATAGCAGGCCACGTGTGACATAATTAGCTGCCGAGAAAGCGAATGGGTTTTAGGGGTGGTAACTGAAGTACACCAAGCCCATCTGCTAAGTGAGGGTTCATCTTGGGCAGTTCATTGATCTCGTGTAATCTCTCAAAGTATTATACTGCAACGGGTCTTGAAGTTATTGAAATGGCCAGGTGAATGGCAGCAGTGCCGCTTAGTTAGGAGACAGTATGTTGGCATAGGGTCTTCAAGGGTAAAGAAGTTCTTGCCTTGTTAGCCCTCATTCCCATTGAGATACAGGTTTTAGAAAAAGCTCACTGAAAAGAAAACAAGTAGTGAAATAAATAATGGAAGCATTAAGTACTACACACACACATGATCTTAGCCAAAAGGCTGAGAAGCGATGACGTTGTCATTCAGTTAAGTAAAAGGTTTCTCAACCTTGGGTCCCCAGATGTTGGACTGCAACTCCCATCATCCCCTGCTACAGTGGCCATATAATTATGGGAGTTGTAGTCCAACATTTGGGGACCTAGGGTCGGGACCCCCTGCATCGAGGCATATCGAAGTATGAAAATATATTAAATAAATAAATATCTGTGAAATAGACAAAAGTATACTAAAAAGCCTATGAAAGTAATTGCTTATAATTGGATAAATAACACCATTGATATTCCAAAATTCATGTTCGGTGATCTTAGTGATTAAGCTTCTCTTAGTCCAAAATATTAGGATGTGCCTAGAACTGTTCCGGAGGTGGCGGCGGTGCTCCCTTAAGGGCGGGGGAGGGTGCACTTACCCTTCCCGCAGCATTTCCCCTGCCTGCACTCCGTTGCAGTAAAGCCCCTCGGGGCGGCAGTGTACCTCCCTGCCTCCCTGTTGCCATCCTTGGCTGGAAGTGGCCAGAAGTACCGTGCACTCGTGTGTACGGCAAATGGGCGCACATGCGTGCCCAGTACTTCCGGCCGAGGACAGCAATGGGGCGGCAGGGAGGTACGCTGCCGCCCCAAGGGGCTTTACTACAATGGAGCGCCGGCTGGGGAAATGTGGCAGGAGGGGTAAGTGCACACTCCCTCGCCCTTAAAGGAGCACCCCCGCCGCCTCCAAAAGCTGAAACGGCCCCGGTGGCCAAAACATTTCAGAGGCTTCTAAAATGGCCTCCGCAACATTTCAGGCCCATCTTTACAAAATAAAATTCTCACAGTCCATATATACCATAATTGTTATCCACTGTACAGAGAACGTTTCTGAGCAACTTGCCTCTTTCATTTCGGGCTTGGCTTAGATGCTCCTGCTCATGCAACTTTAATATCTGTGCATAATTCTGAAAGTTTTTCGAAAGGGATGGAATGAATGGTTTCTCTCTTGTACTCTCGTGTGCATTAGCTGCTCCTGATATCACCGGCCATAAACGAAGCGAGAACAAGAATGAAGGGCAGGAAGCGCTGATGTATTGCAAGTCTGTAGGCTTCCCACACCCAGATTGGACATGGCGTAAGAAAGTCAATGGGGTGTTTTTGGTGAGTATAAAATGCAAGATCACTAGGTAGCATTTGCTTTTTGAGGAGGTTTCTGATGGGAGATGAACTGCCTATTCAGAGTGTAATGCTGCCTATTCAGTCGGAAAATGGAATCCTTCTAGCCTATACTGTCTCTTCCAGTGGGCAGCAGATCTCAAGCAGAGATATTTTCCTGCCCTTTTATGATTCTTTTTAGCTGGAAATGCCTGGGATCAGACCTGGGAACTTCCTGTGTGTAAAAACTATCTACTCCCCTCCTGAGTTACAGTATCAAATGCTGACTGTATTGCTACCAATTCAGGCTAACCTCTTACAGGACTTCGAAAAGCTCATGGCAAGAACTAGCCTTTTTAGTAGAGAAGTTTATTTTTATTTATAAACAAACACACACACACACACACACACACACACACACACACACACTCCAACTTGTCAGTTGTTTCAATGGAGATGCGATCAGATGCAGTGAAATTGGAAACAAGAGAACTTCTGAACACATCCACTTGGGATATTAGTCTCAGGAGGCCACATCTTTGAAGACAGCACCTGAAACCATCTCAGCAGCACCAATTGCTCTCCCGCTACTGAATATAAGAGAATCACCACTTGAAAAGGTGTCTTTGCTCACTTAGCAAGAGTATTGTAGTGTTCCGTTACATGCATTCCGGAAGTGTTGCTGCAGCATTAATCCATGAAGTTATATCTATTCACACACACACTCACTCTCTCTTCAGGTTGTGCCTCATCCTTCTGAAGCTGGGTCTTCTGTACCTAATCTAAGCCTTGCTTAACTTCAGCACAATCTGTGCCTGGATATATTTAACTTATGAGTATTATATCCAGTCTGTGAAGACAATATTGAGCTAGATAGACCAATGGTCTGACTTGGTATATAGCAGCTTCCTATGTTCCTATCCCACTTTTCTTCGCTAGCGGCCTAAAGGTAGCTGTATGCTCACCCATTCATTGTAAAAGCAGGAGACTGTTATGAGCATAAGATCATTACTCTCAGTCTGCCATAGTTCCCGCATTCTCTCCACACCCATGATGTTGTGCTAGCAGGGTCAAAAACATAAATTAAAACTAAAAAATCATGCACGATGTAGTAAATGACCAGTTTGTTTGCTATAAATTATCCTTGTCTTGTGCTCTTCGCTCCTTTTCATTAGGAACTTGGCAATAGCTCCGGCCGCTTCTTTGTGACCAATAAAGAGAACTACACTGAACTGACCATAGTGAACCTCCAGATCACGGAGGACCCTGGCGAGTACGAGTGCAATGCAACCAGTCCGATTGGCACCGCTGCTGAAATCACCATCTTGCGTGTCCGCAGCCACTTGGCTCCTTTGTGGCCCTTCCTGGGGATTCTGGCAGAGATAATCATACTTGTTGTTATCATTGTGGTTTATGAGAAGAGAAAGCGGCCAGACGAGGTTCCTGACGGTAAGAGTGTTCTCTCAACTGTAGTAATGTATGGGTGAGCTAGTCTACTCCCTCACTTCAAAGATGCATCTCTTCAAAATGCTAGCTCCTAGACAACAGTCACTTGGAAATCCCCACTGCTGCAGGGCTATACGATACCTTACCTTTTCTTCTGTTCCATATGCATGAAGTAGCACAGATATTTCTGCTCTCTAAAACAATCCTGCAAAACCAGAGGTCTGCTGTCTGGTTTGTCCTTGCGTTGGCGAGCACTTGATGTTGCATGCAGCAGAGGAAAACATACTGTTTGTCTTTGGAAGCATTCCCTTAACCGAAGTGCTGGGCTTGACTAAGGACAGAGGGACTGCTGTTCATGTTGCATGCTGCGATTGGCCTCTTACAAAATAGTTGGATGCCCTTTTGTTTTAAAGGTAACGGAAGCTTATCCGGGTACGATTTTGGCTCGAATGCAGCTGCCTCTCTCATTTGCACACAGGGTACCTTGCTAAACAAGATACTGGATACAGTGTTCCCTCTAACAGGGATGCCCAGGTGTTGTTGACTACAGTTTTTTATTGTAGGTTCTTGGTTATCTTCCTTTTAAACCAAGGAGGGCTATTTTGGGAGCACACCAAATGGTGTACAGTTTCCAGTATACTGCTAGTTGGAGGGTCTCTTTTGAAATACTTGGACTACCTAATGAGCAGCGTTCCCTTTAATTTTTTTCATCTCTGCAGAATAGTCACCCCTGCTCACTAAGCAAAGAGGCATCTTTCAAAGTGGTAATTCTCTTATATTTAGCAGGGGGAGAGTAACTGGCCCTATCCAACCCCAGCATAGCATTCCTCCAGTGGCTGTTGCTGGTACTTTCTTTTTTAGCTTGTGAGCCCTTTGGGGACAGGGGACCATCTTCTTTATGTATTCTTTATGTATTATTTATTTTCCTATGTATACTGCTTTGAGAACTGGTTGACAAGCAGTATATACATATTGTTGTAGTAGCAGTAGAATGAGTTTTGTTCTGTGTGGCAGTATCAAGGCAGTGCGTGTGCACATGTATTCAGAATAGGGCCTTCCTGATTAAACCTGAGCGGGATCTAAAATTAACTGAGCAGACCACATCAAATTTGTGTGTGCGCGCACATTTGCATGCCTTAGAGGGAACACTGCTCATGAGATTTCCAACTGAGAATCTGCAGGGACAAACACTATTTGTAAAATGTAATAATGCTGGACTGGTCCACTGTATTTAAGTGAATGCTGAGAATATAAATACAGTCTTGGCAGCAACTACTGCTTAGATTTCCTAATGGATTCCATCCTGCAGCAGGGCTTTTTTAATGTGCAACCAGACACAGAAAGTGCAGTTCCAGAAATTCGTCATGCAAAAATTGCATTATGTTAGATGTAGAAAGTGACTGATAAAAAGTTACACCTCTCCAGAACTCAGACCTGGATCAAGGACGCTAATTTCTTCTCCCTCTTCCCACAAACTCCACTGGTACTCCCCACAGAGTCATCACCAATGAATACAACATTCTTCTGCAATAATGCCATCAAATTCCCAGTTCTGAAGATTTTCTCCTGCTTTGTGTAGGCTTCTAAACGACATGGAATATGACTCCAGGCAACAAAGTATGTGTGCACAGACTAGGAAATTGCACAGGTGTTTGGTGTAGCTGTGTATGCTTTGCCCATGAATTATACTCGCATACCATGGTGCAAGTCTGAATTTCCCTTTACTACTACTATTAATATTTATATACCATTCTTCAACCAAAGTTTGTATAGAAAAATAAGTACATAAATAAGATGGTCCCCTGTCCCTAAAGGGCTCACAATCTAAAAAGAAACATAAGGCAGATACCAGCAACAACCACAGGAGGGATACTGTCCTGGGGTTGGAGAGGGTCAGTTGCTCTCCCCCTGCTAAATCACCACTTTAAAAGGTGTGTATTTGCTCGGTTAGCAGGAGTCTTAAAAAGAAAAAGAAAAAGCCCTGTCTTGCAGTCCTGTTTTTGAACAGCTAACTTGACAGAATACTCAACTCTTGAGATGAACATGTTTGCCCAAAGGTGAACCTGTTTCTTAAGTGTTTCTTCATAAGAGCAAATCAGATTTTTTAGTGGAATCATACAATGGAAAAGTTTTTTCCCCTTCTACTTGCCATAAGAGATGTGGCCAGACTGGGACTGGAAGATTAATTTGGACATGGACATACTTGATGAAGTGGAGTGCATGCTATGAGATGGGAAGAAACAATAATTAGGGACACTTAACAGGCCCCTAAATCTATCTTGCTCAGCTTCTTCCAAGTTCAGCTTACAGAAGTTTTACTAGGCATGGATATATGCCTTGCAGGATGACTCCTGGGAAGAGTGAGTGCGTGTTTGCATACTAACATGAAAAAATGTGTTCTTACAAGTCCTTTCCACTCAGCCAAAGACTAGGAGTTGGAAAAGGCTGTATTTCAGCTGCCACGTCTTTTGCAGATGGCTTCTCAGTGGGAAGGGCTTGATGAATGTTAAGCTCTTTGCTGCCTCTAACAAAGCCCAAACAGATCTACAGCCAGATTGGTTGGCTGTAGCTTGCAGTCTGGCATAAGAGTTGTGCATGGCCTAATTCGGAAGATCCTGAGTACTGTTTGATCAGGTTATAAAGACTCGCAAATGTTGCTGTGCTGGGCTCATTTAATGCACATTTGGAAAGATGCATGTGCCAAGGAATAAGTGTGTGGAAATCCTGGATGTTCCCTTTCATGGGGAGTATTCCCATGAGTTGCTTGGGTCTGCGAGAACCCAAGAAAACAGGTAAGAGGGATTGATGCTTCATTTCAGTGGCTTCTTGACCAGGTTGGCCAGGTAGCTCACAGCCAGGTTCTGTATGGCAAGACAGCTATACCTCCAGCCGTGGGGATTTATACTTCTAGGTTTTGCAAAGGTTGCATGTTCTAAAGAAATTCCATTCTAAGCCTTGCCCTTTCCTTAACAGAGTTTCATGTTTCTCTGTCTACTGCATTTTCCTCTCTGGATTCATAGATAAATCTTGCTCTCTGGTTCAACTCTTGGTATGGAGAAGAGCATCCAAATTCAGAATCGTTCTCAAGGAACAACTGTAAAACTGAATGACAGGAAAGCTAGCTTTCCTCAAGTGAAGTTAGCAGCCCTGGTAATGGTTAAAGTTAAAAAAAAAAAAGCCAAGAGAGCTTGAAGAACTGTCCTCTTGCTATGTGCAGTCGATGTGGGCATGTGCTTGGTATACCTGAGCTGTCATAGTAACGCTGGAGAGTGAACAGAGAATGAGGGGCCAGCAGTTGGGCTGCACCACCAACTTCTTCATCTGTTGCATTATTTTGAAACCAAGATGAGAATGTTCATGGTTAGTTGCTTTAAGGCAATTAAACTAGAGTTAAGTATAAGTACACCATTCTAATTGGTTTGTGGATCACAGCCTAACTGGGTAGGTTTAAAAAATCCTTCTGATTCCATCCATTGTAGCAAGTGTTAGTGTGTGACATTGCTTCTTTGCCAGGTGACGTATGCAAGTGTTTTCCTTGTAAGAACCATCCCTAACCTAACATTGTGGTACATGCAGGTCTGTACTCTGTGTCTGAGGGCATTTATAACCTGCAGCATTCTTGACGAATGTGGCAGGAGGAGCAATACCTTGACAAGAGTCCTTGCCCATGAGTATATTCTTGTGCATATGGACATGTGATGTGAGAATTACTGTGGGGTAGTTATATCATGAATACTTTTGCTAGTGGTCTATCCTACATCCTCGCCCCCAAAGCAGCCTGTTCATTCCTGGATACTTCCCAACCTTCAGGATTTTGTTTGAGCGTCACATGCAGAGCAGAGTCTAGCAAAGTTTTAGAAAACCAACTTGGAAATATAGGTGGACACTAATGATGCACCATGTCAGCACAAATTACATATTATATTTCCCAGATAAATGTGTAAAGCTTTTCATGAGTTTAGTAATGGTGTTAGTTTCTTCTATCCCCAAACTCAGTGTTATCATGTACTGCCATGACAGTACTGAATCATGAGGGTCCTCCAGACATAATCTCACTTTTTCACTCCTCCTTTCTGCCCCCCGCCCCAGCAAAATATCTTTTCATTGTGACTCGCTGCTATTAAAGTCCCTATTCACTTTGATTTATGTGTGTTACATCTTAAGGAGAACTTTGCCCAGAGATCCATCTCCGCTAGGCATCTCCCCCCCTACCCCCAGCACTTCCTCTTCTCTTTTTGGAGAAGGGAAAAAGCTTTACAAAATGATCATCTTTTTCAGGAAACTAATTGCTTGTGTGAAGATAACCAAAACTACTTCCTGGGAGCAAGAGAGGAGGACCATTCCTGGGTAACATCTTTCACCTAGAAGACAAGGCTTATCTATTACCCGACTTTAACACAGGGGATTTCAACCTTGGGTCCCCAGATGTTGGACTGGAACTCGCATCATCCCCAGCCACAATGGCCAAAGGGAATGATGAGACTTGTAGTGAGAGATGACATATGGAGACCCATGGTTGAGAAAATCTGCATTAACCTGTTCCAGCTAAAGACTAGCTTTTAAATGAAAGAATAGTCAGACAATGTTTCTCAGTATTTTTGATGTTGAGCATGCTCTTTCTTTTCTTTTCTTTGGCCATATGCGTTGTACCAAGCCTGGGCCACATTCTTGGCCCCATCGTGAATCCATATTACAATGGTGTTATGAATTGGGTCAGTATCAATAGATTCCTTTTGCCTCTCTAATGGACAGGCAAATGGGACCAAGATATTGGTCCCTCAAATTCATATAACTCTTTAATTACCACAAAATGTCTTGAAGGACCATTGTTGCTCAACTGTGAGCAATTTTCACTTTCCCACTACTGGATTCCATGCTCACAGAGCTGGACTCCATTACTCCATATGCATATGGTTTTTCTGTATTAAAGATAGGGAATAAAGGTAAAGTGTGCCGTCAAGTCGATTTTGACTCCTGGCGCCCACAGAGCCCTGTGGTTGTTTTTGGTAGAATACAGGAGGGGTTGACCATTGCCTCCATCAGTAGGAGATGATGCCTTTCAGCATCTCCCTATATTGCTGCTTCCCGATATAGTACCAGCAGGGATTTGAACCAGCAACCTTCTGCTTGTTAGTCAAGCATTTCTCTGCTGCGCCACTTAAGGATAGGGAATACCTTAACAAAATTGCCTCTAGTTGTTTTATTTAAACGAATAGTTGAGAATTAGCAGACTGCAAATAAACACTTCCACAGTAAGAATGTTATTCTTGGCCTGATGCTACTGCTGCTTTAGGCTCTAGTGGTAGACTTACCTTTGGGTGTAGGGGGAGTTGAGAAGTTTTTTCCATGCCCAAAGGAAGCACAACCAGGCAGCTTCTAGATCTATGCTTCTTGGCTGAGGTTCAAAAAGCCTGCAGGCTGCTGCTTCCTATGACCGGCTGCTTCTGAAAGCAGCAAGATTCCTATCTCTGGTCACTTTCAGGCATGTACATTCCCAGGGGGACATGTGCCATTCAAGTGCTGGAAATGGCAAACTTTCATAATCATGATCCTCACCTGCTTTCCATGTGACTTCAAATCACTATTTCTTACAGATGCCATTGGGAGGTTTAGGCCTCGAGATGAATGCGAGTGCCTTTCTGCTCAAGTTGTTGGCAGTGGGCACCTTCTCTGGGTTGCTGCTCTTCCTGTGTATGCATGATTGGGGTACGGGGCAAAGATGTACAGAATTACATTGGCTTTAGTTCTTGTTATTGGAATGGAAGCATGTGGCATTTTTGCCTTCACGGCTTATAGTTCACTGTTGGTTTTTCAAGAGAACGAGAACTATCTGTCGTAGTGAGTCATGTAATGTGCTATGAAAGAGATGTTCTTGACTAAAATAGCCTAAACATGCACTCTTTCAAAGTGTGTGTTTTTGGGGTAAGTAGCAAGTAAAAACACCTTAGCTACATTTCTTCCATAGAATGTTGCAAAGAGGTGGTTTCTACTTCAGAATCCTTCTTCTGCATAGGTTTTAGTTGTTAAACCCAATCATGGTAATATGCTATTTTATTATTTTTTTCTTAACTTTTAAACTTTACATAGAAAAAACTTTCATGCGTGCATTTCTGTGCCAGCTGTGCAACAGTTTCATTCCATTGCCTTACTTTTGTTCTAATATTTATTTTCTTCCTTTGATTCTATTTGCAAATAGTAATGTGAAGGAAACATTTTAAATTATCCTTCTGTTTTTTCTTCTATCCTTCATTTCTGTACACATCTAATTTTCCTAGCAAAGGGTAGATACACTCTGCAAAAATCAACCTGAATGAAAAGGAGTTAATGTCAGCAGTAGTTTAGGCATGCTAATATGCAGACAGGGCAAAAGCATAGCTCCATAAGCTTTCATCCTTTAGTTAATTGTTAGCTTGTTAGAAGCTGTTCTAAACTTAATTGGGCTGCATGTGGCCACATATATTTGCCTTTAGAGACTTGTCCCTCCATTCCTTTTCAGGTGGGCTGCCTTGGGAGGTACTTGTGACTCTTCATCAAAATACCATTTGTGCACCCCCAAGCATTTCATTCTGTCTGTATAATATGGCTGACATTAATGCATCCATAAACAATTTGTCACAGGCATGTAAATGCCACCTGGGAAAGGGTTTACTGTTTAGCTGTATCAAGCCCAATTCTTCACAAAGGGGGATTGATTTGAAAATGGAAAATAGCTCTTTGGAGGTTTTCAAGCTCATTCCATTTGAGTTCAATGGTTGCTGCTACTGAGAGGTGTGTCTCCTGGAATTGCGCAGGAAAATGAGTTGAAACCTTTGCTGTTCTTTAGCAGATAATATTTAGTGTTATGTTGATCTGAAGGAGGCTCTGCTGCCTACTGAGAATTCAGACCAGTTCCATTCTTCAGCTTGCACCCTTTATTGAAGTGGCTTTATGCTGCTGAACCATAAGGCTATGGAATTGAAAAATGGCCTAAGGAAGATTTGTAACTTGTAATGGAAGATTCCTGAAGATTTCAGGAGGCTGCTTTTTGGAGCAGGACTTCCTTTAGCTGCAAAATTCTGACATGGAAGGGGATTTACTTGGTGACCAGCACATGTGTAGAACTATTGCACGGTACAACATGCTAACTTTTTTATATGGAAGGCACTTTTATGAAGGGATATGCATGTCACACATGTACATGTAATATGCGATAACCCTCCATGTATATCTTACATGCCAGGATTTTGCAGTGTAAGAAATTGCCCCCAAGCAGAGAGTGGTTGATTGGTAGACCTGTCTTAGGCCATCAAAATGCAAACAAGTTTAAATATTTGAATAATTGGGATAGTTAAAGCGTTTGCCTGTTTCTGGGTCAGAAGGTGCCTTTGTCCAGTATAGCATTTAGAATTGATCTCTTTCATTTTTGCTTAAAATATTTGTCAGGAGCCCAGTCCTTCATGGCTTCATTATTTTTATTTAACACCATGGTGAGCCATGTGGGAAGAATGAGGTGAAAATTTGTGTTTGCACATACTGTCAGCACATATATGTCAGCAGCACCACCGCCCTTCTTCTCTGTGCTATATGAAATCAGAATTGGGGGACTAATGTGCACTAACATGGGGCAGAGAAGCACCTTCTTGCTGGCAAAACTCATTTGCCTGCCTGCCTGCCTTCCCTTTAAGTAAGGGTATTGGATGGTCAGAGGTAATAGAAGTCCTATATTTTTGTCCTTGGATGTCTGTACAAGGAGTAAGTGGAATGCCCAGACTGAGAGGACAGCCCACCAAGAAGCTATATTAACTTTTAGAAAGTTTATTCTTAATGATTGAATATGTGGGCTCTTTAAAATGCACATAGACCCTAGGTCTGTAGTTGATTTTATAGCCTGAAAATCTAACTTGATGGATGTTGCCAGGATAAAAGCACATGGTTGCAGAGTGAGAGCTTTCTGACAGCTCCCCTAAAAATGGACGTGGCCCACTATTCTGGACCTGCACCCATCCAAATTGAATGCAGAGACATGCTTTGCCTTGTGGCCACCAGCTCCGAATGCTAGCCAATTAGAGAATTTTAGATCATGCTGACTGAGTTGTATTGTTATTTGTCAGTTACTATGACTTCTTTTTTTCCCCCTTCAATTGCATCATTCCTTTAAAAATGGTGGTAAGTGAGAGATCTGCATGCTTTGGAGTTTGTTTTAATCTCCGCTTCAGTCTATACGATGCACAGTTCATAATGTTAACACTTTTCTTAGTTTTCTCATTCACATTCACAACTAATTTTGGGTTTCAGTTTGCTGTTGAATCTCTTCATTTTTCTAATTTGATACCATTTTTCTGTAGTTCTGTCCCTCCCTTTATGAGTCAACTTCTTTAGGGCTTTGGTCCTTTGTCTGTCACGTATTGTACCGTACTGGGATTGATTTTTCTTTTTTGTAACACCTAAGCGGCTGACCCACAAGCTAGTGACTTGCAGAGGTTTTCTGTAACAACCCCTTATCTGAGAAGTAGAAGAGACAGCACCCGTCCTCACTGTACAAGCCAACTCCTGCATATTATCAGTGCTGGGTGATGATATTTACCTGACTTTCATTGTAAAATGCAAAACCCTTGTTAAAAACTGAACATGGGGTTAATTCTTCATCTGCAAGCCAAGTCTTGTACTTCCTGGGATTCTTCAGGATCAGTGTCCTAGGTGGTAGAAGTTGGAGGTTGCAGAGTTACTATATGAGTAGCTTGCAGTAGTGGTTAGCAAAATGCACTCACAGAGTGTCTCCTTCTTAGCAGGTTGCTGTGTCCAAAGCAAGGCTTTCAGTACAATGTCTGTGTTTAACATGGCATTACTAACGCTGCTAATTTCTAGCAAAAACTAAGACCTCTGATTCCCATCAGAAGCTCCCGAGCGCATAGATGATAGAACCTAGAGTCTCCAGCAGAGTCTGCCTCTGAAATCTTTTGGAAACTGAAAGATGCTTGTTTGAGGGCAGACTTAGTTTTGCTGTAATGTGCTTTTATGTCTCAGTACCTGATGTGTCTCTGTATATCTCCACTGTATATACAGCACATTGATGTCTGGTTGTCCTTACTAGTCCTAGTTCTTTCTGTACCTTGTTCCGATAGTTTACGTTAGTAACAGACTTGTGTGGACACTGGTGTGTCGCAAGTGTGTTTATTTTGGCTGTAAAGCTGTTGGTTTGTGGTTAGCTTTTCTTTTGAACGTTTTTATTTTTCTCGTTCTGGTAACTGTGCTGGCGGTGGCTTTTCCTGTCCGTTGCCTCGAAGGTGCAGGTGGAGTAATGGGCAGCTTTGATCGACATTACTCCTAGTGTGTGCTCATGCGGATGCCTACACTGTTAAGACGATACTTTCCATAACTGCTTTGTGTGCCCTGAGCCCCCCTTGTGGAATCCTGCTGAGTTTTTTAAAAATAGGTTTTAGTGAAGAGGAAACAAACATTCTTAGCATAGAAAAAGGATGAAACAAAGAAAAAGTTGCCAACCGGAGTTGTTCTACTGAAGTTCTCGTACAACTTTGTGGACTGAGTGTTTCATTGCATACAAGGTACCTATTTTGGACACTCTTGCATAATGTGCTACAGCATTTTAAAGCGTAAATGAAATTTCAAGTTGATCATGAAGAAGCCGACGGGAAGAGCCACGTGTTGACTAATTTTTCTATTTTCTGAAAATAACCTTCCGGCCCTTCTGTCTAATGAACTGAATTCTGTTGTCTCCATGAACTAGAATGCCAGTGTAACTCTTCCTGTATTTGACCAGAACCTTTTTTTCTTATACATGTAATAGCAAAAGCTTGCTGCTCTCAGAGGATTGCCTTTTGTTTAGTGTCAACCAAAACTGCATCTTCCACATTTCCCAAATGTAATTTATAAAGACATCCAGCAAAAGCATGTGAAAGGTGGCTAAGGAGAAGAGAATGGTATATGATTTCATGTGTATACCAACGTTTTGCCCACAGAAGGAGAAAACCTGTTAATTTTCAAAACAAACAGCAGGATTTTACAACTGAGATGTTGGTTTGTCTTCTCATCTTTCTTATAAGATTGAACCACTGGAACTTGGGGACAAGATGAGTATAGCCATATTGCAACAATCTGTCCACTACAGTTGCAGTTTTTCATGTTGAGCATTCAAAGTGTTAACTGAAATCATTTGAACAACATACTTTGTCATCTAAAATCCAGATAAATAACTTCATGAACCTTGCAGTACCAAATGGAATGCCCTTCGAATGCTGTAGATCAGGGGTCCCAACCCTGGGTCCCCAGATGTTAGATTACAGCTCCCATCATCCACAATCTCAATGGCTAGAATGATGGGAGTTGTAGTCCGACACCATCTGGGGACCTAGGGTTGGGAACCTTTGCTGTAGATAATTTGTAGATGTTAAAGTGCTTAAGTTTGCTGCAGAAGCTAACTAGGGTCTTCTTTCCTTCTCTTCCCCTCCCCCACAACCCGAATCACAATCAATACCTGCTGTAGATGATGAACCAGCTGGACCAATGTAAGTACTTGGTAACTTGTTTGTTTCTGATACCGGGTGCAGAGGTATTCACATTTTCTTTCTTCAAGGATACTTCCTACAGTTGTTGCATTCAGATCAGCATTCGGTTGTGACACAAATGTGCTGGCACAAACCTTGAGCTTGAATGCACTTCCCCTTCGTCCTTTGCACATAAGGGGAGGAGATTGAAAACTTCCTTGAATGGTTTTGAAGAAATCATGGCTTCTCTTTGCATCTGAATATGGGAAATTGAATGAAGGAGGGAAGGGTGCTGCCATGTTCTCATTGCAACAAACTCATAGTTTGTGACTTGACTGCCACAGAATCATATCACTGAGCATGTTGAGGCATGTTCTATAGTTTTAAGGGTCCTCAATCTTGGGTCCTCAGGTGTTGGTTGGAGATTATGGGAGTTGAAGTCCAGCAACGTCTAGGGGCCCAAGTTTGAGAAGCCCTGCTATGGTGCATACACAGTTCCTGAGAGTACCACTCAGGGCTTTTAAGCCTCAGTGCCACCCCCATGTGAATAGACCATGTACCCTACAAAATATTCCGTGGCTTCACCTTGCAAAGGAAGGTTGGTCAAAGTGAACTCGCTACCCTGTTCAGATGTTGTCTCATGTATGCAGGTGCCTATACACATGTACATGTGTTCGTATGAGTGACTGTACATATGTTCATTTTGAGTTAACCTTGGTATGTACCTAGGCAGGGTACAGATAGCAAGTATACTATAATGTGCATGTGTGGATGGGGCTCCTGTCTTGCAGGAAAATGAGTTGCTGATATTCCCACTTCCCACTAATAAACCTTGGTGTCCTCTAGAGCACAACTTCAAAACTACTAATCTAGAGCTCAGATTTTCATAATCCCCAACCAACATCTGAGGACCCAAGCAGTGTTCCCTCGAATGGATTTCCAGATGTTGTTGACTCCAACTCCCAGAATCCCCAACTCCCAGAATCTCCCAGACAAAACAGGCTGCTTGAGTAGATGGAGTTTATCCCAGCAGCCCGTGCCGTGTGAACAACCCTACTCTTTCTCTAGACCAATCCAATCCCTCACAGGAGTTTTAGACAGCAATGAGACAGGCCATACCTTTTTGGAGGCGGTAGTTTCTCAGCCCTACAGCAGGGAGTTGAGCAATGAGCTTTCCTGTTGACTGCCTACTTCTATTTATATACTGCTTTCCAGCAAAAGTTTGCAAGCGGTTTACATAGATAAATAAATAAATAAGATGATTCCCTGTCCCAAAAGGCTCACAATCTGAAAAAGAAACATAAGGTAGACACCAACAATAGCCACTGGAGAGATGCTGTGATTGGCTCCTTGGAGATGGACATACCTTGGAGATGCCTGCGCTTATAGCCAGGGCAAGAAGCTATTCTGTTCTGCTAGGTTTGCCCTAGAGATGTAATGGGCAACAAGCCGTCATTTCTGTGCTTTCTGAGAGATGACACCATAATCAAATTAAAGGTAAGCTGTTACTTAAAACAGTGGCATTTCTGGCTTCATGGAAGAGACGACAAAATTTTGTTTACGGTCAATAGGCACTCAGCTAGCAATATTTTGATAGATCGACTATCAAACTCCAGGAAATTTAGACACAAGTCCTTGAAAGGAAAAAACAATAGAAGCTTGGTCCATGTGGTGAGCTGTACCCTGCTCGTCACTCTGAGTCACTACTAATAAGTGGGGTCTGTTCCCAAAACTAGGGAGGTTAATAATTTTGCCTTTGGGGACTAGTTTTGTAGAGAATAGTGTTCTTCTCTCCTCCCTTTTTAAACCTTTCACTGCCATCACTAAGCTTCCTTGCTCAGGTTTGTGTCCTGACTAGGGATGGGCCCGGACCGGTCCGGAGGCCATTGTAAAGGCCTCCGGACCGGTCCAGACCTGGGCTGTCTGGTTCGGGTGGGGTGTGCCTTTAAGAGCGGGGGGAGGGTTTACTTACCCCTCCCGCCACTTTCTCGCTCTGGCGCCGTAATTTCAGTAGTAATTGGGGCAGCAGGATACCTCCCTGCTGCCCCTTCCCCTCTGTCACTATGAAAAATTCCCAGGAGTCCTTTGTGCACGTGCACATCACAGAGACGTGACGCACGCACGATGTGGGGTAAGTAAACCCTCCCCCCGCTCTTAAAGCCACCCCCCACCCCAGTGCCGGACCGCAGTTTGGCGGTTCCGTCCACACCCCTAGTGCTGACAACCTCTTGGTAGTATAGCCGAAGACTGCTTGGGGAGAAGTACAACTCGCAGGACACTGAGTTAACTTTAAAATGAAACAAAGTTAAGTTTATTTATGTACAGTAGCTTAGAGGTTTCTCTCTGCCAAAGCAGGGCTATACAAGCATAATGGTTACTATAACACTGTATTAAACATAAGCTACACTACTGTTACTGAGGTGCCTGTGTTAGATTCAACACGCAGTGGCCCATTGCACATGTGAAGCAGCCTCCCAAACCGGGCGATTTTTGGCATGAGAAAGGCTCGTTGGGGGAGGGGGAACTTCTGCGGGGATACAACCACCCACCCACCCCCATGGCCTTGGAAAAGCCCCCTGGAGGGAGTAAGTGCTAAAATAAAACAATTAAAATCCGCTTGCAAACCCCCTGAACGGCCAGGGGTGTTTGGTCCGGCGTCTGACCAAATGGGGTGGTTTGGTTCAACCCCGAACTACCGAACCGAGCCGGCTCGACATGAAACTGGTTTGCGCATCCCTAATTACATTGGCCAGGGTATTTTTGCATGTCTTCGGATTGATTGTCAAATGGAAAGTGCTATGTTGTATCCTGTTTGGAGGAATAACTGTCCACTTTGGGAACAAACCAATACCTCAAACTGGGAGTGAACCAATACCTCAGACTGGAAGTGAAATGTACACATCAACAAGCCATATTAAAGGCATTGGTATTCTGAATGGCCTGGAATAGTATGATGCCCTGTGAATAGTCAGTGTACATTATGCATTTAGCGGTCAGAGGATGGCCATGGAGCCTGACTACTGTTCTATCCAGAAAGTTTTGCAATTCTTGTAGAAATATACAAGATATTTTCTTGTATATTTTCATTATACTTGCTAATATCCATCTTTTAAATACTGCATAGAATTCAGTTTTATTCATGCTGAACTTTCTTTATCTTAATGCCAATCTTTTTTCCTCCCAAAGGAAAACCAACTCCACAAACAACCATAAAGACAAAAATCTACGCCAGAGAAACACAAATTAAAAGTAATGCTTATGTAAGTCTTGACTGTCTAAAATGTAAGTTTCGCAAGCTATAGTTCTTTCAAAGAGGCTTAAGTAAAGGAAGAAAAGGCAAACTGGCTTGGGATATCTCTGCCTGATCCTTTGCAGAGTTCAGCTTGCCTAAGGCCATTAAAATCAGTGGGCATAGGCACATCTAGATGTAGATCATAATATGTATCAAAGCATATTATATCTGAGCTGAAGTTTGTCAAATGATTTAGAGGGGTGGGGGGAAGCTGGAAACTCATATGGCTTCTGGATATTGTCAAGCTTTTGGGAGTTCAGCCTGAAATTTTTCTGATGTCTTGAAGCAATTTTTTTCTGCATAAACAAGGCTCTGATAGCTGCTTGTGAAAACAGATAATGCAGTTTGGCTTTAGATGTGATGTTCTCTGTGTGTCTATGGTGCACGTTTTTCTATTCAGCCTGTCATTAACCACTAACTGTTCTAATTTTTTCAGAGCTTTAAGTTTGAAAGACTGATGGCAATATCACCTGCTAAATTGAATCCTTGAAACAGTTGGTTTTCAGTTCTGATGTGTTTTTTTTAATTTCAAGTGAGCAACTCTGTCTAAAGCATGCCTTATTTAGCCTCTCCCGTAAGGACAACCTAGCCGATACATTTAATAATGCTTCATTATAGAGGGTGTAAATGGGCTTGATGTGCTGTGAACGTTGCTTTTTTCTTTTTCCTCGAGATATTAAGTATTACAAGTAAAAGTCAAATCATGCATGCAGCATTTTTTTACTTAATGTAGCTGTTAAATTAGCAACACTAATGCACTGCTGCCATCTAGTGATAACTTTTGTAAAGTACAGCAAAACCTAAAATATATACAGTATATATTTATATTCTTGGGAGGGGAAACCAAACCAACCAGTAAATGTTTGATTTTCAAGCTGCTAAATTCATTCCTTATATTGTATGTCTGAGAGATGAAATAATTATGTTCAGTACTTAAGAGGAGTAATATAAATTGAATTATCCTAAGGGCTTAACCTATGTAGAAAGACTTTGATGTCCTACAATTGGACATCTGGAATGGGACAATAGATGAAGTTAAGCTGAAGTAAAAATCTGTAGTTTATAAATATTATGACTTTTTTTGTTGTTGAATCATGTACATTTCTCAAATCCTTTTGCACTGATGTGTTCTTGTACATTCAATTCAGGCCGAATTTTATATAATTTACTTTTTGTTTTAATTAAATGATGAAATGTTACAGCATGGTGATATTCTATGCAAACGGTTTGTTTCAGTTTGACAATTTTTCCATGTTGATGTAGAATCACAGACACAACGCAGTTCTTCTACTGTGCATACCTGTAGATGCATGAGGTGTGTGTACTTGTAGTGCAATGATGTATAAAAAGTGGATTCACCTGTTTTTAAAAATAAAACACTGAGAAGAGCCTGGTTTTGAGATTATTTCTGTTCTCTAATCATGAGGGGTCTTTGTGGTTTATACATCTTTATTTCTTAAACATGGACACACGGACCTTCTATAGAGAATCAGATCACTGTTCCACCTAGTACAGTATTCTCATTCTCTCTCTCACTCTCTGAGCATGGCCCAATATGTCCTTCAGTGATGTTGGGGTGGGTGCACTCTTGGCATGTCCCCGCACCTCTTGGCATATTGGGGCTGTGTTTGTGCAAACTGGCCCATTGTTCCTCTGACTCTGTGCCATGAGCAGGTTCTAGCCAATCAGATTTCTCTGTTCTGTTTTAAAGTGAATCAACCAACTTTCCATTTTTCCATCTAGCATGGTTGACCAGTAGTTCTTTGAAACACTATTTCATATCCTAGGTCTGCACAACATAAAGCCTGCAGGCAGATTATGGCCCTTTTCTTGACTACTTTCGGTTATCCTAGGGGGAAATCTAAACACCTTTGTCATGACAAAGCAACCTCATATCTGTAAGGGAGAGGTGCATGCTGGGTTAAAAGTGTGCTGTGTGTTCATTGCTTTTTAGGTCAAGGAATCATTTGGATTCAGAGCACAGTTGACCATTTCAGGTTTTGAAGACCAGCTAGAAACAACACAGCAGAGATTACTTGTCCTCTGTCTCATCCTTACATATACACATGTACCCCATCAGCTTCCAGTGCATTGCATTGCTCTATTAATAATTCCACTTTTCAACGACGTTATCAAAGCAATTTACATAGAGAAGGAATAACTTGACCGTGTTCTTCGCTGACTTGCATTGGAAAGCAGCCCACTGTGATCTTGTTGCAATTATCTTGCTGCATCTATTAATTAGATTGCACATCATGGATAGTGGATAAGCTTCTGCATAGAGTTAGAGCAATGTGCCTCTGTTTGTGTTGTGGGATTGCCCACAAGTGAAACATAACTGTCTCTGCCGATACAAAGCTACAGAAAGAAACTGGCACATACCTTCCCAGGTGTTTGAATAACCAACATGCACCAAATTAAACCACCTGTTCTAAGTGTTTGGTGTGTGTGTGTGTGTGTGTGTGTGTGTGTGTGTGTGTGTGTGTGTGTAAACACCCACTCTTGATAGTTGTGTGGGTGAGTGTGGATTCTAAAGCAGGGCTGCACAAAATCAGTCCAACAGTTGTTGGATAATAACTTGCATCATCCCTGATCATTGGTCACTGGGGCTGATGGCAGGTAGTGATGGGAGGGAAGTAGTCATCAGCTGGAGGACCAAAGTTGTGCTGCTCTGTTCTAAAAGGCCGCTATTGCAACAATAGCCTTCATGTCTAATGCATTCTCTTTTTTAATAAAATGTCTTCTAATAGAAACACCTAAGACATGCCTCTTAATTTGGGTTAATTTAGCATCAAAATTACAAGAAAAATTAATCTGAAGTATACTGCATGTCCCAGTACAAAAATGGAGGCCATCTTTTCTCCAATCAATGGCATTGTTACTTTTCCATGAATTTTGCCCACTTCCATACTCTCCACTACCTTAATTCGCCGTTCTCTGAGTTCAGGTGTAAGTGGTGCTGCAGGGAAATACTTGACTAACAAGCAGAAGGTTGCTGGTTCAAATCGCCGTGGGTACCATATCGGGCAGCAGCGATATAGAAAGATTCTGAAAGGCACCATTTCATTCTGCGTGGGAGGAAGCAATGGTAAACCCCTCCTGTATTCTACCAAAAGAAAACCACAGGGCTCTATGGGTGCCAGGAGTCTGAATCGACTCGACAGCACACTTTACCTTTATTCTTTTCTAGTGTTCTCTTCACTGAGATTAATCAAAGTCACAAGGTGTGCACAAGATTTTTCTCCAGAACATGAAATGTGGTTGCTGGGTGAGAATTCAGCCTAAATTTTCTTTTAGTGTAGTGTGTGGGAGAGGAGAGCTGGTTTTGTGGTAGCAAGCATGACTTGTCCCCATAGCTAAGCAGGGTCTGCCCTGGTTGCATATGAATGGGAGACTAGAAGTGTGAGCACTGCAAGGTATTTCCCTCAGGGGATGAAGCCGTTCTGGGAAGAGCAGAAGGTTTCGAGTTCCCTCCCAGGGCTGAGAGAGATTCCTGCCTGCAACCTTGGAGAAGCCGCTGCCAGTCTGTGAAGACTATACTGAGCTAGATAGACCAATGGTCTGACTCAGTATATGGAAGATTCCTATGTGTGCTGAATTTTCCAGTGACCCATATGATGCATAAGATGAAGCTGGCATTTTCCATGGGCTGTTGCTGCTGTGCACATGGAAGGCAGCCCCAGCAGTGTTGCTCAAGCCCACCCACATCTGTACAGTGCTACTTAAATTGGAAACAATGTTAAGTTGTATCACATAAGTGCAGGCATACTGTTTTAAGTAGCGGCACACAACTGCAGCACTCTTGTGCAACAGCCCAGGTACACGTTTGGCAGTACCACCACCAAGAGCCAGCGTGGTGTAGTGGCTAGAGTGCTGGACTAGGACCGGGGAGACCCGAGTTCAAATCTCCATTCAGCCGTGATACTTGCTGGGTGAACACATAGGAACATAGGAAACTGCCATATACTGAGTCAGACCATTGGTCCATCTAGCTCAGTATTGTCTTCACAGACTGGCAGCAGCTTCTCCAAGGTTGCAGGCAGGAGTCTCTCTCAACCCTATCTTGAAGACGCTGCCATGGAGGGAACTTGGAACCTTCTGCTCTTCCCAGAGCAGCTCCATCCCCTAAAGGGAATATCTTACAGTGCTCGCACTTCTAGTCTCCCATTCAAATGCAACCAGGGCAGACCCTGCTTAGCTTAAGGGGACAAGTCACGCTTGCTACCACAAGACCAGGGCTAGTCACTCTTCTCTCAGCCTAACCTACTTCACAGGGTTGTTGTGAGGAGAAACTTTAAGTATGTAGTAGTACACTGCTTTGGGCTCCTTGGAGCAAGAGCGGGATATAAAATGTTAGATAGATAGACAGACAGATAGATAGATAGATAGACAGACAGACAGACAGACAGACAGACTGCCATTTCAGTGGCACTGGAAACTGCCATGAGAAGTGATAACTATTCTAATTATGAGTTATGGTCTTGTGTGGATTTCATGAACTAGCATATCTAACATTCATGTTCAGTACCCTTTTGTTGTCTATCCTTAGCCACCAGGATTAGGGTAGCATGTTTGCTGTTTGCTAGTGTTAGCTTTTGGTTATATATTCATGCCAGCATATAATTTTTTTAAACTGTGGTCATACTCTCAAAGTTGGCTTAGTGAAAACACAGATGCATTGAAATTATATGTGAATATGGTTTGAATATTCTCCAAAGTAGGGGGGTGGAATCTAGTTTCCTGTTCTTTTAAAAATATCATCCATCTTTTTCTTTTTTTAAGCCTTCCTAAATGAAATTTCTCAAACTTTTCAGACTGCATATATGAACTGCTTTGGAAAGATGGCAAAACAATATCTGTAAACAGCGGCTACATTTGCCATGCAATATAAACTGAGTGAATGTTAACAGATTGGTTTTGATAAATCTCTTCTAAAGCACCTAATCAGTGCGATTATCTCTGTTTCTTTGAAGATCATTCTTTTAATAGGGATAGAAAGTTGGTAACAGGAAATAAAAAGGTGGTTTTCCTGGGTTTTTTGCTCTTAATTCTTAAAAAAATGAGAACTAAAAGCAAGGTTCCTATTTGATTTGCATTGGCTTAATTAAATGACAAAAATAGGATATTTTAGGGCTTGTTAGTAGTGAGCCTGGTCACAATGCAGTGAATGTACTTTGAGGTCAGCTGGAGCAGTACATGGAACAGCTTGTAACCTTTCTCCATAATGGCCTAGAAGATAAAAGCAGAACAGACTACAATTGAGCATTACTCTTTAGATTGAATTTTCTGGACTAGGTTCTTGGAGTGAGGGAAGCGGAAGATGGAATTAGTTGGGAATTGATCAACCAGAGAATGGTGGTAATTCAGCACAGGGAGGGCAAATGCCCCTATCCAACTCCAACACATCTCTCCAGTGGCTGTTTCTGGCATCTCCCCTGTGGTGTTTGTTCGTTGGTTTGTTTAAGATTCTGAGTAGGGATGTGCACGAAATGGATTTGGTGTTTTTGTTTCGAGCTCAAAACAAAACACAGAAGGCTGAACCGTTTTGTCGAAACAGCGGATGACCCGGTTGTTTTGATGGAACAAACTCAATACATTTTGAGTGTTTTGGCAATGGGGAAACTCGAAACACCCCATGGTTCCCCATGAGTAGTTCCTAGGGACACCAAAGTGGCTTGAGCAGTAGGGCATGATGGGTAAGCTACCTACCACACGACCCACAAAAGAAATGGGTAAGTGGGCAATTTATAATAAATTCATAACTTGTGGGAGTTATTTGGGGGGGGAGAAGGTTAAAAAATGGTTAATCGCCTGCTTGCCCATTTCTTTTGTGGATCGAGTGGTAAGTAGCACCCATCATGCCCAACTACACAATCCCTTTGGTGTCCCTTGGAGGTACCCATGGGGAACAAGGTTTGTTTGTTTCCCCATTGTTCCCTATGGCCGGAACAAGCTGCATTCAGAGTGCACACACAATTTTTTCATTGCAATTTGCTGTGCATTTGGCAACCCTGCCTTGAAAAACACTGCAGAAGCACACAGTAAAAGGGATTCTGTCCCTCCCAAACCAGAACGCACATCTCAAATAGGGATGTACACGGAACTGGCTGGCCCGGTTCGCCACCCCTTCGAAACACCCCTCCCTGGTTCAGTTTGGTCCGGGGGTGGGGGGTTCGCAGACGTATGTGTGTGTGTGTGTGTGTGTGTGTAGTTACCTTTACTCCCTTCGAGGGAATTCCTGGAGATGGGGGGGTTCCACGGAGGTTCCCCCTCCCCCTCCCAGCCTTCCTCATGCCCCCCTCGGCCAGTTTGGCTGGCCACACAGAGGCCAAGTGCACAGGCTGCATAATGGCTGCCGGGCCGCCAGGCTGAAAACTGGCTGAAGAGCAGCTGAACCGGCCAAGGGAGGCATGAGGAAGGCTGGCGGGGGGAGAGGGAACCTCCACGGACCACCCGCCACCTCCAGGAACTCCCCTGAGGGGACTAAAGGTTAAATTTAAAAAAAAAACACCTAAAAGTGGTCCGCGAACCCCGTCCATTTGAGTTGTGAATGTTAGTGCTATGGGACCTTGCCAAGCACAGGTCTGGATGCCGCTGCCAGTCTGTGTAGACAATACTGAGCTAGATAGACCAATGGTCTGACTCAGTATATGGCAGCTTTCTATTTTCCTAATTATTCTGGGGTGGGGGACTGCATTGTCCTAATAATTTTTGCATAAATAAAAATTTCTGCATAAATATTTACAGGGGGGAAATCCAGATGCCAAATACCAAAATACGTGACTATTAAAACATTGCCATTGGGTTTGTCTCACATGATTTATGTCGTCATTAGCCACGCTAGTCCTTGGTGATAGATGGCATACTTGCTAAACTCTCTGGTAACCCAGCCAGATTGTCTACCCTCTATTGAATTTGCTTAGCTAGTTTAGTAAATCATGCCCATTCTTCAGCTCAAAGAGGATAACTCTCCAAAGTGTCCAAGTCCTCTCTGATACTTTTTTAGAACTGGAAATTTGTGTTCAATGTAAAAAACATTAATGCATTATCTTATCCTTAACTCATCTTTGCAGTGTCCAACATATTCGGCCTAGACTTGTAAAAGAATATTTTCCAGCGCTTTTAATAGTGCTGCCCTTTCTGCCTCACTGTGGAACTTTGTCAAGGCCATGATGCAAGATTTTTACTTTAGCTATGGAGCAGGAGAAACCCCCTAATGGTGCAGTGAGGAAGAAACTTGCCTAAGAAGCCAGAGGTTGCTGCTTCGAATCCCTACTGGTATGTTTCCCAGACTATGGGAAACACCTATATCGGGTACCAGCGATATAGGAAGATGCTAAAAGGCATCATCTCATACTGTGCGGGAGAAGGTAATGGTAAACCCCTCCTGTATTCTACCAAAGACAACCACAGGTCACCAGGAGTCAACACTGACTTGACGGCACAACTTTATGGAGCGAGGGCCCAAAATTGGATTGGAGCAGGGGCATCAGGGGTATTTTCTAAACTGTAAAATAACTCCCTAAACCTCATTTCAGCTCTGAAGTGGAAGAAGTGTGGGTGCTTCCAGGTAGACCCTTTTGGTGAGGGGGCAGTGATCTCACCTCCCCTCCTTCCGTACCAGTGCTCTGGTGAACTTTGGAGTGCCATTGATCGCATTGATTCATTGATTGAAAATAACTGCTTTGCATCTCAGTTTTCAAGTGATTTATCTGTGAAAAGTTACAGTAGAAGAAAAAAGGACCCCCCCGCCTATCCACCCACTAACTGGGCAAAGAGGCACCTTCTACTGTGGTGATTCTCTTTATTTAGCAGGGGGAGAGTAACTGGCCCTGTCCACCCCCAGCACAGTACCTCCACTGACTGCTGCTGGTGTCTATCTTGTGTTTCTTTTTAGAATGTGAGCCCTTTGGGGGCAGGGATCCATCTTATTTATTTATTATTTCTCTGTGTAAACTGCCCATCAGATGACACACACACACCCCAACCATTGTGTATCAACAGGGAAATCAATTGTTGTCTAACCTCATGATAGAGCGTAGAGTGGAGCAACATACGATCTCTAGTTTCTATATCACCACAAGGGCATTTTCTATCTTGAACAGGGAGGTGCTGATATCTCCCTACTAAAAGAGCTGAAGGAATCACATTAAAGCGCTCTCTCGAAAAGGCCCATGTATATTTTTTAATGGATATGGAATAAAAATAACCAGCTGGTACAAACCCTTCTCTCGTTTTTAGCAGTGAATAATAATTAGGCAAAAGAGCCCTTTCAGCTTGCAGTTCAATATCTTCAATTCTTTGACGTACTACCTTCTTTCCACCAACAAATCCTAACTCTAGTAGAGCAAGAGGATTTAAGCCCATGGTGGTATGTTTCTCCAGAATGGTAAGCGACCATCTAGGTTGTGGATCAATCGATAGGAACTTAAGTATAAGTCCCATTGAATTAAGGTTATTTTTTAGCCAGTAATTAATAGCTGACATCCAGACCCTTGCTTCAATTTTAATTAGACCTGCTTCTTGGTGAATCACTGAATTAGGTGTATTTCTAGATGCACCAAATAAAGAGTTTAGAAAGGACGTTTGACTCCTTTCAAGGATCATACAATCTTTAAACGGGCCTAATTAAGCCCCATACAACATCTGCCCAATTGGTTGCACTACAAATAATTTGATGGCAGCTGGTATATGAAAACCACTCTGCAAGCAAACAAATCTCAAAATAGCAGGCAACGAATGCTTAGCAGAATCAGTGGTCATCTTAACATGTGAAGATAAGGAGCTATTGTAATGGAAAGTCACACTCCGGTATTTATATTGGGTCTGTTGTTCTATCTGCTAGCCATTTATTACCCATCTAGAGTTCTTACATTTGGAGCTGAATCACACTACTTTCATTTTAGAATAGTTAATTTCCAAATATTCAGTTTGGCAATAACTAACTAAATCTGCCAAAGCTCATTTAGGCCAACTCTCGACTGTGCAAGATTTACAGCATCGTCGGCATACATTAATATAGTTAATGTCCTGTCCACCAATTTAGGAGCATGAATGTCAAGTTGCTGCATTCTTTTAATCAAATCATTAATATAAATATTAAACAAGGTGGGTGCAAGAACACACCCCTGTCTTATGCCTTTCGATGATTGGATTACTTTAGAAAGATGGCCACTTGAGTTAAGTCTCACTTGAACAGAAGAGTTTTGATATAATTTATAAATTAACAAGATAAGTCTCTTGTCTATTGAGAGCGAGAATAATTTCACCCAGAGTAAATCTCTGGAGAGCAAATCGAATGCCATCTTAAAATCGACAAAGGCAGCATATAAAGGAGACTTCAATTGGCATACATGTTTATCTATCAGATAGTGTAATATAAAACAATGATCCATAGCTGAACAATGGTTTCTAAATCTTGCCTGTTCTTCTTCCAATAATGCCTCCTGATCCAGCCAGTGACATAATTTCATACAAAGGTGTTTCGCATATAATTTACTCATAACGTTTAATAGACTTATAGGTCTTACAGGGACGAGGCCATAGTTCAGTGGTAGAGCATCTGCTTTGGATACAGAAGACAGTGCAAACCTCCTCTTCTGTTTACCTTTTAGTTTTCCTAAAAAGCTGCTGGCCATAAAAAAAAACAAACACAATATGTAGGATATTCTTAAAACACTTTTTAGGAATGATACAGCATTTCAAGAACTCAATTTAAAGACTTTCGAATAGCTCAAACATTTTCAGCCTCATCCTAGTGGACCAGCTGCTTGTCAAAGGACACATGGCCCTTAAGGCACCACGGTATATTCCTCATCCTTATGCTAGAATCTTGTAGACACCGAACTGGAAACAGCATATTTGGGGAAGAGAGAGTTGGATGGCTAAATTGCTATGAGGAGAGGGAGGGTGACCCTTTTGCTGTTAATTGTAGATGTCACCAAATCGTATTTGTCTGCACATAGTAATTCTTTTATATTTAGCAAGGGGAGAGCAACTTTCACAATCCAATCCCATCCAAACAAAACAGCATCCCTTCAGTGTGTTTGCTTTATGTTTCTTTCTAAGGTGTGGGCCCTTTGGGAACCATCTTTATTATTTATTTATTTATGGATGTAAAGCACTTTGGGGACATTTATTGAAAAGCAGAATATAAATATTCACCATAATCTTTGGAATCTCTCTTCTCTTCTTCCTACAGTGAACAGCAATGGGGATAAAGGGGGAAGTTCTAGGGACAAAATAGGAACTTTACTGGAGGTGGGGCACCAGGTTCTGAGGGCTTCTCCAAGGGGGTGATTTGAGGAAGGCTGATAAACCCTGATCAGTTGGATTTAGAGGAGGATGGCTCCCATGACCAAGAAGAAGTGTCCAGCCAGGCTCTGGGCTGTTTGCAGGCTCCAAGAAATGATTGTGTGTCCGAAAAAATCGAGGAAGGAGGTGGGACAGTCATCATGCAGAATATGGCAGCTTCCTATCTTCCTATGATTTCTCAGGAGCTTGCACAGGGCTTAGTACCTGGCTGAATGGAGGAGGCTGGCTCTCATGACCAAGACTTAGGAAAATAGGAACATAGGAAGCTGCCATATACTGAGTCAGACCATTGGTCCATCTAGCTCAGTATTGTCTACATAGACTGGCAGCGGCTTCTCCAAGGTTGCAGGCAGGAGTCTCTGTCAGGCCTATCTTGGAGAAGCCAGAGAGCGAACTTGGAACCTTCTGCTCTTCCCAGAGTGGCCCCATTCCCTAAGGAGAATATCTTACAGTGCTCACATGTGGTCTCCCATTCAAATGCAACCAGGACAGACCCTGCTTAGCTAGGAGGACAAGACATGCTTGCTACCACAAGACCAGCTCTCCTCTCCATAGAAGGGGAGTTGAAGAGGAGTCGAAGAACTGTCCAGCCAATCAACGAGCTACAAACAGGCTTGATGTATGTTGTATCATCCAAGCATTTTGCCTTAACCAATTGACTGAAAATATCTTACCCTGAGAACTTCCTGGTGGGAAAAGACATTAGGAAGTGTTAAACCCATTTCACACATATTGTCTTGTATTTGGAGTGCAGGTACAACCAAAAGCTTATGCTGTGCTCAAGCACATAACATGCACTCCCTCATTCCTTTTTGGCTGCTGCGCGGTTTCACGTATCAAAAGCAGCTTCATGTTGATAACAACAAATAATTCTGCAAGCAAGACTGGACAGGCACTGACATATCTACTCTACACAGAATGGCAGCAGATCTCCAAGGTTTCAGCAAGGAGTCTTCTCCCATTCTAGAAATCGAACCTGAGAGCTTCTGCCTGCAAAGCTGGTGTGCTACCATAATTATGGCTCCTCGTTATAAGCTTCCTACTCCTCTGGCAGACTCTCAATCCATCTCTCTCTCAGCATTGTCTACACTGACTGGCCGCAGTTCTCCAAGGTTTCAGGCAGGAGACTCTTCCATCCCTCCCTGGAGATGCCATGGAGTAAATCGGACTGCATGCGCACACCCTACCACAGAGCTACATCTAAGAGCAGGCAGCGCTCTGATGTAGTCGCCTCCGAATGCAAACCAGGACATACCCTACTTTTAAAATTCATGCTTGTTACCAAATGACTAGCCACCTAATGGCGCAGCGGGGAAATGACTTAGCAAGCCAGAGGTTGCTATTTCGAATCCCCGCTGGTGTGTTTCCCAGACTATGGGAAGAAGACTATGGGAAACAGACTATGGGAAACACCTCTATCAGGCAGCAGTGATCTAAGAAGGTGCTGAAAGGCATCATCTCATACTGCATGGGAGATGGCAATGGTCAACCCCTCCTGTATTCTACCGAAGACAACCACAGGGCTCTGTGGGCGCCAGGAGTCGACACCAACTCAAAGGCACACTTTAGCTTTACCAAACGACTGGCTCTCCAACCCCCATTGTTTCCTCCATTGGAGGTCTGCCGTCATTCATCCTGGTTCTGTGCATGTTTTCTTGGATGTTAACTTTTATTCTCAAGTCTTTTCCTTCCCAAGTAAGATTCCTAGGGATTGCAGATCTAAGCTCACACAGCCCATTTCTGTGTTTGGCAGGGATTATAGAAATAGAAAAGAAGAACCATTCAGATAATGGAGGGTTTTTGAAAATTATTATTTTTTCAATAGGGATTATTTGTGTTGGTCCTACGGGCGCCTTAGTAAATCCCTTCCGATCCCTGGACTATTGACCCGGCACACAGAAGGACTTTCTTGCAGTTGTCATTGTTCAGGGAAGCAGAAGCCTGCAGACACCAGAAAGAAAAGGGTAAAACAAAACAAAAACTTGTGGGGCGGGGGGTGGGGAGTCCAAGAATACTATGACATTTTATTACTTCTAACACAATCCCAGTGCATGAGCTGAAACAGATATCCTGATGTTATCTCTTCAGCCTTTCTCTGAGATGTGCACTCAATACTTGGGAACTTCTAAAGATGTCCCTGGCTGATCTCCTCTGGCATCACAGTTTCAGGCGTGCCAATCGGTGTTCCATTGAAAGGAAACTATATTACTCTAAAGCTAATAGCAAAAAGCTATATTAAAATACTAAAGCTGCTATCCTTAGAAAAGAGGGTAGCTATGAGATTATTAAATAGGTGTATTTTGAAAAATTATGTGAAAAATTTTAAATTTAAATAAAATTTAAATAAATAAATAATGAATTTAAATAAATAAATAATGAATTTTTTGAAATTTTAAAAATTTAAATTAAAAAATTTTAAAAAAATAATAAAAAGATTAAGAATATGTGAAATATATAAAATGCAAAAAGCAGTGGCTAAAACGGTATATAAAATAAGGCATCTAAATAGGAAGACTTAAAAAAAAACAAAATAGCAGTTTAAAACTATGCAGAGCTGATGCAAGAGAACGGCCTGGCAGTCACGACTCAACAGATCCTACATGCTGCCAGGCAGAACTTGGCCGTGTTCTACGTTAAGGCCGGGTCTTCATCTGAAAGCAGCAACTGGGTACAGATGTGGTTTGGGCGGCCAGGGTACTTGCGAAGTAGCAGAAATGTAAGCTTGGAATGAATGTCTCTGTAAAGGGGGCAAAAGAGGAGTGCATGTTTTGTGGTTTCTACCTTCCCAGGGTCACAGCGATAAGGTTTCTCCGCAATTGGGATCTTTCTGTATTTTCCGTCCAATACAACTGAGGGAAGAGCATGACAACGGGCGAAGGTATAAGCCCTTCTGTGGCTTGGGATTTCTAGCTGTGACAGGAACACAGCGGGGGAGGCAGAATATCTGAGCCTTTCCGAGGACAGGAAGGATGGGACCCTGCCTAGGTCAGCTTGGCACTCAGTGTCCATTATCCTCTTTTGATGACTGTTTCTGCCTGGTCATGGTCCATAGCAAGTTGGAGCAGGGTAAAAGACCAGGAGTGACAATTTAGTCCACATGGCCCATTTCCAGGAGGATTGAAAATTGTCCTTTAGGGTCAGAGGTGGCCAAGCCTTGAGGGTTGAGGGGTAATTTAATCCAGAGGTTAAGAATGGACAACCACATTCTTAATGATGTCAAACCACAGCCCTCCAGCTTTTGGTGGCCATAATCTCTGGCTACTGGCCACTGTGACGGGGGATGATGATAGTTGTAGGCCAACAACAGCTAGATTAGTTTTACACCCCTAATTAGTGGGGGTTTCATTGTGGCCCGCGATCTTGGCTGAAATGTGCTCCTCCAGGTCAGATGACAGGTCTCAAGAGAGAGGGGAATCCTTGCTGCAGAGAGCAAGTCTTTCTTTCTCTCTCTCTCTCTCTCTCTCTCTCTCTCTCTCTCTCTCTCTCTCTTTCTTTCTTTCTTTTAGCCTGTGTGCCATTTACTGGTATATTTTGTGTAATGTGATGCATTGAATTTATTCCATTTGTTTTGCTATTTCTGAATGACTAAATAAAAATAAAATCTGATCCATTTGCTCCAATGAACCGTGATATAGATCCATGCCTAGAAACTTCTGCTCAGGGGTTGGTAACCATGATGAGTGTGTAGATGCTTGCACAGTGTGGTGTGTGTGTGTGTGTGTGTGTATGTGTGTGTGTGTGTGTGTGTGTGTGTGTGTGTGTGTGTGTGTGTGTGTCTGGCTCACAGCATCCTTTGAATGGCCCTGTGCCAGCTTGTCATTTAATCATAACAGGTGACAATGGCCTATACATCTATAGCACAAATGCAATTTTCAAATATAGCTCCGAGCACAGCTTCCTCTCTTTGGTATTTAGTGTGCTTTCATCCCTCTGGGCATGAAGGGTTGCCTCTTTCCCCTCCGAGTGACATCATCTGCAATTTCTATTATATAACAAGCTGCAAGAAATATTACATGAAAAGTCCTGCCTACCTATATCAAACAGAGAGAGGCATGTAAAAAGCTCACCAATGCTTCATGTTACATTTATGGTGTCCTTCCAAACCAAAGGGCTGGAATCCATTGTCAGATTATCTGCAGCCTCAATATTGTCATTAAGCCATCTGCAATAAGTAGGTTCCAAAATGCAATTTACTCGCCTCCAGGTTACTCAGACCTTATCGATATCTGGGATCAGCACTCACAAAGTTAGACATTTTTAGATGTAGAAAATCATGTTTGCAAGTATATGTTAGCATGTTCTCTGTCAGTGTTCTATGATATGAAACATCAGCTCTCTCCTCTCGTTTGACATTTTCCCCATTACTCATGAACTAGAGGAATTGTATATTTTTAGATCCATATATTTATAAATAATCCCATCACCTTACCTGTATTTCTAAATAAACCCTTAACCTAACCTGTTAAGATCTACAAATCTATGGTGGTGGAAAGGCCATCTCCAGCCTCAAAGGCAGGCTAGGTAAAGGATGGAAGATAAAACTCTGCTCCCGTAGCGGCCGTTTTCTTCAGCCCCACCCCACCCATGCCTCATTAGCAACTTATCATTATCATGACCCACCAGCCTCGGACTGTTTGTTTACAGCTTTCTGGACCTGCATAATACACAATTAGATGGCATCATTGAAAAAAATGACTTAGTCACACCATATTCTTAACAAAGGGGACAATGGGCATCAGTTAGACAGTCCTCAAATTAATGCACTTGTGCCTCAAAAATTTATGCACCTGCCATCTTGGGTCAGGATGGGTGACATCATCACAAACTACACCATTGGGTCATCCCTATGTGTCCATTCAGATGTAGCAAATTTGATTCAAATCAGTTAGATTGTCCACAAGTTAGGGCATTTGTGCCTCCAAAGTTTACATGTCCACTATCTTGAATTGGGGTGGATGACATCGTCACAATCTTCGCCGTTGACGTGTCCCTATAACTGTAGCAAATTTGGTTCAAATTGGTAAAGTGGTTCAGAAGTTAGCTCACTTGCACCTCAAAAGTTTATGGCCATCCATCTTGAATCAGGGTGGATGACATCATCACAAACTACACCATTGGGGCATCCCTATGTGTCCATTCAGCTGTAGCAAATTTGGTTCAAATCAGTTAGATTGTCCACCAGTTAGCCCACTTGTGCCTCAAATGTTCACGTGTCTGCCATCTTGGATTGGGATAGATGACATCATCACAAACTACACCATTGAGGTGTCCCTATGTGTCCATACAGCTGCAGCAAATGTGGTTCAAATCGTTTAAGCGGTTCACAAGTTAGCCCACTTGTGCCTCAAAAGTTTATGCGTCCACCATCTTGGAACAGTGTGGATAACATCATCACAAACTATGCCACTGAGGTGTCCATGTGTGTCACTCATTGCAGTTGTACCCAGTTTGGTTTAAATTAGTTAGACAGTCCACAAATTAGCTTGCTTACACCTCAGATGTTCATGCGGCTGCCATCTTGAATTTGAGTGGATGAAATCATCACACAACATGCCATTTGGGCATCTCTATGGGTCCCTACATCTATAGCAAATCTGGTTCAAATCGGTTATTTATTTATTTATTTGTTTGTTTGTTTGATTTATATACCGCCCTTCCGAAATGGCTCAGGGCAGTTTACAATTAAAACAGAAAACATTAAAAACAATTAAAACAGAGATACAAATATAAATACCAATTTAAAACAACTTTTAAAACAATTAAACTATCAAAACAATTAAAACCCTGAAAACCAGGTATTAAAACTGATTAAAAACCCTGAAAGCCCAAGCCAAACAGATAGGTTTTAAGGGCTCTCTTGAAGGACAGTAAAGAATCAAGATTACGAATTTCCACTGGGAGTGCATTCCACAGTCCAGGAGCAGCTACAGAGAAGGCCCGCCTCTGAGTCATCACCAAACGAACCGGTGACAACTGGAGACGGACCTCCCCAGATGACCTTAATGTGCGGTGGGGATCATGTAAAAGAAGGCGTTCACTACTTAGCCACTTGCGCCTCAAAAGTTTACGTGTCTGCCATCTTGGATGGGGGTGGATGACATCATCACAAACTACACCACTGAGGTATCCCTACAATTGTACCTGATTTGGTTCATATTGGCCAGGCATTGTGAAGTTGATTGGGGACACACACAGATGGGCAGACACATGGACACACACTCACACACACACACAATACCAGGTGATCTCAAAAGCCTACTGGAAAGTAGGCAAAAAATTATACATGGAAATCATAAAGTTCTACTTAAGAGAGAAGCATGGTACCTTACCATGGTGGATTTTGGAACTGAACACTTTGGCTCCACAGGGGTTAAATGAGGAATTCAAATTTTTGCCGATTCTTAAATGAAGGGTGTGATTAAATGAAGGGTGTTGATGTTTTTAGATTCAATGAATTACAGCCAGGTTTATTGGCAACAGTATACACTTGCTTCTCCAGTTGGCAATGTTATAAGCTTGTGTGAAGGCAAAGGACTACCTGTTAAGAGTTAGGGATGTGCAAACCAGTTCAAAGTGTTCCGACTTGGTTTGGCCGGTCCGAGTTCGAACTGAACTGGCCCCTCAAAGGAGGGATGCCGGTCCGAGTACGAACCAGACTGGCCCTGTTCTAAAAGAACTATTTCGAACCAGGTTTTTTTTGGGGGGGGGGTACTTGTAAAAGGGAATCTGGCGAGGATTCTCCTTTACAAGTAAAGGGGCATTCCCTATACTAAGCGGGGGCAGGGGGTTTGAAGGAGCCCCTGCTACCTCTGTCTCCGCTGCCATCTACAAAGAGAAAGTACTAAGTACCCTTTATCTCTCCCCCCTGACCCCAGTACAGAGAATGCCCCTTTACTTGTAAAGGGGAATCCTCACCGAATTCCCTTTTGCAAGTATATCACCCGAACTGGCCCATGAACCAGTTTGGCTGGACCCGGTTCGGCTGAAACTGGACCAGGTCGATTCAAATTCAGTCAGATTTGAAATGAACCAGCCCAACCAGTTCTGTGCACACCCCTCGTTAGAGTTTTTGTTTTTAAAATAAATTTTATTTATTAAAGGCAGAATGATACATAGAGTTCTCTTTGGAAATACTATAAATGTAAGCTGCCATAAGGATGATATATGTTACTGGTGCTTTCATTTTGATCTTGTTTCAAATGTATTTTTAATGAAGTGGTTTAATTGCATTTTTAAAAAGTCATTTCAGGGTTGCCACTGAAGAAAGCCTCTTGTGACCGAAACATGTTGGGCTCCAACAAATGCTTCACAGCGCCTTGAGATTTTGACTCTTGTTTTTCTTTTTGGTTGGGTGCTTCCTGGTTTTTCCCTTTGGGTTCATCTGCATGGGGTGAGGATAAATAAGCATCAGATGAAGAAAAAACGAATCCAGGAAAACTTTGAGTCTCTGGGATGCTCCAGGGACAATCTTTGGTATACTGGTTTATAACAACAACATCTGGGGGTTCTTCTTCTGCCTAGTAGTGCCAGTGTTTTTCTCGTCTTGTGCAGCTAGTTGTAGCCTGAGTTGCAGCTTGACTCAGAAGTATTCCCAGTTGAGCTTACTCTTAGGTAAACGTGCACAGGTTCGCAGGTTTACAGCCCTCCCCTACACACAGGTCGGTCGGTCCTACTGTATCCTGTGCAGCCTACTCCCAAGTAAACGAGCACAGGAGCAGAGCTTGTGCAGAAGAAGAGCTTGTGCAGAGCTTGTGCAGAAGAAAGTCCCGCTTCATTCAAGTTCCCTGCTAAGTGAGCAAAGAGGCACTTTTCCAAAGTGGTGATTTTAAAAGTGGTGATTTATTTAGCAGGGGGAGAGCAACTGGCCCTATCCATCCCCAGCACAGTATCCTTCCAGCGGCCACTGTTGGTGTCTTATGTTCTTTTTTTTTTAAGATTGTGAGAATCCTTTGGGGACAGGGAGACATTTTATTTATTTAAATTTATCAATGTAAACCGCTTTGGGAACTTTTGTTGAAAAGCAGTATATATATATTGGTAGTCGTTTGTCGTCTTCAATGGGGCTTACTCCCAGCTAAGTGGGCAGTGGATGGCAACGAACCTTGTTGGCTACAAAGAACTCAGTGTTTTTATTTATTTATTTATTTATTTATTTATTTATTTATTTTTGCATTTCTATACCGCCTTTCGTCAAAAAGATAACCCCCAAGGCGGTTTACAAAAGTTAAAAAACATACAATAAAAAGACAATAAAAACATCACGTTAAAAGTATAAAAACATCTAAAAACAGGCATAAAAAACGATACAACAAATTGTCGTGAGATCCGTCCATCTAGATTACATGCACATCATTTACTCAGAAGCAAGTCCCGCTATGTTCAAAAGGGTTCGCTCCCAGACAAGCGGACACAGCAACCTTAACCGGCTCTGAAGAACTCTGAGCGTGGTAAAGAGGCGGCACATTCCCACATCCCCAGAGCCCCAAGAGTGGCCGTGATCTGCTTTCGGGAGGGTGTGTGTGTGTGTGGCTGGGAAGGCGCCGAAGGTGCGCAGCCCGCCCCACAGCACACGCCCCCCTCCCGCCCAGCCGTCGCCCTTTTAAGAAGTCCGGGTGCTGGCGCGCAGGTAGGCAGAGCCGATTGGCAGCCGCGGCTCCTATGGCAACCCAATCGGATCAGCTGGCTTCATGAATATTCCCAGGACCAGCGGCTGCTGCATGAGGGATCAGCGGCGGCGGCAGTGATGCAACCAAAGGCGAGTGCCGGGCGCTGCAGGTTGCACCGGCGGCGGCGGCGTCGGGCCGCGTAGTGGAGGCACCGCCGCCGCCTCCTCCTCCTGCGCTGGGCTGCTTTGCGCGAGGGGGGACCCGAAAAAGGCGGGGCCCCTTTGGAGCCGGCTTCTCCGACTCGCCGCTATGATGATGTCTGCTGCTCCCCTCGAGACGCGCCTGCACGCTGGCATCTGGGGCGCCCCGCCGCCGCCGCCGGCAGCAGCAGCAGCAGCATGTCGAGACAGCCGCGGAAGACTCCGGCTCTGAGGACCTGCCTGGCTGGCCCGGCGTCCTGGGTGGTGCGGGGAGAGCGAAGAGTCGCAGCAGGAGCCCCGCAGAGCCCTTGGGACGTGAGCTAGACGCCGGGGAGGGGCTGCCTGGTTGCCCAGCCGGACTGGGGTGTGGAGGGAGGCAGCCGTGGCCGAGGGCTCCGATGGTGCGCCCTTTCTTTGCTTTGTCTTTTTAAAACACACACACACACACACACACACACACACACACACACAAAACACACACACACCCTGGATGCAACCCCCGAGGAGGAGGAGGAGGCAGGCGCGCGGTCCTTCCCGTCTGCTGAAAAGATGAAGAGGATTCCTCCTCAGCAGCCCGCTGTGCGCTGAGCCGGCTGCGGGAGGCGGGGAGAGGGAAGCCAAGGTGTCCCCACGCCGACCTCCAAGCCGCTCCCGCCCTCCCTCACTCCCCTTCCGCGCTACAGGCGCCGGCTGGTCGCCCTCCGCGGCCGTCGCCCTCGCCAGTGGCCATGGACCGGCTGCCGCCGTCTATGCGCAAGCGGCTTTACAGCCTGCCCCAGCAGATCGGCCCCAAAGCGTCGATCATGGACGAGGAGGAGGAGGAGGACGAAGCGGCCGGCGGCGGCGGCGGCGACCAGGACGCCCGTCGCAAGAGCATCAAACTGAAGCCGCTGCCCTCCCCGTCGGCGGCGCCAAGGGGCGCTCGCGGGCTCGGGGCGGCTGAGCCGTCGAGGCCCGGCGGCGGGGAAGGCGCTGCGGGGCTTGCGGAGGGCGGCGAGGCTGCGGCCGGCTGCAGGGCCAGCAGCAGCGCCGCCAGGACCGGCACCAACGGGGACTGCCGGCGTTTCAAGGGGAGCCGCTCGTCGCTCG